>NC_089526.1:13104292-13413134 GCF_963924715.1 Thunnus thynnus | reverse complement strand
ATTTTGCTTATAGACATGATTTTGGACTGATGATATGTGCCAGTACCCCTCCCATATCCCAAATTAGTCTACAGTTTTAGGGTTTATGTTATTGGAGTTTTACAACAGTTTGTTCATAAGAGGTCAAAACAAACATAGTGATGTGATAAGTGACATAACCTTCATCAAATGTGCAAGCCAAGTTTGTGGAAAGGGAATGGTTATCACTTCGATACATTTCTACATATAGGGTTTTAATAGGAGAAAATGAAAAGTGTATTTAAAGGAAGAAATTAATTGATTTTTTTTTAATAATTCTTATTATTTTTACATATACATCACTGTGGGACCCCAAACAATGATTTTCAAAAAAACCCCACAAGGGTTTAGGACATTTGAAACTCCTTCAGCTGCAATTTCTGCTCACATTATTACCACCTCTAAACCATAGTCCTATTCTTATCCCTCCCTTTCGTCCATTTCAGAGAAATTCTTATGCAATATAAGAGTGTGGCATGCTGTCAATTTAATCTGGACGGGATGACGTCCATGTCTGTCACAGAGGGAAAGAGACAGAGAGGTGGAGCGAGGCAGAACTACGTAGCTGAACTTTTAATCTTCTTAGTGTCCTCAACTATTTATCTCTCATTCATCTGCCTTCTATCTGTCTGCATCTATCTATTTATTGCATCCATTTAATGTCTGATCCATGTAGTAGTTAATTACCTTTGTGATAGAGGTGACTAAATTTTTACACCTTTCTTGCTGTGAATTTTTCTCCCCTTCCCTGCATCATATACCCTCCATACTCCCTGCACTCTCTGTACCAACCCCTCTTTCCTCCTCCTTTTATGCCCCTTCTCTGTGCACTTCCGTCCCTACCCTCTCCATCCCTCGGCCCCCCTGCAAGGTCGTTCCCAAGGACAGCCTGCTCCCAGCATCCCCTGCGTGATTGGGTGATAGGTATTAAAGGGCCAGTTCCCCCGTCGAGCACATGGCCAGACTCCAGCTCTGCTACGACACTGTCATCCTTCTCATCACTCTTGAGGCTGCTTACTGTACTTGCCACACACACATGCACACAAATACCGGCTCACATGTACATGCAGCAGTGAATCCAAAGACACACTCAGCCAACACACGACGCTGACAAAATATCTGACACACTCACATACGTCTCTTAAATCAGGTCGGGGGCTGCTGCTTGCTGTTCTCTACGTATGACAGGTCACTTATCAGAGTGACAAAAGATGCTTACCTGCAAAATGTGCCAATGCACACAGGCTATGAAAAGTAAAACACTCAACCCATGCTCACAGACAACTAGCATCGTCTGAACCAAGCACACCTTTTCCTTTACGATAAGTGAGTGTGACACACTACAAGCTCAGCAGACCTGAAAAGCACAAAGCAAACAGCTTCAAAGCAGCTCGGGCAGCTAGACTGTCAGCAAAATGGCCACCACCAGTGAGTAAATTTAGCTAAACGTGCTGTCTGGGAGGGAGAGAGGATTTAAAGGAGGTGGATAAAACATGAGAGTATTCTGAAATATTCCTAAAATCTGAGTGCACCATTTAATAGGTTTTACAGTCCATCAGCTCCCATCTTAGGTGAAATGCTCATGTGCTAATCTGCTGGATAATAATAGTACCCAAAAGCCATTTTCCCACATCCTAGTGACCTCATTTACAAAGCAATTTGACATTTGAGCATTAAATATGAATGACTGTACTTTGTTCAAGAATTTCATCTCATGGTGAGCAATATTTGTTGAAGAACAACTTAGCCAAACATAGAAATTTCACTGGAAAAAATACCTCTAACTTGTATACAAATAAATGACTCTTGTAGATGTACTACTGATGATAAATTAAACCTTGAAGTTTGGCCAATTTGGACTGTTTGTTTGAAATTTGTGTTTAATTAATTTTATTTACAGCCAGCATCCAATTAGCTTAGAATAAATAGTGGAAACAGCTAGCTGCGTCCAAAGCAGTTTAAGATTTTTGGCTCCCATTCTCACACACACACACACACACACACACACACACACACACACACACACTCCCTAACCATAGGGAGCAATATGGGCTCAGTGTCTTGCCCAAGTTAAACCCAAACACGTTACATGTCATTTGTTTAATTCATACAGAAACAGAAGTGTAAAAACAATATGTTGTAGTTTTATGAGGAGTTATGCGTCGGGACTATTTCTTGGTTAAACGCAGTAACTTCTAAAAGTCTTGTCATCACAGTGAGACTCCCCTGTAAAATCACAATTTGTTGTTTTTAAGTTTGCACATGTCAATTAGTGAGCTTTAGAGGTGCTGTAGGCAGATTTTGTTACCTTCATATGGAGCCAAGTTAGCGGTTTCATCCTGTTTCCAGTGTTTATGCTAAGCTAAGCTAACTGGTTGCTGGCTGTATCAATCTTCTCATCTCATGGTTATCTTTCACCTGTTAATGGCAGGAGAGCTTACTGTATATCATAATAACTTATGTTAGTGCATATAGTTTGGTGACATCACATGATTTTTGTGGGCCTTTAATTAATTCATCAGAAGATTTTACTGTGAGAATAAGGTGTTGAAAAAGCAGCAAGTGAACAAATATTGAAAGAAAACACACAGTCCATTGGGTGAAACCCTCTGGCAAAGCATTTCATTTCAGCTACTTAGAAAGTAATGAACAACCTACATTTTACTAATAACCTTGAGAATTTACACAAATGCTCATTCCTTGACTGAAATGCCTCAGTGGAAACAGAAGCCTTAGAGTTATTTCTGAAATCCCCTGTGAAAAACTGTCAAAATTAGGCATTCTGGCTGTTGTAAGAATAACCTACGACTTCAAAGAAATCATCTGCTTACAAGGTAGGGATGATTTTAGCATTCATGGAGTCTTAATGGAAGTTTAAGAGCGCTTTAAATGCAAACTGAGAATAAATACCTACTAAAAGGGAGTTACATAAAATGGAAAACAAGTGGATGGATGCTTGCTTTCTAATGGCCTTGCAGGCTGAGAGACTTCATTAGATGCACTTTGGTTTTACTCATAGGTCTTTCAATCATTGCTCTGTGTTTATAAAAAGATGTTACATTGAAACCACTGAGCAGCTGATGATCTTTCAGGGAAAATGCATTAGTAAAGCCACCTGAATGCATTGATGTTTTCAACAATTAAATCCACCCACATCAGGAGATAAGAATGTTTATGAAAGAGCACAGACAGTTCAATGACGGATTTTATAAACAGCAACCTCACATTAGCAGCAATTCTTTGTTTGCTGTCTGCAGAGATGTCTCAAACAGGCATGTCTGGCGTTTTGTACTGTATAGCTAAGATGTGAGTGGAGTAGTAATAAAAACCCTGTAGTGTTAAAGGTAGAGTGGAGCAGGGTTTTGCTGCAGTGCTGGTGGTGCTGAAAGGACAGCTACCAGAGAAAGGAAAGGAGGGGTCAATGGGGACAGAGGAAGGAGGAGAAAATGCTTTGGAACCAGATTTACAGTTTCACAACAGATGGATGGAGAGAGGAGGTGACTGGATATTATTTAAAGTAGTGGAATGTGTGCATTTTGGTTCATTAACCCATGAATTGGTGAATAAGTCTGATATGATCATCTATGTGTGCACAAATTCTGGATGTACAGAGAGTACTCTTTACTTTCTGTGAACCTTTTCAATGTCAATCAGCTCCTCCTGACTTATTTACCCTTCCTGACCCTCTTTTATATGTTTCCTCAATTTTAATCTTCAATTTTTTCTCTCTCTATTTCTCAAATTCAATTTCAAATAGGTTTTTTTTTCATGAAAGACATTTTGACTTGTCACAGCAGGAAAAGCACAGGTGTAATTAATAACAGGATTAATGACACATGTCATTAAGTGTCCCAGGTCTACGGCCCTTGCGTTGTGCATGCTGGCTTGACGTCCTGTCTTACTGGGACACTCAAATGGCATGTAGTCGTCATTAATGATATTAGTACCACCTGTGCTTTTCCTGCTATGACAAGTTAAAATGTCATCTGTGACAAAGGTCCATTCAAATTGACTGTTGCCAGGATGTTAAAATACCAAGGTCATGAGTTCAAATCTCATAAAAGAGTACTCAACCAATTTAGCGTTGCACTTTTATACCATAATCAGACCCGCAATTGACAGTTCCCCCCTTTTTTTTTAAATTATCAATATTGGTGCAGCCGAAATGATAATGTGAGATATTGTGTTTTTATTCCAAGTATTCTTGTTGTGGATTAGGGCCACATGTGAAAAATGTATTTGAGTTCTAAGTTTAAAGTCAGAATTCTGACTTTAATCTGACTGTTTTTTCATGTGGCCCTAACCCTCTTCCGTACTTGTCAAACCTGGTGCCTACATTACCCACAATGCAGCTCAACCACTGCCAGCTCAGTCAGAGATTTGAGTGTGTATGTTATGCCAGTAGTGGCTAATGTAGCTTCGACCTGCTAGCCTCAATCAGTGACAACTTTTTTCCCAAATTTTTTTCACAATTTTCTGCACATATAAATGGATTTTGAGTTCAAACAACTCTACATTCCAATGTATTGACAGATTCCTCTTTTCTCTTCTGTTTTTTTGCATTCCTTATCAATTTTCTGATTACAGACTCTGGCCTATCTCCCTCTCTTGTTTTGTCTGTCTTTCCTCTACCATTCCTTTACAAGTAAACCCTCTTTGACTGTCCTGTGTCACTCTTCCCACACTAAATCCTGGAGGAATTTTCCACCACCCACCTGGCTGTTTCCTCCTTCATCTCATGTCTTACTTATTCCTTGTCCTCTTCATCCCCCTCCCTCCCTTCTCACGCCTCATTTCTGTCACCCTCCTTAACCCCATCTGCCTTTCCATCATCTGTCCCCTGCGATCTCAGCCTTCTCCTCTGTCTGTTCCTGTCTCTTCCTCATTTCCTCCCCTCTTCTCCTCTGTCTCTGGCTCTTTTACTCCCTTCTCCCTGTTCTGGACACTGTGAGTGGAACAGAGATTATGTCAGACATTTATAAAACCGGATTAGCTAGGATCACCTTCACACACACACACATACACATGCACACACCCACACCCACGCACTCACACACACACATGCAGATGACTCCCTACATTCCCATACAAACTCTAATTTTGGCTGGCCAAAAGTACAGTATGTGGTTTGAGCTAGAACCCTTAGTTCCAATTTAGGAAAATGTTAATGCTACAGTATATAATGATATTTTTGTCAACAGTGAGCTTCCAACGTTGTAGCAACAGTTTAGGGAGGGCCCTTTTCTTTTTTAACATGACATAATGAAATGGTCTTCCATGTTTGTTTTTGCTGGCTTGCCCCATTGGGATAAATTGGAAACGCCCAACATTAGTGCCCGACCTCACTAATGCTCTTGTGGCTAGAATACAAAAAAAACATCTGATGGAAAGCCTGTCCGGAGAAGATGAGGCTGTTATAGCAGCATATTAATTTCCATTTTGGAATGAGCTGCTCAACAATCACATGGGTGTAATGTTCAGGTGCCTGAGGATGATTTTACAAATCGAGACGTTGCCTCAAAAAAGAGGATACAATTATTTATTGGGAGTTTAATAATGTGCAGACCTCACTCCTTTGTACCCCTGCAGTGATTTTTTTTTGTCTTGCACCTGAATATTTTGCCCAGATGTGCACACACTTCCCTCTTCTGATGTTATGTTCAGGTGTCCATATACTTTTGGCTATGCAGTATATGTATATATAGACACACTGACACATACTGCAGACACACTCACTCTATCTGAGTCTTGCTCACACATATTTTCCTAAACCCTTCACACATGGTTTATGGTACTAAGACCTCATGACATACAGTATTCATCTGCAGCCTTGAGTCATACAGTCCACTTTAGCATCATACTTTCCAAAATCACTGTCTACACATAGTATCACACATGTTTATGGCTGTCTATCACTCTTGTCCTGTGTGTATGGCTATTCTTCAAGACAAAAAAATTCTGCCTCATGTAGATAAGTATGACACAGCACTGTCTACATGAGCATCCACAAGGCAGATATAGTTAGAATAACAATAAGCAGCTTTCTCTCTGTCTCATCTCTCTCGCCCTCTTCTTCTTTCTTTCTTTCTCCAACCTATTCTTTTCTCCCCGCATCCCCCTCACCCATCCCTCAATTTCTGACTCAGCAGAACAAGTCGGAGACAAGGTCATCTGACTGCTGTTGCTGTGGAGACCGAGAATTGGGGGATTTTTCCCTCCCCCTCCTTTCTTGTACTGCAAGGCGAGGAGGTGTGGGGGGCGGGCTGGAATGGTTGAGCAGGAGGGAGGGAGGGAGGGAGAAACATGAAGGTATGACAGAGGTTAAGAAAGGATACTACTGGCAGCCATTTTGGTTGAAATGAGACTGAAAATAACTTTATTAGAAGCACCACAGTGACAAAGTCACACTCACGGGTAGCACAGTGGGCCTCAGGATCAAATTCTATCTATCCTCACTGTATGCATGTCTCACCACATCTGTGGTGCAGGAATTTTGTTAAGCTAAATGGACATGCATTAAAGAAATGAGTTGACGCTGACAGCAAAACAGTCAGAGACAAACAAAAATGGACAAAATAATAGAAACATTTGACAATACAATGCAATATCTCCAGAATTAAATATACCTTATATAACACCATCCACATTATGAGCTTCACCTTGCTGTTTTTATTCAAAGGCTATTGTATTCTAATATGTTTCTGTTATTTTGCACACTCACTGTATAGCTTAATTACACCATTACCACACAAACTATTCTGGGGTAAAATAAAACATATGGACTATTTTATTCGTAAGAACCCTGCAGTGAAATTGGACATTACAAGATTTCATAACACTGTTGTGCTGCCAAACTGCTTTGAATTTAGGGAGGTGCCATATTTTTCTGGTTTCAGTGCTGCTTTCTCTGCTGTGCGTTGCACCTGGATTATTTTTAAGATAAGGCATTCTTTTTATAAATAACCCCCATGACCAGAAAGACAAGAGTCTGATCCACTGATAAATATATTACATGTTCATATTTATGTTGCTTTTCATATACTAGCAGGGACATTTTTACATAGTGGGTGGTAAAAGGCTACCAACCAACACTAGACTGAAAGTTTCAGCCAGTCATTCATATAAACTGTGTAAAGCTGAAGATTGTTGTGCTTCTAAAGATCGTTGTGTTGTGCGTGAATACAGTGAGAGCCACCAAACCAGAGTTGAATTCCTTGTATGCATAAACATACTTGGCCAGTAAAGTTGATTCTGAAACTGTTCTGTTGAAACCAGACCTGGGTCAAACGGTAATGTAAGTAAGTGTCAACATTTTCTTTAACAGCCTGTGAGCGTTGTATGGGTGGGATCTTGAAACTTTTCCCACCCATCTGGTCGTTCAAGAAGGTTACAAAACATCTAATATGATTCACTCACTGCAAAATTAAATTCTTGTTATTTGTTAGCCAGTCGTCTACATGTATTCCAGATAGCTTTAATAATAAAACCAACTGCACCATAGAAGCATCTTTGAAGACATTTGTAGCTGACTGCCCTCTAACCGTGTGCTAACCCTGTTCTGATGCTCTGTTGTCTTATGGTGCTGTGTGGTCATCGTCTGGGCTCAGAGCAAGGAAGCCAGTGAGGCATGGCAACAATCTGCTCCAGGGACAACAGGCGTGACTCTCAGCTTTCCCTTGCAAATCAGCCATTGCTGTGCATGCATGCAAGCCTGTGGGTATGCAACTCAGTGAATCTGCAAGTGTGCTCTTACTGCTGCATCGTCTCTTCAGTGACAACCATAAAGGAAAAACGTGACTAAAGGCCTGCAACGACTACTCATTGCTGCATATGGGCCTGATTCCTCTTGCTCTCGCATGTCCTCTGTCTGTTCGTCTTTCATGCTCTGTCTCTGACTCTCTTTGGCTCTGTTACATAATAATACACAATCTGTCCATCTAACCGTTTTCTTTCCTGTTCTCATATTTTGCTCTCTCTATCCAAGCTGTCCTTGCCCTTGGCATAGGCTACCTCCCTCTTTGTCTCTTTTCTTGTCATTTCCGCCCATCTCTCTTTCTGCCTGTCCTGTGTTCAAGAATGCAGTTTGATTTGTTAGACAAATTCAGTGTGTGGATACTTGCAGGAACTGTCAAGCCAACATGTCAGGAGTCAAAAAACATTTTTATGACTGTCCTCCTAAAAGTCAAGCAGTGCTGCAGCTGCTTAGACCCTTGAGGTTTTTGAGAATCAAGCCAGGTTTGATGCCTTATTTTACTACAGGTACACCCATATAAGTATTTTACCTTTGCCACTGAGTGCTCTACATCAGCTAAAAATGCTGACTCTGCATTGTCAAAACTGCACACCTGCTGATGCATAGGCAGTCAGGTTGCAGGCTGCTTTCTGCAGCTGGCCATACCCTTAATGTGCAGTGATACATTGATTGACTGAGTTGAAGCAATAGGATCATATGTGATTCTGACTTCACCCTGTTTTTTTTTTTTTCTTTTTATCTGCATTTGCCACTCACACACACACTCTCTCTCACTCACACACCATGACTGTATTGCTGTCTCATCTGTCTGCTGCTCCCAGGCCCCTTTACTGAGGTGACATATGGATGTGCACAACATGCTCATGACAGGACCAACACGACTGATGAGACATCCAAGGGTGCTTATAACATGCAATAATGCACACAAATCCACTATCCTATGTTACATAAATACATTACATGAAGAACAAACACAATCACGACAACTAGAATCTAACCTTGTGCGTCCATTTATACAAAATTTCAGCCTAGAGACTCGCGATGCTGCTGGCTGCAAGCCTCGGAATTCTGCAGTAAAGCGGGAGGGGCAGAATTGGCCTTCTATTGGCCCGCTTAAAGAGTGAGATGAAACCAATTGGTCAGCGATCCCATCGCCGATGAGACGCTCCGAATTATGATTGGCTAATTCGTGAGCGGTGGGCGGGTGTAATCGTCCCCCCCCCCACCTCCCCCCGGTTCATCCATTTGCTTGAGGCGGCGCTTCTTCCACTGGCGGAGTGGTGGGGCTAAAGGAACGGAGTACTGCGGTAGCCGGCAGAGCCGCGGAGGGAGACCAAGTCCTGAAAAGGCAGCAGTGCGGCTCGTTAGTTTCGCCGGTCTTTCACCGCAAGTATCAGAGAGCAAAGGAAGGAAGCGCATCCCTGCGTGATGCTCCGCTTGAGACCGCAACATTTCATTTGAACGGCGTCTCACGGGGAGGAAAGATCGTAGCCTTACCTTTTCAAGGTTTGAGAGACGGTTTATTTAAACCCAAAAAATATCCTATTTTGTCAGACCTATAGATAACCTACATTCCCTGACGTCTTTTTCTTGCTCATTTTTCCATTTAAGCTGCCCCGAAAAAAACTGAGCTTGTCCTCTTTTCATTTTTCAAGGCAAGACATTTTGATATAATTCAACCTGAGGGGCTGACACCTCTCAAGCCGTGCATCACCTGAGAGGAGAAGAGTGACTGCGCCAACATGGGGGTAAGACTGACGATTCCAACTTTTTAACTGCGTTGTAGCCCACCTGAAGTGGCCTGAGAAGCGAGCGGTAGCATCATATCTCACTCTTGACGAGGAAGAGCCTCAAACTGAACCGTGATGTCATTTTTTCCTTTATGGAAATCCCGTATGACTGAGTGACATTGACTCTAATGCGGAACTGTGTTTTACCCTGGTCTCCTAGACTGCGACAAATTGATGTAGCCAGTAGTTCCTGTCTAGTGCAGCTATATAAAGCAGAGGCATTTCACTGCTCACTGTGATTTGACTTTAGCCTGCTTTTTTTTCTCGAATAGAAGATTATTAGCTCATGTCTTCTGATTCACTCAGTCAAATTAAAATAGGACCTGAGCTGAAATATGAACGAAAACTGATGCTAAAGTCTCAAAAGTAGAGTAGATCTGTGTGTTTTAGAGGTTGTCAATGTGTTATATGTATTTTAGGTCTCTGATAGGCCTATCTGGCTATAACCTTGCCAGCCATGGTAGGCCTAATCGGTTTATTCTTACAGAGAGGGACAGAGAGAGAGGAGGGGGGGTGGGGGAGGGGGGGAGGTGCACGTGTTAGAAACATCTATTCACCCATCATCATTATAAAAGACTGAGTTTTGTTAAATTTGGTACCAAAGCGTATAGTTATGCTGCATGTCTTTCTCAATGATGAGTGAACACTGTGTACTGTGACCTCCATCATGCCCTCGATGCCCCCTCCTGTCCTCTCCCGCTTTAAACCCCGCTGGCACTTGTCCTCTCTCCGGTCTGGTACCATACAGGAGACTCAGCATCTGGCGGTGAACCCGCAGAGATGCTGAGCCCCCATTGCGTCTGCATAGTGGACGCTATCAGCGGAGGAGTCTCATCCTCGGCACCCTCGATGACCCATGCGTCATAATGCGGTTACCGGGAATAAGCGCCTCACCAGCTTATTTCCCCTTTAATTTGTGACATAACAGGGACTCGATAATCGCCAGCAGTGAACACATTTACACACACTACAGATTAAAGAAACGATGCGCCCAGTACTCTCATAAGCACGACGATGTGCTCATTAGGTTAAGATTGACTTTAGAGAGCCATCATTTGATGCGCACACCGTTAACTTATACCATTGAAAGCATTAGATCTGTTTCCGGTTATCTTGATAACCTTATTAGCCATGCAAATGAATCAGTGGAATCTGGTGGAGGAAAAAAACAGCGCTGCCGCAAAATGCCAAGGTGCAGATGCGACTGTTGCTGTGAGCTATTGCGCAATGTCTGCTCCATCACCATCCTGCGGAAGGAGTTGTAATTTTTAATCTCTGGCTGCAGTATGTCCGCTGAATTGATGCAGTGGCATGACGCTGCAGACAGAGGTCCATGCGGTGCTGAGAGATATCAGCCGCTGTAGAGGCAAATCAAGCCGATGTCATCGCAGTGACATCAGCCGACCGGGCCCCTGCAGCATCTGACATCTCTCTCTGCCGGGCGAGACGTTCGATATGTAGGGGAAGAGAGCCTCCGGTCGGTGTCGCACAATTCATTTAGATGTGAAAGCAAACCAACCCGGCAGCATTAGTGGGCACTGCGTCAAAAGGGATGGGGAGTGCAAAAAGTGCTTACGCATGTACTGCTGCTGTGTGGAAGTTTGGTTAAGAAGTGTGAGGGAGAGATGCTGAGTGGACGCGGTGTGCCATGTCGGAGGATGCCACAGCTCTTAAGACAATGGCATTATATAAATTAAAAAAAAAAAAAAAAAAAAAAGAATATGAGCGTCCCTGGCGACCCTTGAAGGGTGTTTCCCTGCCTTTTACATGGTGCGCGCCGAGGTGACCCTGAATGGGAAAATGGATGGATAGATGATAGAAGGATGGAGATTTGGAGAGATGGATGGATGGGTGTACCGGCTATCTTTATATCACTTGACGTCGGTCATCTACACTTCTTAATTCTCTCTATTTCTGTCTTTTTTCCGCGAATTTCGCACTGGCGCACTGTGCAATGGCACTGCCAGCTGTCCTTTCCCAAGGCCGCAGGGGGCATCGCTTGCGACGTGCCTTCTGCGTCAAACTGGGGGCGGGGCCTCTGGTGTGGAAATTCCCTGTAAAGAGCTGCCATAGGCTGGCACTAGCAGCCACGCAGAAAGGACTGGGTTAACAGGCAACGGTGATGCTATAGAGCAAAGCCTGGGCATGTGTCAGGAAGACTAGAGAGAGACAGCCGGTACACTTTGTCTAAGGCACAGACACTCTAAATGTGGCAGAGTACAGCTAAAGAAAGGTCTGAGAGGTGTTTTCACACCAACACACACCATCACCTTCTCTTCTTGCTCATTGTTCTGTTCTCTGCATTGATGAGTTATGTGTTGCAGTAGCTGATGCTGATAGCATAGAAGGGAGGAGATGATGAGAAAGGACTGCACACATGGATCGACTGCTGGTTTTCACCTTCAAACACGTGACACAGATGGGGGAGGGTGCCACTGCTGAGAGAGCAAGAGGGACAGAGAGAGAAAGAGGGAGAGAGAGGAAGGGCAGATAAGTAGTGCCTGGTCTGCAGGTGTAGAAAGAGAGAGGGATTTGAAGTGAGGGAGGAGGTGTATGGAGGGGGAGGGCTGCCTGGCTGTATATCCTGTTACAGGATAATGACCTGAGGCTCACATTACCATGGCTCCTGTTTCCTCTTGCTGCGCATTGTAGGATTGGTTAACAGGGGGACAAGACAGAGATGGGATAGGGAGAGGAGGGATGGGGTCGGGATGATCTTCATAGGACATTGATTGAAGGGTGAGTGTGGTAGTTGGAGAGGTTGGAGAGGTGTGGTGTAGGTGGGTTTATGCCACAGGAGAGGTGGCGGATTAAAGAGAGATGAAGGTGCAGTAGTATCACTGAGGCTTTGTCAGAAGGTCATAATGGCTGGTGACGAGGGGTGTGGTTGAGCCGCTTTGAGTGTGCAGTATGGCAGAGGAGAAGCTCCTGTTAGAGTCGAGTCTCCTCTAAGACTTTGATTAGACTAACTAATTACCTCATGTCATGATATAAAGGTTTCTAGAACAGCGTGTTCTTTTATATCGCACTAGTGACGTGTGTACATAAAGAAGAACTTAGAAGGTGTTAGTGGAAGGTGGTTCGGGAGTTCGATGCGTGTGGCCCCTGCAGAGGCCCAGCCCTCAGTTTGGTGCAGAGTGCTGCACATCCCTCCCCACTGCACCTGCTGTCTGATTCTGATAGGCTGCACTGTACCACGACTGATCTGTCCCACACATCACAGGAACCAATAGAAATCAAGTCCAAACAGGATCTGAACCATTGCATGGTCTCTCTGACCACGCAACCACCTGGGATTTTTTGACCCTTTGGCCTGGGGGTCAATAAAGGTCAATTTGATGACCCTTTGAAATGCTCCCCCTTTGTCACCTTCAAGCCTGTCGAGGGTCTCGGATCAATAAATATCCACTGTAATGAGGACAGTGTCCTCAGTGAGAGTGCTGCTGAAGGACAGAGTCCAGATTTCTCTAGTGCCTCAGCAAAAAACCTGCAGTTAGCCTCCACGCTAACAAGACAAAGCTGTAGCAGTGAGCTCACTAGCAGCTTGTGTAATGCTAATAAAATGTAAAGGTCACTGCTGTCTCCTTCATGCATTACTTTAAAACAAGGCTACTGTAGATGCAGTGATTGATATGGCTAAGTTTTTCAGCATTGTTAACGTGTTGATGGTCTCCCATAATGAGAGCAATTCAGAAGGGTTAGGTTGCCTAACTACAATGACATGACTAATTCAGGGTGTTGTCCTGGAGATGTGTGTATGTTTGTGAAGAGTGTGTGACTGTAAATGTGAGTGTGTGCCCCTGTGTGAATAAGCACAAAGTGTAACACTGGGCAGCTACAATGGACAAAGGCTTGTCAAAATCAAAAACAGATCATTTTACAGTATCTTGCAGTATCGCAATTGTATTTTGTTACCATGTAAAGCAGCTTATTCAGTGAAAAAGTTACAACATCCTCCGAGTAGTTTTTTGATTCGCAATAATTATATTCCTGAATAGTGAATGGTGAATTGATTTCCCATTCATTTAGATACATAGATCCTGGTTTGGAATCACAAAATTACACATGTACATGAAAATCTGAAATATTAATGGATATTTGGTTCAGTTGTGCCGGCAGCAGCTGTGTATATGGATGTGCGTGCAGGCACATCTGCACATCTCTGTGTGAGCAGCTGCCTGCTGAGGAGTCCTAAGGTGCCCTCTCTCACACCATGGCGAGATGCCATGTTCGCTACAAGCGACAGCAAACCAAGATTTAGAATACTAATCTAGACAGGCCATATTCACACACACACACACACACCAAGACACACAAACTACAGAATAAAGCTCCCAATGGTGGACAGTACAGTGTTGGAGCTATAGCACATCAGATGTCTGTGTGGGATTAACAGATGAAGATGATGAAAGGGCGGACAGATGGACAGGAGGGGTTACAATTTAAATGGAGATTTTCAGTTTAGATTTTGTTTGGTTGTGTTTATTTTTAGTTACTGGAGAGAGCACAACACAGATGATTTCAGGGCCAGCTCGCTTCAGAGCTAGTCTCTTTGTGTATATGTGGTTTAGAGAAGATTTTCTCTTAGTGCTCTTAGGCGCCTGCAATCATATTATTGTACATTTATCTATTTATGTATACTATTCCATTGGATCAATTTATTAATTGTACTTGTACATGTACATGCAGTCTTTAATTTTAACTTTCCCAAAGTAATAAGAGAACATCTCCAGGGACTGTTGTAGTCACTATCTGTGTCTTCCAGAAAAGTTTCATGCCAGCTTTCTTCTTTACGTCTGATATCTGGATTCTCCTCCTTTTGTTGTCTGTTCACTCTGTTAAACAGAAGGATAAGCAGCCTTCACATCACTCTCAAGGCTGATATAGATAAGTGAAACACATATCTGAACAGTTTCTTTTGCAAAGCATTCAAATCCTAATCAACTGTTTAAAGAATGTGTCCATATAATCATTAAGTCCCTTCACTTAACCAGTACTCTTACAAACCATTCAGCAAGTACTAGGACTAAATGATAAATGTAGATGGTGCATTTATACATTTGATGTGATTGTGAGAGAAAGAGTGAGATAAAGGCAAAGAGAGGGAGAGAGAGAGAGAGAGAGAGAGAGAGAGAGGGAGAAGCACCATGGGCTAATCCAGTGTAGTAATCAGACTAGCTAATCCCAACAGCCATGTCCCTTGGTCCCCAGCCTGAGCCCCCTACTGTGGCCCAGAGCCCTGCCATCCTGCTGCAAGAAACAGCAGATGGTCCAATGACCTTGCAAGGACACACACACACACACACTCATGCATGCATGCACGCAATGACACCTATACACACACCACATACATAGTAGCAGATGGAGAAATACTATAACAAATGCACACATTTTTTAACATCAATTGCTCAAATGTATTTATTAAAATGTGGTGAGTTCATACCTTTTTACACCATTTTACATTAAAAAAATGACTAGTTTTTGTAGTTTTTTTATTTCATAAAGGTGTTTTTTGAGTTATTTTTGACTCTATTTAGTAATTTATAGAGAGAATATAGAACGAAGTTTAGTGGAGATGCTGTTTTAATAAATTGAGCCTCATGGTGCCTTAATAAATAATGGAAAAAAACACATAACACAATGTCTCACAGACAGACATATGGACATTCACGATGAAAACATTCTGCACACACACTCATACAATTAACCAGTTTTGTAAATTCTATAAAATAGTACCCATATGCCCAGATTACAGGTGAGATTAGCATGTTGAGACAATACATGACATGCATTTTATTATGTTAATATTCATTTCAAGTTCCTCCTTAAAATGTGTAGTAGCTGTATATTGTACACTCCTACTCACAGTGAAAAAACATGTAATAAGGCCAAGATGTAAGTCTCATGTGGACAGTGCAGAAGAACTGATGTGACCCTTTAATGTGGCTGCTCTGTAAAAAGAGGAAGTGTAGACTCATGTGTAGCTATGACAAACACTGGTGGTTGAGGAACAGTTAAAGGAAGCACGAAATGTGCTATGACAAATACTCTAGTGGTTTAGGAACAATTGAAGAAAGCACGAAATGTGAAGCACGTTAGTATTTATACCAACTACAACCCACTTCCACATGTGGGTTCCACATGTAGAGGGAAAAAAAGGCCCAACAACAACATTCTTGCTCCCTGCAGCTGTGTATGTACGAATGCATTTCAGTTCGTCTTGTTACCCTATGCGTGCCATTAAAGGGGAAGAAAAAAGAACCACATCCCAGTCTCAGTCAAACCCACCGTCAGTGGGCATGCCCCAACCTGCTGTCTCTGACATGCTTGACATGTCAACTCTCCTCTAAGGTGCCACTCCTAATTTGAACATATTACCCATTGGGCACAGGTTAATATTACAGAGCAGTACCACTTGAGTAATCTCAAAGAGATTGCAACGACTTTTGTAAAAAGTCCAAATTTCCACATAACATGCACAGTGCCCAGAATACACGGCTAACTGCCACTCCACATTCTCGAAAGATTTTGACAAGCCTGTTCCTTGTTAGCACGACAAGCTCTAAATTGTGTCTTATCTTTGGCTTATCATATTATTTCACAGTCACTATGTCTCTCTCTCCCTTATTCACTCTACATCTCTCTCGCTCTCTCTGCCGCAATGCGTGTATACGCTGCTCATACGGACTGTAGCCAACACAATGACTCACCTCTGCTCGCACAGACACACACAGACACAAACACACACTAATTCTTTGAATCGATTGCCTGCCTGTGTTATACAGCAGTGAATACAGTGTCCAGTTACAGATGCATCAATTATTACTTGTCCCAGATCACATCAGGGGATCCTAGGAGTACAAGGCCACTGCTGTGCTTCGTCATCATGCCAATGGCCGTGCCGGTCACCATGGTTACTTGCCCTCCAAACACACTCATTGGAGTTGTTCACATGAGGATAAAATGCTAGGTTTAGTTTGGTTATCCAGAGCAGGCCTGCAGAATATTTTATTATCAAATCAAACACACAACCAGATACCTGCAGCATTGGCTTTATTGAATTATTGATATTTTAAGCACATTTCAATAAGCCAATATGTAACTGGATGTGAGTGATTACACTATGTAATCCATAGAGGAGCATCTGATGTTCCCAGTTCCTGATGATGTCAGAGCCTGTCCATCAGTCTGTCCATCTGTGTGACTGTGGGAGAACAAGCGTCTGTAATTCCAGCCACAAGTCTCTGTTTCCTTCCTCAGAACAGAGGGGGCTCATTACATTACCCAGAGCTGCGTGAGACAGCTGGACACAGGCACACACACCTACACAAACACAGGCAGGCACACTGATGTTTTCGGTATATTAAATGATACTTAGATTGAATATGCAATATATAGATATTATCTCTCTCTGCTGAACAATTAAACAATAAAGATGGAGATAACAGAGACAGATTTATAACATTTATAACAGCTAACTACAATAATAACAGATTTAAAGGCAGACCGACATATAGTTTAAAGGCTGTTTCGTATTTTTGTAAAGAAACAAGAAAGACAAAAAGACAAGTGAGGACACATTTTATAAAGTAGCTGGGTATGCATGGTGGAAGGAAAGGAGAGGCTTGGTAGGCCGTCCCTTCTGTCATTAATGATTGAGTGGTAAGCACTCACACACACACATACACACACAGAAAGCCTAAAGAGGTATGCACTTAATTTACTCAACATAATGTAAACACAGACAAAAGATAAATCAGTAAGCTCTCTTTTTGTTGTGCGTCATGCTGATAACTACTCATTCATTTCTCACACACGCACATACACACATGCACACACACTATAAGGGAGGTTGTGCAATCTATTAGAGTGGGGTCACTGCAGGTCAAACACTGACACATAGCCAGCAGACAAAGAGTGCTGGTCAATATCTAATTAGAGGCATGAGAGAAGGGTGACAACAGCTTCTCTCCCTCTTTCTGTCCCTTTCTCCGCCTGCCTTTCTCACTCTTTATCTGTCCCCGCTTCTCACCTCCCACTGATGTCTCCCTTTCCGTGTGCCCAATCCTGTCTGTCATCCACCCCCTTCACATCCATCTCCCCGTGTCTCTACTTTTCACCACATTTCGCTTTGTTCTGCACTCCTCTCTGCCTCCCTACCAACCATTTCTATTGTCTGAGCATGTGTGTTTGTGTTCATGTGTCTGTGTGTGTTTGTGTGTGTCGATATTCATATTTCCAATTTAAGCGTGCATGTGCTTAGAAAGAGCAGGTGCTCTATTGAGCTGACAATGCTCCCTAAATATGTATTTGCAGCATTCATTCATTGACCATGGAAAAACAAGCCACAATAACAATAAAAACTGACAAATGGATACCAGTCCACCTGCCAATCAGTCATCTTTGAGATTATAGTGACTATTTTATGTCCGATTAGAAGATAAATCTGTAATTTCTTTTCTTTAACACCTCTGATCTCTAAGTAGAGATGTGTAGCCATCATTCATTCACTTAATCTCAAATGACTAATACGTGTAGATAATTAATACATGCATGTGCCCACACACTTTTTCTCAATCACAGACACATATACACACACATACACAGCCAGGGTCTGTCTCAGAGGAGAAGAGCAGCAGTACTTTTCCACTGCATCAGTCTCAGCTCTATGCAACCTCTGTTTCACCAGGCCTGTCTGGTCTTGCTGCAGCAAGAGATTTCCTCACCTGCCCTTTTGTTGCGGAACCATGTGTGTGTGTGTGTGTGTGTGTGTGTGAGAGAGAGTGTGTATGTTTGCATGTATGTGTGTATTTATGGAGTCAGGTCAAACCGTTCCTTCCCATTGACGTGATACTCTCTGCCTGACATGCTCAAACAAATAGTTTTATCGTTTGAATCCTGAAGTGGTCGTTGAACAGCCCGCATTCCTCAATTAAGTGAATGAGAGTTTTCATCCACATGTGGATTCATGAAGACTTTTTTTATGACCACAAACCGGAACAACAGGTTTTTGTGATCATATACAAATTAAATATGTACAGACTTGATTTCACAAGGGTTTCATTCATCAGCAGTACAACTCAAGTGGGAAATGCAGTGGCATGTTGATCTTTGTTAGTCACATTTTACGCTACTGCAGATGTGTGTGTTTTGGTGCGGCTTGGGTGTGAGAGTTTCTCAGTCAACGTGTGTTTAGGATCACAATTCATACTTCCTCACTATAGTGCCTTTGTAAATATATTTGTCTGGATTGGGAAATTGAACTAAGGACCCACTGTTTAAAAGTAAACACACTTATAAGAAATATGTTAAAGGTCAGCAACTGACTGCTTCTATGTAGCTCAGTATCAGCATGATAATATCAGATGCAAACAAGTAGTCAAATGGCAGTTACAGCATCTGCACTACTGAAAATGTCAGTACCTGGTTTTACCATTAGAGGGTGCTGAATCGATTACAGTGAATTTCAGCACACAGTTGTTTTTTTTGGGTTTTTTTTTATTTTCTGAGAAGAAACATGCAGCCAGTACCTCTTATCTAATTTAAGTTAGGTAACCTTTAACCTCATCTTCTAATTTTGTGATACAGAGATCTTAAGAGGAAAATTAAGAGGACTGTAATCATTGATTATCAGTTGACAGGTATATTGAAATTCCTGTTATATCCACAGTAATTATGTGGCTTCCATATCTGCTGGACTCTGCCACAGTTACTCTGGCATGCTTGCAAACCCCTGCTTCAAGTCATCAACGTATATCTGAATACATTGATCGACCACCAAGGGCAGTTTCCTTGATGACTAGGTTGTGTCAATGAAGGGCCAGTCCACCGGGACTCACTCACACCTCCTGGGAGGGATTTTTGCCTCTCCATGTCACCTCTGACCTTTGATGAGGGATTTTTGTATTGATGTGACCCAGCGGTCAGGCTGCTCTCCTCCCGGATAACAGGCTAGAGTTACTGTTATAGACCTAGAAGGACTAGAATGTGCAGTGCTGGAGAAAATCAGGGTTATTAATAGACCACTCATGTCTAGTTTAACAACAAAAGCCAATTTGTGATGGGACAATTATTGTAAGGAGGGTACCTGGAACAGCAGGCACTGCAATAAATCAGGTAGAGGAGGACATTTGGCATGTCTCTGTGTATGTGTGTGTGACTTAATTTTTTTTGATAATCTTGACTTCAAAGCTGATGTGTCCAGTCTAATAAAATAGAACATGCTAGAATCTAAACAGAAAGCCTTTGATGACTCTATAAACTCAGTTTGTCTCCTCTCTCTCTCACCCTTCATGCTGGCAGTTATATAAATGACCAGGAAGTGATTCATAAAAAACCTACAGGTTAAACATCTGTACTTGATTATGTTCTGATGTGTCCATTAGGCTGTTGTTGACATCAGAGCGACAATTATTTGATCAATGGAGATCAAATGAATATGGCAGAGCAGACTGCAGGCACACGCTTTAATGTGTGGTGATAGTGCACTGTCAATGTAGATGTTTTTGCTAGGAAGAAAGAGGAACAGGGTAATGCATTTTCCCTTTGTGTCTGTATTGATTTTTATGATAATAGTGTTTTTGTATTAATGCTTTTCTCAGAATCTAAGAATAATTGACAGGATTTGTTTCTGAGAAATAAAAGCTACCTTTCAAGGCCACTTCACAAGGATACAACAATATTTACTGTATAATAAAAGAGAGAAAAGCCCACTGGCTTTATTTTTGTTGCAGTCTGTAACTTGTATCTACATTAAGAAAGCCAGAGACAGCGACAAAGTATATTTTGTAGTTAACATGATGTACATGTACAAGTCCAGAGAACACAAAGGCGCACAGGCTACTATTTCCTAAATCTAGTCCAAAGGCATGTATAAAACATATGTGTGTGTCTGTAGTATGGGCGGTCAGACAGTTACCGCGTTGCCACCACACAGGACAAAGACGACCGATCCCCCAAGAAGAAGAAGGCGGGAGCCAAGGATATGGATGACCTGAAGAAGGAAGTGCCCATTGTAAGTCAATCTTTCTGTTATTTCTGAATACTTGTGGAACTGAGTGTTGGTATAAATTATGGTCAAGACCAATTCACTTTTGATCCAGTCAGTTAAACACTGATTAATTTGACATTTACAATTCTCTTAGTAATTACAGAATTATTTTTTTCACCATCTGTTTTTTCAACTTTTGAAGAAAATCCTCTTGCAGGATATATTAAATGAAAGTGAAATGACACCAACTCTGTTGGAGAGAAGAGAAATCTTTCTCATACAAGCCAAAAAAAAAAAAAAAAAAAAAATTGTATTTTTGCTGGTAAGAGGGGTGACTTGTTATCAGGAGGTCGTCACTTTGATTCCACATCCCAGCGCAAGAAACAGACATACCTGGCTGCCCTGATACTCTTATCTCTCAGGTGAACTGCATGCATGGAGTAAATATATAATGTTCTAAAAATGCTGCAAAGCTCAAACCTCATATTATCATAATTCTTGTTTTAATCTGGACTACTTTTTACAAATTTTCCTTGCATGCAAAAAATGGCAACTGCTAAACATATTGAACCGTGCAGAGTACTGATTTTCTCTATCTTGTTTGTTTTCAGACGGAACACAAGATGTCCGTAGAGGAAGTATGCAGGAAATTCCAGACTGATATTGTCCAGGTGAGTTGAAAGATATTAATTTCTCTCAGCATGTACGTCTATTGTTTGAGACTGTTCTTACAGACATAAGGGTGTTTCAGTGCAGAGTTGCCTTTCTCTGCTAAATCCACATCACCACTCACTCTCTCTTCCCTCCAGGGATTGACCAATGCCAAGGCAGCAGAGTTTCTGATCAGGGATGGTCCCAATGCTCTCACCCCTCCTCCCACCACCCCAGAGTGGGTCAAGTTCTGTCGTCAGCTGTTTGGTGGATTCTCCATCCTGCTATGGACTGGCGCCATCCTCTGCTTCCTGGCCTACGCCATCCAGGCAGCCACTGAGGATGAACCTGCAGGAGACAATGTGAGCAACACACACATATACAGTCACAAACACTCACACAGACTTTGCACGGACATATTCACACCTGGACCATCTGTACCTCATTAACACATTTGTCACTCTTCTGACTCTGAAGCACAGACATAAATAACACCCCAGCAAAGCGATTTTGCCATCACACATATCCAGTGCCTCCTCATAACCCACCCTCACATAGTTTGACTTTTCTCTCTCTTTCTCTTTCTCTCTCTCCAGTTGTACCTAGGTATTGTGCTCACAGCTGTCGTCATCATTACCGGTTGCTTCTCATACTTCCAAGAGGCCAAGAGTTCCAAAATCATGGAGTCTTTCAAGAACATGGTGCCTCAGGTAATGTATCTTATGTGTAAAGTTTTTTGGAAAAGGACACCAACTGAATGGCCTTGAAAGTTAATATATTTAGGATTTTAACAACAGTTGTCAGACACCAGACATAATAGGTTGTAAATACCCTGTTAATGTGATAGACACTGAGAAGCAGATCACTGCTGCCTCTATTCTTGTAATTGTTCACACTGTGGTGACTTCAATGCTCACCCGAGTGTCAGTTACAGAGCGATGCTTCCTCGCTGCTTTGTCTTGTCAATGACAATTAAATATTTAGATTAGACAAAGACAAGCAAAATACTGCCCTACAAGTTTTGCACTCAGTTTTGGCAATGAATCCATCCTCTCTGCATATTTCACATTATACTGATTATCAAAACATAACTTTTCTTGCAGCCTTTATAGTCTCATTGTATTCATTTATTTAAATGATTGAAAAATACACATATGTGTATACCCACTGCCTATTGCAGTAGCATTTAACATCAAAATGGGATTGTCTGCCACTGCCACAGCTTGTCAGCTGCCAAAATTTTACCTCTTTGCTCACTGCTAGAGGGTAAATACTGAATATTGCAAAAGGAGGTGGCACAGCTGGTGTTTGCCATTCAATCTGCATGTGTGTTTGTATCTGTGTGTTTTGATTTACCGTGCACTGAGGTACAACAAATTCTTTGCTAATGTTATGTTTAGTCAATCATGCTTGCAGGGAGTTCTTTTTATATGAGAGGATGCAGATGTTATTTCCTGCCTCCTGTAACTCCCCACGTTCTGAGAGACAATGTTTCTCTAAATACTTTTCAACATATGAATGCATTTTCTAACTATCCCTGATATGTCCCTGCAGCAAGCTTTGGTGATCCGTGAGGGTGAGAAGGTACAAATCAACGCTGAAGAAGTGGTGGCCGGAGATCTGATTGAAGTGAAGGGTGGAGACAGGATCCCTGCTGACATCCGGGTGGTTTCAGCTCATGGTTGCAAGGTACACACACACACACACACACACACACACACACACACAGAGTCATATTCATGCTTGTTTTTATACACATCTAAATGTTTTGCTTTTCCTTCTTTTCCAATAGGTGGATAACTCCTCCCTAACAGGCGAATCCGAACCTCAGAACAGGTCACCTGACTGTACCCATGACAACCCCTTGGAGACCCGAAATATTGCTTTCTTCTCCACCAACTGTGTGGAAGGTATGGTCACCATGGCAATAATATTACATGCTATTATTAGCTTGTGTGCCTGTGGTTGGATTTAAAGACACAAAAATCTAATAGAGTAATAGAGTGTATACTTAATATATAATGTAATATATATGGGTGATTTTAACTATGTAGTTATAGGTGTAATCACACAGGTAATTATATTATAATATAATAATATTTTACAACATTATATTTCTGTTCTTCTCCCAAACCAGGCACAGCACGTGGCATTGTAATCTGCACCGGAGATCGCACAGTCATGGGTCGCATTGCTACTCTGACCTCTGGCCTGGAGACCGGCAAAACCCCCATTGCTAAAGAGATTGAGCACTTCATCCACATCATCACAGGTGTGGCTGTCTTCCTAGGTGTCACGTTTTTCATCTTGGCCATCATTCTGGGTTACAGCTGGCTGGAGGCTGTCATCTTCCTCATCGGCATCATTGTGGCTAATGTGCCTGAAGGGCTGCTGGCCACAGTCACTGTAAGTACTATTGTTTATGGTCTCACTCTGGTATTTGTTTTAAGTTGTTTTTTCAGGTTACCTGCTTCCAATGTAACTGTACTATAAGATCTGTCACCCTCCTTCACATCTTCTAGTTATATTTGATACATATCATAAAACTTTCTGACTTTTCTCTGTGAGGTTTGCTTGTATGAGTATTCCAAGTCAGATTCAACAAACTCTCTCAACTGCCTGAACTTGTCTTAAATCCCTCGTTTGAGCCTGATGAATGCCACCTGTTCATAAGGAGGTGCGCATTAGTGAGATGTGATCATTAGCATAATCCACGCCCCTAAAATTGCCATATAAGGCTCCATGTTCCACTCAGTTTGTGGGTGAGTTTCATTTACAAAAGGTTCCCAAAGAGTAAAAACACCATACAACTTCAAGCCCTGCTTTCAGAAATCAGAAGACAAACACATTAGGAATGACAGTAGAACATCTGAAACAATTAGAAAATATGAATCAAATAAAGAGGGAATGCTTTGATGTGAAGTTAGATGCTAAAAAACATCTTTCTAAAGCAAAGCGCTCTGTGATGGAAGGCGGTCAAGGAACTGATCTGTATGAGCACTTCTTGCATGAGGCCCAATGAGTCTTAACATAGTTTAACACCTACAGGTGTGTCTGACCCTGACTGCCAAACGTATGGCTAAGAAAAACTGCCTGGTGAAGAACTTGGAGGCTGTGGAAACCCTGGGCTCCACCTCCACCATCTGCTCTGACAAGACAGGAACTCTGACCCAGAACAGGATGACTGTGGCCCACATGTGGTTTGACAACCAGATCCACGAGGCCGACACCACCGAGGATCAGTCTGGTTAGTGAGGAGAGGGTTAAAGGGGTCTGACACCGCTGCTGTCTAAAATATGTGCACACTGTTAAAAAGGGATAAATGATTACTAGAAACACAAATGGTTTGCTGACAAACAGTTATGATAACCAAATACTAATATTTAAGGTTAGTAATGTCCACTCTGTTCTGTTCCTTCTCCAGGTGCCTCATTTGACAAGAGCTCAGTGACATGGCTGTCTCTGGCTCGTATCGCTGCTCTGTGTAACCGCGCTCAGTTCAAAGCAGGACAAGATCCAGTGCCCATCCTTAAGCGTGACGTCGCTGGTGATGCCTCAGAGTCTGCCCTGCTGAAGTGTATCGAGCTGTCCTGTGGCTCAGTCAGGATGATGAGGGAAAAGAACAAGAAGGTGGCTGAGATCCCCTTCAACTCCACCAACAAATACCAGGTAAGTAACCATTGAATATAGTTTACACAAGATGAAACACCAAATACACTAAAATGATGGTATGACACTAACAAACTCTTACTGACCTATTCAAAACATTGTCAAAAATCATATTAAACATTATACAGGGCATAATCTTAACTTTCATTTCTGTTCTCCTCTAGCTCTCGGTGCATGAGACAGAGGACCCCAATGACAACCGTTACCTGCTGGTGATGAAGGGAGCCCCTGAGAGGATCCTCGACCGTTGCTCCACTATCATGCTGCAGGGCAAGGAGCAGCCTATGGATGAGGAGATGAAGGAAGCCTTCCAGAATGCCTACATGGAACTGGGAGGACTGGGAGAGAGAGTTTTGGGTAAGGACAGATAGAACTGGACAGAGGTATAGATGGATGGTGAAGGATATAGAGGGAGAGAGGATGACAGAATGTATATGAGCATTAAAGTTTGAGAGGACAGAATAGGGATTTTATTGACTCACAATGATTATTTACCTTGTTTTGGTCATTTCTGATACCATAACAAATTTCCATTTAACAAAAATTATAACAATACATTAGTTTTACTTTCTGGAAATATAGGGAAAAGGTGAAGTCGGGATAAAATATCTGGGTTGATTCTCAGACATTTTTAGACATCACAAACTAAAATCACACATTTCTTTTCCCTCCAGGTTTCTGCCACTTGATGCTGCCAGAGGACCAGTACCCGAAGGGCTTTGCCTTTGACACTGATGATGTCAACTTCCAGACAGACAACCTTTGCTTCGTTGGCCTCATGTCCATGATTGACCCTCCCCGTGCTGCTGTGCCTGACGCTGTTGGCAAATGCCGATCTGCTGGTATCAAGGTAAGCTTGACGTCTTGTTAGTGTTTGATCATACAGGCTCTAGTCCATAAAGCCTTTGTGATCATATATTAAAAAGCCATCTTTATGCTGTGATAGGTCATCATGGTTACTGGAGATCACCCAATCACAGCCAAGGCCATTGCCAAGGGTGTGGGCATCATCTCCGAGGGCAACGAGACAGTGGAGGACATTGCAGCTCGTCTCAACATTCCCGTCAGCCAGGTCAATCCCAGGTAAGAAATGCACGCAACTACTCACAGATATACAAATACTTCACACAATAATAAACAACCCACATTAACTTTTTAATGTCTCTTCTCAGGGATGCCAAAGCCTGCGTGATCCACGGCACAGACCTAAAGGATCTGTCTCAGGATCAGATGGACGACATCTTGAGGAATCACACAGAAATTGTCTTTGCCAGGACCTCCCCACAGCAGAAGCTGATCATTGTTGAGGGTTGCCAGAGACAGGTTCGAACATTTTTAGATTAAAAAAAAATGTTTTATGGATCTCTAATCCATGAAGTTTTGGCATCATGCTCATTACTCTTTCAGCTCTGCAACATTTACATGCACCAGATCCATTTTTAAATATGCTAATGCACTCAGGGATTAGACTTTAGAGATCATTACACTTTCACAACAGCAGATGGCGCCAGTTATCTGTTGAATGAGGATTTCCTGACTGATACAAACAGGATGTTTCTCTCACTGCAGGATGGTTAGATTGTATTTGAAATACCATAGGCTTTAGTTTAATTTAATTTAGATTAAAATTGCCTGTTCATTTTAAAATTTAAATACATTTTATTGTCATTTAAATGTGAGAGTTGAATTTAAAAAATACAGGAAATATATTAGCCTGTGAATAGCTCATCCAATAGATTATGCTTTGCTAAAACATCATTCATCAGACCAATATGGTATATTCATGACATATTGACTTATTAAACAATCTTGGTGGTGATATAAATGACAGAAAAATGACCAAATCTGAGTAAATTATGGACAAATGAAATTAATAAATATAGCTTTTTCTATGTATTAATGCTATACCAGTCATATAAGCTCCTCATCTCCCTCTTCTCTCCCAGGGTGCCATTGTGGCTGTGACAGGTGATGGTGTGAATGACTCTCCTGCCCTGAAAAAGGCTGACATTGGTGTTGCCATGGGAATCTCTGGCTCCGATGTGTCCAAACAGGCTGCTGACATGATCTTGCTGGATGACAACTTTGCCTCTATTGTCACTGGAGTGGAAGAAGGTGAGAAGAGGCAAAGAACAAAACTGGGAGACAGAGAACATATAAAGAGATAAAGAGTTTGTAATGAGAGAATCTGAAAAGATATGTTGATGGAAAATAAGAATTCAAATAAATCAAGACTGCAGATTAACTAAAGGGAATATTCTGATGCAAAAGCAGCGTTCAGGACAATAAAGCTGAGGTTCTAGATGAGGTGATCCTAATTCTGTGAATTCAGAGGTCCAACTCATAAATGGCCACGCAGACTTAGTGTATTATGTGACCTTTCTGCTTTTCTCCCTTCAGGCCGCTTGATCTTTGATAACCTGAAGAAATCCATTGCCTACACCCTGACCAGCAACATCCCAGAGATCACCCCCTTCCTGCTGTTTATCATCGTCAACATTCCTCTACCACTGGGAACCATCACCATCCTCTGTATTGACTTGGGAACTGACATGGTGAGAGCTGATCGAACAAACGCTGTCTGTTATGACAAATACAGCTTCACGCTCACACACAGGCATCCCTGAATCCTGCTGCTGTTGATATGATGCATCATACAGGATTAGAATGTTAAAAGCTCACATTTCTTCCTCTTCCCTCAGGTTCCAGCTATCTCACTGGCTTATGAAGCAGCTGAGAGCGACATCATGAAGCGTCAGCCCAGGAACCCATTCAGGGACAAGCTGGTGAATGAGAGGCTTATCAGCATTGCCTATGGACAAATTGGTAGGTGAACTGAAGATTGGGATTGCTGATCCAGGCTGTAAACTGCCTTTTATCTGGATTGAAGTTTGATCTTGGTTGCCTCAAAGTATTTTTGTGTTAAAATCAGCTTTATCCCGTTTTATTCTTCACAAACCACAATAGCATCTTTGGACCTGTCTCTGCAATGTTTTGGGGAAATTAGATTTAGTAAGTTAGAAAACTTAAAAATCTGTAACTTAATCTCTCTGTGTGTTTGTTTTTCCTCAGGTATGATCCAGGCTCTGGGAGGCTTCTTCTCCTACTTTGTCATCTTGGCTGAAAATGGTTTCCTGCCCTCTCGACTTGTAGGCATCAGGCTCAATTGGGATGACCGCACAGTCAACGACCTGGAAGACAGCTATGGACAGCAATGGGTAAATGTGTAGTTTGTCTTTGTGTGCAAGGGGACTTGCACAATAGATATTTTTCCAAATTTTGCACAATGTTACTTTATCTCACTCCCTGTCTGTCCTCTCTTGCCCTCAGACATATGAGCAGAGGAAGATTGTGGAGTTCACATGCCACACAGCCTTCTTCGTCAGTATTGTGGTAGTGCAATGGGCTGATGTCATTATCTGCAAGACCAGGCGTAACTCTGTATTCCAGCAGGGCATGAAGTGAGTGCAACAGTTGTTCTGTAATAGTATATGTGTCATATCTTGGAACTAAATGTTTTTTTAGTTTACCTTTTTAATTATCAGGATCATAATATGATCTAAAGTATCCTCTTTAATATTGTGTGTTTCTCAACCCAGGAACAAGATCCTGATCTTTGGCCTGTTCGAAGAGACAGCCCTGGCTGCCTTCTTGTCCTACTGCCCAGGCATGGATGTGGCACTCAGGATGTACCCCCTAAAGTGAGTACCATTACCGCCTGTTTCTTTTCACCTCTCACCTGAATACAAATGTGATCACTCTCGTATTAAGATATGTAGTATTGGAGAACGAAGGTGACCTCGAGACTAAGACGTGTGTATCACATAAACCACAACATCCCTGTTTCAAATCAGGCCCTGGACCTTTGTTGCATGTCATCCCCTTCCCTCTCCCTTCTCTCTCTCTCTCTATATATATATATGTCATGTTATCTCTTTACTTGATTATTTTTAATCTCTCTGTTCCCTTCTCTCATTTTGTCCACAGGCCTTCCTGGTGGTTTTGTGCATTCCCCTATAGTTTTCTCATCTTTGTTTATGATGAAGTTCGAAAACTTCTCCTCCGCCGGAACCCTGGAGGTAAGTGTTATTCTTCTTCTTTTTTTTAATCAAACCTTACCTAATTCAAATTTTATGGAAAATCCCCATAAAGTATGATTTGAATACATTGTTGAATTAACTCTTCTTCTTTGTCTGTCTTTCTTTCATTTGCACTGCAGGTTGGGTGGAAAAGGAGACATATTATTGATCGATGGAGCATCTTTGCTCAAACCCCCTACATCTTCCACTTATTTCTCCCCCCTGTCACTCCATCCCTGGCAAGACATACCTCCAGATGCCCCACCCCCTTAAAGACAAAAACCGCTTTGAAGCAATTTTCATCACAACTGCCCCAAAGATTAAAAACAGCAAAAGCACCTTTACAACTTTCTACATTGACCCACCCCCCCTTCTTCCCATCTCCTATGATACTCTTTGCATGTGTTCTCTCACTGCTGTGTACATAAACCAATATATCTACCAAACGGCAGCTGCATATTGTGTATGTAGATTTGAATGAGCTAAGGATACAAAGGGAGTGTCTATGCTCGGCAAAAAAGGGCCATCCAGCTCCTTCCCACTCCCTGTTCTTCCCCTGCGCCCCCTCTCTCGTCCCTCTCTATACCGTCATTCCTCCCTCTTCTCCCTCCTCGCCAACCCTTTGCTTGTCCTCCAATCACACACAGATACAAAAGATCACACAGAGAGATCCCACCGCCGACACCACTTCGACTGCCACCTGTCGCCTCCGTCTCCTGTCTGTGGAGGACCAGCGGAGTGGTCATCTCCCTGTTGTTCTCACTGCGTCCATTTTCCTTCTTTTCCGTTCTCAGCGGCCACAGTGTTGTTGTTTTTTAATATGTGGGGTAGGGGGGTTTCGATGATTTTACTTGTCTTTTTTATTTCTAAGGTGGGAGGGGGGGTATGTGAGAGCTGCTTTTCCTCATTTAGGCCTAACAAAGCACACCCCATGGCGTCCTGTCCCCCCCTCTTTCCCCCTCTGTCTCTCACACCCCTCCCCTCTCCTCCCTCCTGCCCCGTTTGTCTCCGTTTGTGTGCACTGTGTGAACCATTGTTCTTGTTAATAACTATTACAGTACACCCCCCCTCCCCCAAGTTGGTAAATACAACTCAATCTTTCTGTGTGCTCTAGGAAATCTATATAATTCTATACTGAATTTAAATGAAACAATAAAAAAAATGTTGAAAAACAGCTCAAGAGAGACATTCATGAAGAAGAACATCTACAATATTGGTGAGATAGGAAAAAGTGAGAGATATCTGTCTCTCTTGTTTTTTTTTTGTTTGGTTTCAGTTATTTTTGCTGGTTTTTCAGGAGGCTACTCTAAAAAAAAATGTAAAAGCAGAGCAGGGTTTTAGGTTGTGTTTTTACCAAGAGACATGAGACACCAACCAAGGCTTTCAGGTTCCTGTCACTGTAGGTGTGCTGGTATGATGTGGTGCAGTGTGCTGTGATGTGGTGAGTGGTAATGATGAGTCCGTGTGCCTGGGGTCTATTACTAGATCACGTCCAGGTCTGGCTCAGTCCAGGTCTGGCTTAGTCCAGGTCCTGGTATGGCCTGGTCTGGCCCGGGTCTGTGTGCATGTATGTGTTGGAGACCCGTGAAGGGCCAGCGGTCTCAGGCTGGGTCTAACTCAGATGGCTGCAAGAGTTGAAATTCAAGAAAGAAAAAAAAATACACAACTAGTAGAACATGTGTGTCAAATAAATGAAACCAACACCAATAAAACATCTAGAACATTTAATACAACCTAGCTCTGTCTGTGTGTCTTCCTGTCTCTGTTTTTGACTCTTGGAGTGGAACACTGCTTCTCTCTCATGTAATTCCTTCCTTATCTTGCACACGCTTTGTCTTTTTTTTATCACTGGCTTAAAATATACACCACTCATCAAGGTTGCATATAATGACACAATATAAGGTATCTAATATAACCCCTTACAATAGCCCTGTAACAAATACTGCCTACGTGCAGCTGATAATTTTACATTTTTGTTGAGCCTGCATAAGAGAGTTCTTGATTCAACTCTGCTAAATTTTAATTTGTCATATTGCATTGGGCCACATTATTGTAAAGTGTCCCTCTCATTCCATATATATAGAAGGGAGCTTCCCCAGTATATCAGACTAACTATTATTCCAACATATATAAATTAAACATGAGATAAAACTGTCTTACTTTATTTCATCACATTTATCAAGTAATGCGCAAAGACAAAATACATGTGATGCAAATTTGCTGATATCAGTTTAAGACTTAAGTTGTGCACAGTGCATCAGAAATGAGAAAAATGAAATATGAGGATGGGATGCCACCTAGTGTTGTGAGTTTATACACACTGCAAACTGCGTAATGTTAAACTGCAATAGGAGCAAGAGTTGGCAGCAGCCCAGGGTAATGCACCAAACCACTAAATAAATGTGTCAGCCTTGTCTGACATTAACACAGATGAGCTTCACGACTAGAATCGCCCACAGCAGGAACAATATACTGCTATTTCCTGACTCATTTTTAAAGATTATAAGAAATCAGAAATAGTGCATAAGCAAGGTGTTCAGGAAGGAGTGAAAAATCTTGAAAAAACAAGAGTCACGTTCCTGCAAATAAAGCAAAGCTGTATTTCTTTTGTCTTAAGGGAACAAACTGTAATTGTGCTTCCTCTCTTTGCTACAAGTGTCATCTATTTTCAATGAACCTCTTATTGCTCACCTAGTACACAAATCAAATAAATTATACACAATATACTGCTCTATAAAGTGAGAGATGAGATTGGGTGTTCTGAGAGGTCACTTTGCCACGTCCTGTGAAATTTCAGGACATGCCCCTTCGAGTGAGGACAACAAAAAACTTTCTGGCACTGCTTTACAACTGTCCAATGACAAACGCAGTGTCTCCCGCTCATACATACACACACACACACACACACACACAAAGACACATGCACACCCTCTTTCTGTCACTCTCACTGACAAACACACTCACACTCTCACCCTCTCTCTAATTTCCCCTGTGTCTCTGCAGTGAGCTCACTGCAGTGCGACTCTCCTCTCTCCCCCTTCACCACCCTCCGTATAATAGAATATCGATCGCTCGCCTTTGCCGCAGTGTGTAAGCGAGTGTCTGTGGACGAGTGTGCGTCTGACTGGGGCCCTCCAAGGTCATCGCCATGGCAACCTGAGCATGGGGTCCTCTCGCTGTGCTGTCACAGAGCACAGGTCGCAGGGGTCACATGAAAAGGGGGACAAGAGGGGGACCATAGGGGGACAAGAGGGGGTTGGTGAGCGCTGCAGTGTTTGGCATACTAGAGATAGAGAAGAGGAGCCACAAGGGTTGGAACTGTCCTATTCCACTGTGTATTCAGACTGGACCGGAAAAAATGAGAAAATGTACAGACTAAGCGCTGAGAGCCACTGAGTTCACTGCAACTCCTGCCATGCATGCACAAGCAGAAGTCAACAGCAGTTTTGAACAAACTACTTGAATTAATTAGAGGCAAAAAAACCCCCAAAGAACTGGACATCAAAAGACATGAAAAAAAAACAGAAACAAACCATCTTTACATGAGAGGTTTATTGCACACCCAAAATGTCTTTTAAATACAAAATCGTACATTGAAATGTAAACAAATGAATAACGATTTTCAAAAAAAAAAAGGAATTTACAGAATGACCTTCAGATCTGAATGTTGTGAACAGAGCTGAGAAATATGCATATATAGCATGTAGACAGTCAGCACAAGTACCACATTGTTCCCAATACAAAATACCATCACTACATACTGACCTTTTAAAATGTCTTTTCACCCTTTTCACCATCTATCTATATTAAGTAATCTATCTGAAATAACAAAGTATTTTTTGCATCATCTTCTCATCAACCAGTTGTTATTAAGTAGCCTATCTGAAATAACAAATTAGTTTGTGCATTGCAAAACATTTCATTTTATTTGTGCATGATTATGATAGATATCTTTAAAGCTTTAAATGGCACATTTCCTTTGGAAAATGAATTATTTTTTTAAGCAATTTAGAATTGTGACCATTGCATGTATACATTCCTTTATCTTAACATAAGAAATCAGCATTCCTAATAGACAGTTTAGACCCAGAAGCTATTTCCCAAGATACTGTTCAGCACAGGTGGTCTTTTAAGTTGCGAGATCTGTTGTTATATGAGGGACAATGCAGGGAACAGGAGGCTATTTGACACAGACCAGAGGCATCCAAGGTACAAAATATGTAGAGAAAGGCATATAATATGCATGATTATGTGCTTAAATATGCATTAAGAGAGGAATTTTTAGTATGAATGAGTCCTAAAAAGGCTATACAGTCTGTAACAACACTTATTTCAGAGGCAAGACAAGGTACATTCTTGGTACACTGGCATAAGTTTAAAAGAAGGGAATACATAATGCACATGTAGCTAAGGAACAGATCTAGGAGCAGTTTTTCCCCAACCACACTGAGCTGATTACAGGGTCAAAATAAAGACTGGTGGTCAACCAACTCCTGCTGAGGGTTTAGCCCGCTCTTCACACAGGCTCCATCATGAGCTCGTCTATGTCGGATCCCTCCACCTCGCGGAACGCAGCATGAGAGCCAATCACAAACAGCGTCGCTCCTGAGAGGAGACGTAACAAATGAAAAAGACAAGCATTGTAACGAATATTCCTGCATGCTTTAGAATATTAATGGATGACAAGAACAACTAATACGGTTTGGCTTACCCAGAACCCAAAAGACTGCAGCTCCAGCTCCAGCCAACCAGAACACCGGTAGAGAGACAGCTCCAGCCAGACTCATCTGGTGGGGGACAGTCAGCTCCCTGCCTGGTTAACAAGAAATTTACAGATTTAAAAACCCTAAAATAATGTCACTGATTAGAAATAGGTTTGTGGCATCTTTTGCAGGTTTGGATAAGCTGACTGGTAAAAAATATAAAAATCTCAAAGACATATTTAAACTAATCTCAGACATGCATTTAATTATCTATCTTTATTGAACTAACTGTTTTTCTTTGCTTATCAAAGTCACAGAGAGGTCAAATGCAAACAATTTCTGTTATATTCACATTGTAAAAAAGTAGCAGTTGCTAAGTTGCTAAAAAAACCTACAGATTCTGTTGACATTTCACAAATTAAGCATCTATTTTTCGCAACAAATATTGTTTTAAATATTAAAGTGGTTGATATAACTAAGAATACAGTTCCTGGTGATTTCAAGAATTTACTTTATTTAGCAGGTACACAATTACAGGATCGCGAAACATGCTTGACAGCTTTACTCACCAAGGACAACCAGTTTGGACTCCAGAGATTTGAGGTGGATTATGTAGAAGGCACCAGCAAACACAGCCAAGGCAATCAACAGCATGGGAGAGCTGATACTGAGGAGAAGAAACATCAATAGTCCAATCAATAAGGTGAAATTTATAGAGGTCCTTTTAGATTTAGTTTAGTCTTAGTTTAAAGCATTTAAACCTTTTAAAGTTGTATTTCACAGTGATATTCTGTTCTGTTTCTCTTTTGTGAGAAATGTTGGCCAAAACAGACTTATGAAAACCTTGTAAACAGTTTTCAGACAGTTTTAATGCATATGTGATACAGACTGCATGAGTAAAAACTGGACAGCAGGGAGTGAAAATATTTGCACTGACATAATAAAACAAACAATAAACTCCTTCTTGGCCTTACATGCAGTAGAGGATGAGACCCAGGAAGATGAAGGTATAGTTGCTGTTGTAAATTTCCACATTTTTTACCACCCTCTGACAAAACTCCCCAAAGTTGCGGGGTTTCGAAAACTTGCGTTGGTCCACAAAGCCTGCCCATGGACGAATGGACAATCTGCGCCTGTCAATCCACTCTTTGGCCATACTGGCTGAGAAGCCTTTGGGGAGCCAGAGCCTATGAAATGAGACAAAGATATTAAGAACTGAATACAAAGAAAAGCATTAAGAAATTCATACACCTAGAGACTGGCTGCTTTGTTTACACCTGAGCTGTATCCTGTAAGAACCTGTGAAGGCCCTTATGCATTTGTAGGGAGACGAATTATTTAATATTATTTGTCTGCATTGTAGACCTATATTAAATATACAAGAGAACAAATTTGAGCTACACAGTTGCAATAGTTTGATGATAATATTATCATTACTGTGATGACTTTGGTGCACATCAGACTCACTAAAAATAAGAAGATAAAAGCTCTTACTTTGCCAAGATTCCAGCTCCTCCTGTGCCAGTTGGATGAGCATCCTCAGCACTGAACAGATCCCCGGCCTTGTTGTCCATATCTACAAGGCAGTTCTCCCCCTTTGGAGCTCCAGATGGCATCTGCAGACTGTCAGCTGCAAGGCAATCATGAGTGCACAAACATAAAAATTGATACTATTTTCACTCTCAATACCATTCCAATTTCTAGAAATTAATTTTTTGTCTACAAGGTCAGGCGGGCACGTAGCATATGCTTATACCAGGCAACAAAAAAATAATCAGATAATTGTTGTGCTGACTAGTGCTGGATATCAACAAAGGTTTTTGTTGTTTTTTTCTCAGCAAAATATTGCTTTGTACCAAAACTAAGGTATCATACTGTCACTGGTATCAAATAAATATCAAACAACATCCAGAGCTACTGCTGACAGAATTAGTTGATAGATCAAATCTCTCTCTATCAACTGATAACTCATAATTTCTCATAATTGGGGCAGTGGTGGCCTGAAGGTTAGAGAAGTGAGCTTGTGACCAAAGGTGTTGGACCGGCAGGATAAATCTGGGTGGGAAGTGAAGAAGCAGCGCTTGCCCCCTCCCTCATTACCACCACTGAGGTGCCCTTGAGCAAGAAGGCACTTAAGCCCAACTGCTCCAGTGGAACTGTTCAGTGGCCAGCAGATCAGACTGTGGTTGTACTGGGCAGCTTCCAGGTATGAATATGTAACCTTATGAATGTGATCAGGGCTTTCCTGAAAAAGAGAGCATTGCTCTCAGTTAATTTCCCCTGAATAAATAAAAAAGTTAAAAAAAAAAAAAATACAATTCAGATAAATTATTTATCAATTGAGCCTTTTATTAAGTACAAATACCAAATATTTGCTAACTATGGCTTCACAAAGGTGAAGAGTTACTTACTTTATGAATTCAATACCATTGAAAATTCATGTTGTCCTATAACTAGTAAGCAATATGAAGACATAAGGCTGCTGTAACCTGTGGCTATTTGTTCTTACTTTCACTGTTTTTTTCAAAATTGTATTCGTAAAGTATCAATTATGAACGGTTGTTAGTTTGAGCTGTAATTTAAAGTGTCATGGAAAACAGAGTGCCACAACATTTTTGAAGAAAAGTAAAAATTGTAAGCTATAAGCATCAAAACAATCACGGTTTAGATGCCTTGAGTTCAGTCACAACTTCACATTTCTCAGGCTGAGAGACACACAGCGATAGTTTAGCTGCAGTGTAATTTTCATGAGTGGAAACTGTTAGTCAACAACGGGCTTGGTCACTGCCACATCATTACACACACATCAGCATATGAGCATAAAGTATGAAGTAACACAGATAACGTTACTAGATTTTTTCCCCATATTAGTTATATAAAACATAATGCGAAGCAAAGACAACTTTTGCCGGTTGTTCAAAAAAAAGGTGTTTATAGCTAGCTTCTTTGCTAACGTTCATGTCCACTGTGGTCCAGGCAGATAGATGATTTTTAAAATCGCCACACCGGCGGGTAGATGTTTTCAAACGAACAGAAAAGGAGATCAGACCTGCCTGAACTGTAAAACATGTGATTGTTTAAAAATATATACTCACAGTAGAAGTTCCTCGGGCTGTCTTGGATACACTTTGTTGTGGTTCACGGATATGATGTGGATGGTTATTTCACTTCCTGCTGTCAAGGTGCAGAATACCGCCACCTACTGACGGCGATGGGAACTGCTATTCCTCTTTGTTTATGTGATTTGATTTGGTTGGTAAACTATCATTTAACGTCTTTGAGCTCTGTCTTAAAATAGTTTATAATAAGTAAGCGTTTGTAGAAGTTTCAATGTATTTATAATCACTAATCCCAGACGTTTTGTCTCACTGTATTGCACTTACTTTCAGCTACAGATTGTATGTTTTCAACGTATATACTATATGTGGTTGAAAAATGTATCTTTTAGCTATTCGTGTTTTCCAATAGTGATAAATTATATGTTTGGGGAACAAACTGTACACAGTTCTATTTTTCAACATTACAGCTGGGACAATAGAGTTAAAACAACTGACTTGGGATCGGTCGTATGTTTTAAGTTGCTCAGTCTTTATAGAAAGATGGTGGAGAAAATCTGACCCCAGATCAGTGACAATCAACACAAGACTGACGTCACTGAGCTGGCGGCAGGCTGTGATTGGTCCGTTTCTCTGTGTTATTGTGCTGCTGTCAGTAGTACTGTAGGGCGCTGTGGGAGTTGCCAGATCATCAAACGCTAATCACCAGGAAGGTGAGTTGTGAAGTACAGTATATAGTTAAATATCGCTTGCAAAATGCATTGAACAGTTTTATATCTGTTTATTCTAACATTATCATTGATATCACCCAGGGCCCGTCTTTACCAAGGCCTGTGTGTAGCTAACGTCAGCTATCGACCTTAGATGCTAGCAAATAATATCCGTTAATATCAGTTATCGCAAATGCAAGACAATTCCTGTCCAATACGAAGTGAATATCTTTGTATACGTCACAGAAGACCATATATACCCGTACTTTGTCATTTGAGTTGGGTTATTTAGCGAAACAGCTGTTTGAGTGCGATTTGTCAAAATTCTTGTTTTGTTTTTTTTTTCCTCAGAGAAACGTGACTGGTTACGTAACGTGCCAAGGGGGTAATTTACTCCGCCGGTTGCTGCTTGGCGTGTGAAGAACGACTCGTCCCTTTGGCTCCCGGCTGCTTTTGTACAAATACTTTGAATCGACAACAACATAACACATTCACAGCCGATACTTTGCATTGCAGACAGCGTCGAGCTGATTGCGAAAATAGGTAGGACTGCTGAGCTTGCTGATATGGCCCTTGAAACGTTGTAGACGGGCATATCGCTATAACATAGTTAGCTTGCTGTTGTTTTTTTGCTAACCTAATTGCTAGTTTTGTCTGCCTGTTGTCGAGACATTGTTTTAAAGCTTGTCAAGGAATCTACCAAGGATACGAAGTAGATTTTACTAATATTTTCAGGCTCACCAAATTCATTCAATTCGTAAGAGTAACTTTCAAGTGTAAGAATGCAGGAAATAGGCCCTACTAGGAGAAGCAAGCACAATTTGATTAACTTAGATTGCATTAGAGGTAGGTGGTTAGTTGCCTCATACTAGAGGCATCCTGTCATCTCCTAACTCCACAGCTGCAGAGTTGGAACTCTACATGTCTGTTTAAATGTAAAGTTTGTTATGTTTCTTTTTTTCTTCTGAACAGTGTTGACACAGGTTGGAAGGTGGAGAGGTGCTATAGGCTGACCTGGACCATGGCCATAGTTCATCACCCAGGGTACCCACTCAGGGACTCACTTTACTGGGATGAAACAGAGTGCCTCAACTACTATGGGATGTTGTCTCTCCATGAGGTCTTTGAAATAGTTGGTTCCCAGCTGACAGAGACTGACATTGAGGTACTCTCTTTCCTTCTAAATGAAACTTGCTCCGCACCACATCCACTTGATCCAGCAGGCTGGACAGTTAAACCCTGTGAGGGTGAAGCAGTTGACTCAGGCGTGTCCCCAAGTCCTGAGCTGCTAAAGGTCTGGCGGCGGTTACAGCCCCAGGGCGCCCAGGGCTCCCAGGGCTCCCAACATCCTTTGGAGGCCTCATATAAGCCAAAGAGTGGCCTTGAGCTGTTGCTGGAGCTGGAGAGGCGAGGATACCTCAGTGATGGTAACCTGGAGCCACTACTGGGACTACTGAGAGTCCTCACCCGTCATGACCTGCTGCCTTTAGTGTCCTGCAAGAAAAGGAGAACAGGTGAGGATGAATCATATGGGTGTTGGTTATTAGATTGTGAGACTATGTTGAGTGCTTGGATGTTGCCTCGCTCTATGATGACCACCTAGGATGTGTCACCCATAATTGTATGTCTGTCCTAGCTGTCATAGCCTAATGATGAGTTTTTAATCCATGTTTTTATGCTTTTCAGTATCTCCAGAAAGAATTGGACAGAGGTATGGAATAGAGGACGGAGAATTCGTGTGCGCCTCTGGAATGCGACACAGCTCCAGACAGGCAGAAATGCCTCTTCCATCCTTCACACAGCAATTAAGAACAGGTAAGTGCACTATAGTATAGAATTTGGCCACCAGTGTTTTTGGCAGTCAAGGAAGGGCACTGTCCAGACCCAGTGCTTATCATTTCTTACAGCACGTAACATTGCACCCTCTCTGAAATGGACATTTTACCCCTTCCATCCTTCTGTTGTGGAAGAAACATGCATATACAGTACTGTCCATCTGTAGTGTCAGCTCTACAGTATAGAATTGCATGTAGTTTTGGTGCCTGGTTTCATGGTGAACCTTCCATGAAAATATAGGATGTTTTGATCAGATATGCACAATATGGATGGTTGTACAAAAAAAACAGTAGCATATAGCAAGTTTTGTTAGTTTGTGATGAGATGATCAACAGAAATAGAACGGTGCAACAGCAATCCTACACAAAGAAGTCTTAATTTCATAAAACTAATTCCATGCTTGTTTTGTCAGGTATTTACCCTCCTATGCCTGGGCCAACCCCCGGGAGGAGGAGGAAGAAGAGGGGACATGGCTGGAGCCGCAGACCTAAGAGAACAAGCAGGCAGGTCCAGCCACTGCCACCACCAGTGCCACCACATAAAACATCCTGCGGTAAGTATTGCTCCTGCATTCCTTATCTGTCTCTTTTACATTTTCATCCCTTGCCTTCCTATCTTCATCCCACCATTTTCTCTTATAGATAATTTCCCTTCTTTTTTACTAACTGTATCAGCTCCAATTGTATTCATTTCAACATCTTCTCCAGCATTACCATATTTTCTGTTCTGATTTTGATGTTCTTCTATGCTGAACCCTGGCTTGAGTTAAGGAGTTTGCATACTGAGTCTGAAAATTTTGCGTTTTTATTTAACTTTTAACTGTCATCCCAAAAACAATCATAAGGCACAGAAACCTTGCACATTGAGTCGCACTTTATTTATTTTTTTCAACTCCTTGTGTTACAAAGCTGTGATTCAGTAGTGTTGATTTGCTCTCTTCAATGGAGAAAGGAAAGTGTCAAGAGCAGGAAGAATGTTTGATACATTACTAAAATACTTCAAAAGAACCGGACCAATTACAATATTCCAGTTGATCCTGTACAACAGCTGGTAATACACCAGCCACACGAGCACTACTAGTGCCTGACAGGCATACAATGGAGGGATTTGGGTGCAAAATGTCAGCATATTATCCGCACCAAAAGGCCCTTGAACTGCACAGAATTAAAATGGAAGACACCTTTGTCAGATGTGTTATGGAAAAACTGCTTAATTTTGCCTCTGGGCTCTTAGTGTCACATTTACTGAAATGTTTGCTTAAAATTTGTAAATTACTTAAAATTATTGTAGCACTTTAATTACCAAGGTAATTTGTGATATTACCGGGGTATAAAATCTTTCTTTGCTATATAGGGAACAACAGTGGCACTTAAATGTTGAATACAGTAAGATATTTATTTGAGCACTAACTTGCACCAGACTTACTTGTTAGCAATGCTAGAACTATGTTTTTGTCTGACAGCACAATTTAAACACCTTATACCTTGTCTGTGCAGCAGATGCTGACTTAACATCTTAGACATGAAAAATTCAAGGGCTCTGTCTGATTTACAACTTTAGCAAAGACTGGTTCACAACCATTAATTCAACTGCAGGGCACGGAAATGATCAATGAAATATAAAATTGCTTGCCCTTCCTTTTCAGTTGAATGACATCTTCCTTATTACTCAGCTGTTGCGCGTTTTATTTTCATTCTTACGTTATGAATATGTTTAGACTTACAGTATCTCCTTAACTGTCTTGATTTAACATGCAGTATCTATTTCTCCATTTGGCCCTTCATTGCATTCTTTCCCCTTCATTTCACCTTTTCTCTAACCTGTTTATTACCTGATTATGTTCAGCTGCTGCTGTTGATAAGAACCCATACTGGTAGGTTGTCTCCTGTCCTTTTGTCTATACTGTCTATACAAATTGTCCAATCACCACCTGCTGCAGCCCTTGTTCTGCTTTATTTTCAAGCTAGATACAAAGTTGTCACGAGAGCCAACCATCAAACCCCACATACATCTTCTGAAAAATTTTTTGAGCAGTTGTTCGAAACAACCTATCGCCACTTGAAAGCTGCACTATATGATCCATTATCCATGTCCTGTTTCACAGTGATATTCTTGCCTGCCTTTTAATCAAGACCAATGCTAGTTTCTGTAACCTAAATAAGATTGTGATAACACTAACTTCTGTTGCCCGTTTTTGTGAAGTTTGCTTAGTCATTCATGCAGACCTTTCTAAGCATTTCTTTTAAACGTCCATCATTGCCTGTTGTCAGACATCCTTATTACAACAAAGGCCTGATGACTTTGACTCAACAAAAATCATCTAACAATGAAGACAGCCCTTTTTAGCTATTCAGGATGAGTGATGTGACTGTAAACATGTTGCTGTCTTGACTCCACATTTGATTCCACCAGGTTGACTCAGGATTGTGACTCAGAACGAGTAACCTAAGACACAAAGGATCATGGAGACAGAGGGGGAGACTGAGGAACAAAACAAAAAAGTCTGTCCCTACACTCTGTCCGTACATACTGCAGTGTGTGTGATCGACTCAGTCATGCGCGCGCTCACAAGTCTGGGCCGATGCCTAAGGTAAAAGAGGCTCTCCCCCCTTGTTACAACAGGGGGTGATGCTGCCACTGTGCTCTGTATTCGATGCTTGTGTATCATAATATAGCTGCCCCCTACCCTATCCCCCTTAGGAATCACAATTTGCTCTCAAAATTCGTCCTGTAATGTTCTTTAGTGTTGTGCCCTGTGGATGAAAAAAATATCCTGTTTTTGAGATTCCTTAATTTATCCATTTCTGATGAGGGTTGTTGGTGTCAAGTGTTTCACAGAACTGACAGAGTGCTTTGCAGTAAGCCTCAAATATATTCAAAAAGTGTTCAGCTGGTGTTTAAGGCAAACATGCCTCTAAAAATTCAACGTGAAATTGACCATTCTAATGGGGATATGTTAAGTGAAAGTCTATTTTCAATTCCCTAATATTCCCTGAGGATTTTTATAGAAGCTATTTGTGAGTAACTTCTAGCTAACTTCTCACATTTCACAAATGTGGCCAACTAACTGCTTCTTTGTCTTGGCAGAAATGTTTGTGATTACTTGTGTTTTGCTAGAAATATACAACACAGTACAGGTGTTGTCATTGACATATAATTCTGTTTTTTATGTCGGACTGCTACATAAAGTAATTTTATGGAAGGTCACAAAATTATAAAATGACATTACCTGTATTTTGTTGTATACTATATTGAAACACAAAATAGGGGATTGTGAATGTGTTCATACACAATCTAGAAACTTTACTTGGGGCAATAAAGCCCAGTGTATAACCTGTAAAGACAAAACAGAAATATGTTGGACATGTTTGTGAACATGCCAGTTGTCTCCTCATGTGGGAAACCTCTTGGGGCTATTTTTTTCCTCTCACACCATCTTCATTACAAGTAGTTGTAAACATCTGCCTCGATATTCAAATAACTCAAATCATACTGGTTTAAACTTCACATAAGCCAGCTCTGGAGTCTCAAGTTATAAAAATGCCAATTGGGTATGGGTACCTGTCCTTTTGTAAGGACTGGCCTTGTATTCCATTTCATAGAATTTAAAATGGCTGCCAACAGACAGCTGTTAACACCCGTGTAACCTTTACTCAAGCAGTTCTGAGGAAAATAACCCAACAGTGCTCTGCTGAAGGAAGCTCCTGCTGTATCTTATCTCTGTGCCTCGTGTGAGCCCTGGGTGTGCATTTGTCAAGAGGGAGCAGAGATAGATAGGGCGGTTCAGTCCAATGCTGGCCCCTAGCATTTAATGAGACCTCAAATACCCTTTCTTGTCATGATTCATCTCTCAGATCATTTTCACTGAAGTGTCTCAATTACATTCTGACAATGACAAGTGCTGGTTCAAATGCCCATAAGGTTTTTGTACCTTCAGCTCAGTAGTGGTTTTGTGCTATCTAAATGGGGTGCTTGTGAATGCCCTTACTTGTTAGAATGGACTTTGCTGATTAATGTTATGGTTGAGGCTTAAATAATGGGTTGGTGAAGGCTAGGGTAAGAGATTTGGTCAAGGTAAGAGTAGTCCCAAGCAGCCCACTTAGACTCTACCATGTTATATTATAGAGCTACAGTAAAAGCAGTCCTGAGCTGATTAACTTTTTTAAACCAGCTATTGGCCCGACTCAATCCTCATTACAACTAATAGAAGTGAGTGCTGTGCCATGCCTGCTTGTTGTTTAAAAAAAAAAAAAAAAAAAAAAAACCCAGTCGACAGATATCCAACACACTTGTGCTTGTCTCTTTTTCTCTCTTTCTCTCCTTTCTGTGTTTGCAGTTCTAAACAGACCAACCTGTGTGTCAGGAAAACAGTATCCTTACACACAATGAGAGGGAGAGAACGAACACTAAATGCTCAAACTACGCAAAATGGTACAGAGAGTGATTTTTGTCTAGGGGGAAAAGAGAGAGTTCTGTCTGCCTGTCTCTCAGTACTCCCCTAACTCTCCACTCTCTTGGTCAGTCGTTCAGCAGAAAAACGGATCGATAAAGAGTTGAAGCTCTCCGTGCCAAGTGACTCCTCGTAAATGGGTACTTAAACTTTTTTTTTTTTTTTTTTTTTTTTGGGCGGGTTGAGATGGAGGAAGCCAAACGGGCTTGGTGTTTAAAGTGAGAAAATGAAAGCTGTGCTTCCTAATGTCCTGTCTAAGTGGATGTCTCTGTGTCTGATGAAGCGTGAAGTGCTCTGTAACCCTAACAAAATGACTATCACTGTGTTCCTGTGGTTTTAAATGGCCTTCTCCTCAGTGCCACTATCTCTACTTCCATCCTGCTCAGTATGAAATTGGAAGGCAGAAATGGAGGCCATCTATAAATACAGTAATTGCATGAAGGGCAGGTGTTTATCGTAGCCGCAGCCCTCACACAGTGTAATGATCCAAAAGGTCGAACTGTTAACAGCGCTTAAACTTAATATTTCACTGAGTCCATATTGAATATTGTATAAGATTTTAAAAAGTTGATATAAAGTATTGTGTCCCTTTTAAGATAGATATCCTATTTGACATACTGTGACAATTTTCTTCTCAAAATATTGAAATGCTGTTACTGCTGATTTGTCAAAGTGCTTGCAAGAACCAAATGACTTAAAATGTTTTCAACGCCCCCCACCCTGGACATTTTTATATTTCATTGTTTTGCAACAGTGAACCACAATGGATGAGTTTTTGACACTGATTAACAGATGTCAAAGTGAAAACAATTTTGCACAAATTTGTAGGTCATTGTGCTGAAAAATAAAAAATAAATGTGTCACTGTTCTGATGCAGACTGTAGCTGATTTTTCCTTTAGGATTTCTCTGTATTTTTCAGTATTCAATTTACCCTCCACCTTCACCAGCAGTACATGGCCTGCTGCAGAAAAGCAACCCACAGCATGACACTGCCACCACTACACTTAATTGTAGGGTTAGTGTGTTTCTGGTGGTGAGCAGTGACTGGCTTATGCCAAAAAATAATTTAGTATGATGGACAATTCTTATTTTGGTCTCTTAAGACCTTAGAACCTCCTTCCATTTTGATTCAGAGATTTTTTGTAATTGCCATCTCCAGAGTCAAACCGGTCGGTTAGTCTGTTTGTCCGTCCATCCGTCACTTTGGTCCAGACTGAAATATCAATAACAACTACAACAACTATTAGATGGATTGCTATGAAATTTTGTACAGACAGTAATGGTCGTCAGAGTATACATTGATGAACCCCTGACTTTTCCTATTGAAATTGGAAAAAAAAGAAAAGAAATTTACAAGAGATAGTCGAGGTCCCTAGAGGATAAATTATAATGACTTTGGTGATCCTCTGGCTTTTCCTCTAGTATCTTGAAGATTTAATTTATGGTGTGATATAGCTCCACATCTACTTTTTGATATTTCCTCTAGTGCCACCATGAGGTTGACTTTTTAATTACCATAACTAACTATGAAATTTATTGCTGTGAAATTTGGTACACACATTTGTGGCTCCCAGAGGATAAATTTTAATAGCTTTAGTCTCCTGAGTTTAAATTGAATGCCATCATCTGGTCAAAATTTCATTTCGTACAATACTTTGGTTTATGACCAAATACCTGCAGAACCCATGACATTGCCTTATTTTTTTTCCCACCTGCATTCTGTGAAGACCTGCCCTACTCTGCCTCTGATTGGCTAGTGCTTGTTGCCTTTGTTGGTTAGATTTAGGCTCAGGTATATCAGAGGCAGAGTAGGGGCTGGTCTTCGGAGAATGTGGGTAGGAAAAAAAATTACGCCATGACATCCATCGGTGTCTGCTGCACTTTGTGTTAAATGACCAGTGTGTAAGATTTAGTGACATCTAGTGGAAAAGACTTGGCAGAAATGGAATATGATATTCATAAGTATGTCTTAACTAGTATGTAAGCCCATGAAAATAAGAATCACTATGTTTTCGTTACCTGGAAATGAGCCCTTTATAGCTACATAGGGAGCGGGTCCCTTTCTATGGAGGCCGCCATGATGCACTGCCATATTTCCACAATAGTCCAGAACGGACTGGCTGAACTGGCTCTAGAGAGGGCCTCTCGCATTTTTCATGGCCACTGTAGGTTCTCCTACACACTTGGAAGGGGAGGGTGGGGGGAGGTGTATTCAGTTGGGTGCAATCTGAAACCTCACTGCTAGATGCCACTAAATCTTACACACTAGTCCTTTAAGTGCTAATTAGAAAATGTTTTCATGCTAATGAGCTAAACCAACATGATGAACATGGTAAACTACCTGCTAAACATCAATATGCCAATTTTTATCGTTGTATCATATGTGTGTTACCTCATACCAGCATGTTAGCATGCTGGTATGAGCATTTAGCTAAAGTACAGCCTCACAGAGCTGCTAGCACATCTCCCATTTCAGCCCTGGGACCCTGCAGCTCTTTTAGAGTTAGCAGATTTTTTCATTATTGACAGTACTGCACTTATGGGTATTGTTAATTATTGGAGCTGTTTTTGCACAGTTGTCCTGATCAAACATTTTGCCAATGAGCAATCAGCAACATTTGCAATTGTGTTGATGATGATCTTTTGTCTTTGGAATACAGTTTTTGTCATGACATAGACTTACCGGCTGTTATGTTAGCAGTCAACTGTAAGTCAGTGTTGCAAAACAATAAAACATGAAAAGGTCTAAGGGGGATGAATACTTTGTATAGGTACTTAAAGTCCTCTAAGACAGTCATGATCTGTGGTATGACAAAGTTTTCCTTAACATAATGTATCAAATCTGTATCTGTATGTATTGTCAATGGATTGACCCGGAGAAAGGTTATTGCAATCTAATATCAGTTATTTAAGACATTGTCATGAGATAGGCTTTAATAATTTCACTATCACTATCTAAATGTGTCCTTTATAAAGTCCTGCCAAATGTCAGTGTTTCATACTCTTGTACTATAATGCCTTTTTATGAAGAAAAACAGTCTGCCTTCATTTTTTTCTTGTATGAGCAAACTAGATTAAAGTGGGTTTTCAGTTGAATCTTATTTTCAACCCTGCATATTTTAAACATCTTAAACTTCATTAAATAAGCTTCTCATTTGATCAAATCCTTTGTTTTTGTAGTAATCTAATTACAGCCTTATGAAGCATGAATGCAAAAGCCAGTGTTTGGTTATCGCTCTCCTACAAATGTTAAGAGATGCAAAATCAATGCCTTAATTCAACATTTGCATTTCTAATGTTGGCATTTTCCAAACTTTATCCCTCCTGAGTCTTGCGCCATTCCCCACAGCCCCAAACAAATATGAATGGAGAAAGGGTAAACGTGACTCTTGAGCTGAAACATGTACCATGTATTAGTGGAACGATAGCTACTGTATAGTTAACCAGGCACAAAGCTTGATTAGTATTCAAGTTGAGTCCTTGGTGCTCTCCTGTAATGTTAAAGTCTTTCTGTGCCTTAACTAAGACCCCAGGCATTGTCTCCCCATTAGAGTCATAAGTATGAGCTTCACACACACAACCTTGGCTCTGGGTGATGTGAAGTCATATAATGTGAAAACATGCTTCTACTTCTCCAAAAAAAGCAGTTTTTTATTGTAACATTTAAAAACATTTAAATGTTCTATTGACTGTTTCTTTTGAGTACAGTCTTCGAGATTTTTATTTCCTCAATGTCAGACCTTGTTACTTAATGAGCTTCTTTGAGTGCCTTTTTTAAAAGCACTGTATAAATAAAATGTATTATTATTGTTACTAAATAGTCTTTCTTAAAAAGGAGCAAAGAGGTTTTAGTTGGGGTGGGTTTTGCATACCTAGAGACGCAGTTATGTCTTTCTGCGCAGCTTTGCGATGGAACATTAAGGAGAATGTTTCCAGTGAAATGGATGTAATTGGTAGCAAACACTGTTAACCTCTACTAAAGGGGTTTGAGTTGGAGGGATGGGTTTTTGTTGCAGCAAAAGTCGTCAGCAGCGGGTTTCCACTCCAAGCTCTGGAATAATGACATGGGGGACGATCTCTGCGGTGCTCTTGCTCAGTACAGTATGTATCCTCTGATCTTTCTCACTGTGCTGTTGCATGACCACCAATCCTGTTACTGCGAAACTCCAGGAGCTATCTGTTCTCAGCATTAAACATGTTGATCAGAATGAATCTGGTGTTTTTTAAAAGTGAGGTGGAACACAAAAAAAAAACACTCCACGGCTTGACACTGCTAAGTTGCTTTAATTATTCCCACCGGTAACATGTATTATAGCCATGATGTATACAGACCGTGCCAGGTGTCATAATGAAAATTCTCATGCATCACTTTCTTCTGATTACTTGCAGTCATCAGCTGACATTAATACGTAAAAATTATGGTATTGCTTGTGAAGAAAGGGAATTGCACTATTGGTTTAATTTTAACACATTTGTTTTGATGCTCTAAAATGTCAAATCATTTTCACCAAAACAAATTTTTGATGCCTTATTTAGCACAAAAATGCATACAGTCAGGTTGCTGAAGCGCCAATGCCCTACGTAAAGTTTGCTCTGCCTTGCTGCACCATTGTATTTCTCTTTTGTCAGGCCTCTATCAAAAGAAATATCCAGAGGTATTTCAGTGTACATTTCCAGTCCAGTCAGTGGTCAGCTTATTGGGTCACAATCTCCTATAGGGAACTCTGTTCTCTTGAACCCCCTTTATAATCCATGTTTAATGTGATACATTAATGTAGATGAGCTAAATGAGCTGGGGAGTTTTTAACAATCTTGTCCCCATCTTATCTCTTCCCTTTGTTTTGACTTCATGACCCCTCCCTTTCCGTTGGTTATGTGGGCCACTTTTTCCTGTAACCTTTCCTCCTCTTTCTTCACCCTTTACTACTACTACTTTTTCTCTCTTCTCTCCCCCTTTTCCTTGCTGTATCTTTGCCCTCATTATTCACTTTCTCCCCTTTACTCTCCCTACCATTATTTCACACCTCACTCCCCCTCCCACCACACCCTTGCCCCACTTTCCATCACCACTTCCTCCTCCCTCTTCCATTATCAGATATCCGCCTGCGCGTCCGGGCCGAATACCTGGAGCATGAGTCGGCACTCCGCAACGGTGTCTCCTCGGACAAGCAGCAGCCCCTGGAGCGGCAGTTTGAGTTATTCAGCCAAGCCAACTCACTCCTGCGTGCCAGAGACCTAGGTTCCATCGTTTGCGACATCAAGTTCACAGAGCTGGACAACCTGGAGGCCTTCTGGGGTGACTACCTAAGTGGAGCTCTGCTTGAGGCCCTGAAGGGAGTCTTCATCACTGATTCCCTGAGAATGGCTGCAGGCACAGAGGGCATCCGCCTGCTGATCAGTGTGGATCAGGATGACTACGAGGAGGGCCGAAGGATTCTGAGAGCCAGGAGAATGCTGACATCCAGTAACGGTGGGCACATAGAGACTCACTGAGCTGTATAGGCTGATAAGACTCTTTGGTGTATATTATAATAACTTTGAGGGTTGAAATAATAGGGTATGCCATTGAAAGTTATGGTTACAGGTGACTTTGGAAGCATTTTTAAGGTCTCTTTTTGTAATTGCAATCCATGTAATAACCACTAGATGGCAGTACCTACCATTGGTTGTGTTCATAACAGGCCTTAACATTTTCAAAACTATTCGTTTTTAGTTGAAACGTTCCCATTATTCGTGAATGAAAAATGAATAATAATGAAAAAAATGTGCTTTCCCTTTGGATTCATGCACAGGTGCTACTTTTTAGGACACCAGGATGAAACAGGAAATACCAAGATATTTCTCCTTAGTCTCAGGGGAACAGGACCAAGCAAGCCTGTGACACAAGATCAAGTGATAAGCCCCCTCATAACATCAATCTTAAAATAAATAAGTTTAAGACAGCTGGGCTTCCACAAATGATTCACATGCTCATGGTCAAGGTTTAGATTATACACACACACAAATAGACTTGATGGGCTACAATCATACAAAACTCCTTATCAAGCATTTGATGGCGGCGGCTCTTGAAATTCTCAAATACAAACAGACCATTATACAGAACAAATCATGCTTCGTCGTTAGACAGTGGCTTTGTTCTCATTGAAATGATGTACTTGAAGACTTACGTTATGTAAAGTAGAAAGTAATTAGTTGTAATTAAAAGGACAGCCAAGAAAAGTTTTTCATCGTTTCGTAATTTGGGAGAGAACTGAGCACAGATTGAAAAGTGGGTTGCTCTCAGTGTAGATTGACCTTTGTGTCCAACTTTGGAGAGCCTAGTCCACACACACAACTAGATAACAAACACTCGGATTCTCAGCCCTGTGTACCATGATAACCCAACTTGTGATTGCCATGGTCAGTGGATACGGCAGTTGCCAGTAGATGACAGCAGTGATTAGGGCTAGGCCTCAGCAGACCATGGAAGATTCATCATCACAAGCTTGTCAACAGCAGCCGGGATAATGCAATGGTGGCTCGTGTCCGGGTTTCCAGCAAGGCCCCAGCAAGTGCTTCTCTCAGCAAGTAAAGCACAGGACAGTGCGTCGGTCAATAGAAGTGATGTTGGGGAGATCAAAATCAAAAGTGCACATCCCAGCTCCACTCAGCCCTGCTATGTAGGTCCAGTAGAGTGGCTCACGGACAGCTGTCTACTCACCCTGCTGGAACTAATGCCTGGACTTCACTCATAGAAGACGATCAATAAGGGCCCTCACTCTAAGTCCCTTCATACAGGCACGACTTAAGCAGGCAGACTTGCTACTGTCTGAAGTGAAGGTCTCTGCAGGGCCAGGCAGGGGGAGGGACAATGGACATATTCCATCTTTCCTTTTGTGTGTTTTTGGTAAATGAATTTATTAATGTATGTTTGTATTGTTAATAGATGTTTAAAAAAAAAACTCATTCAGGGGAAATTTTTTGTTAAAGAAATTTTGCTTTTGGTATGACAATTTTTTTGTGGAAATCTTTATATATTAGAAATTATTTCTGGTGAATAATAAAGGTTTGATGACCTAAAGCAGTTTGTGCACATTATTTATTTTCTTTTTTTTTATTTACAGAACAACTGTACGTGAGAATTTCAGAGGCTTGGAAAGGTTAGTCTTTATGTGTCAGTAACTAAAATTGCTACAAATTTTAATTTTTTGCTGCTAATGTGGTGTAAAAGAACATCCTGAAAACATAGAGGTGTTCCTCTTATGCATCACTCAAACTCCCCAAAACGTCCGAGATTCACTCCAGCACCAAAGTTGTCCATATCAAATAACAACATACCCAAACAGCTTAAAACATAAATTAAATGGTATTCATTTTAGGTTTGGAATGTTACAATCTTAAAATTTAAATATGAATAAAAATATAATGTGCAGCACAGTGTGCATGTAAGTGAATTTTCCACCTGTTTTGCTTGTGTACGTTTTGAAAATAATCTTTTTACAAATCTAACCGAAACTTCTTGAATGGATCATCACTTGTCATATTCTGAAATCCGTCTGTCTCCATCTCACATTATGTTATTGGGCTTTTCTCTGTTCCTCCACCCTCCGTACCTGTATTACTGGGAGCGTGCCCTCTCCCCACCCCCAAATGGTCTGAAGAGGTCCATCGAATGCAGGTCACCGTGGATCAAATCCTTAATTATTTCTCCTTGCTCTAAGCTGTCAGCATGATGAAACCCAAGAATGGTGTGTGTCTTGAACATCTTATCAAACCCTCCACCCTTGTGCTATTCTTTCTTCCCAATGTCTTCTGTCACTTCCTTAAAGACCCAATAATTACAGTTGACATAGTGATATGGCACTGCTGGTTTGCAAGTCAAGTAGTGTGATTTATTGTCAGGAATTTTGCCTTTGCTTTTGATGCTTGTCAGTCACAAAAGCTGAACATTTACCCTTATAGTTATTACAAACAACGTCCAAAATATTTTTAATGAAAATCATTCATAAATTCATCAGTTATTTTCTTGCAAGCCAATTTCCTATAGATGGAGCCCAAAATGAATAGTTAACAATCTCACATAAACTGAATATTTACCGAACATTTTAGACATTCTTATTCCTTAAAAAACTGAATGAAATGGCCTAAACTCCACCAGCATTCTGGTCCCCAGAGCTAATACTGGTAGGGACCAAAAAGAAAAGATTATATGTTTAACACCAATACTAAAAACTTGCTTCTCATTGTTTTCATGGCCTTGCTCCAGATTACTTTGACAACATCCGCACAGCGCTCTCGTAGATTTGAGATGCATTACTCTATCAGCTTCTAAAAGGAAATTTAAAACACATCTCCATTTTGTTTTTCTCTATGACATTACAATTCTCATTTATGTAGCTCTGTAGTCCAAAGATAATTGCAAGCTTCTCAGAATCTATCAATTGAGGGAAAAAATAAATAGTGTCAAGTTATATACTTACAAGATCATTTTTACAATGATGATAGTGAGTGGGGTCTTTGACTTATCACTTGGCCTCCTTGGACATAATTAAGTCCTCTGATGTAGACCAGCACAGTCCTCACACACATTAATAAATAATGTAAATGTCGGCTAAAGGCCACTTTGAAGAGCCACCTCATATCATTCACAAATCCAAGCAAACCCCCTCTGCTGACGCTGTGACGAGCAGTCTGTGATTCAGGGGTTAGAGATAAGTGTAATTTACTGATGTTATAAGTACCTTCTGAAAAAAAGCCATTAAGAGATGCTCACAGCATTTTAGATATTGAACACCTTTACCTCAATATGCCATCGGATAAGTAATAATTTACATTTAGCTTATTGACATACAAATGTAAACACCCATAATTTATCTCAATGGACCCATTTATTCAGTCGTTTCCACACACAAACTGCAGCTGATGATGTGCAACAATGCAAATTTAATTGTAATTTTTATTTCAGGCCTTTTCTTGTTCTTGTCTCTTATCACCACCCTTTAATGCGCTGCAGAATGTACAAATTAAGTTTTATTACTGACTTGCCATCATGGAGAACAGTAAGGGTGACCAACCTTCAGGGGAAAACCTGATAGGACCGTTTCTACCCTGTTCAGAGTATGCCTTGTTTGATGGCCTGCTAAACTGCCCTAGGCCTGCCTTGGGGAAACTGAGATTTTTTAAAACCCCATTTTCACCACACCCAGCCTTAAAGCAAGACCATTGATGTGATACCCACAGGGAGACCTAGGCACTCTGTCTGAGAAGTCTGCAAAACTCTAGAGGTCCAAACTCAAAGGATGCTGCCATGTTCCTGTACTCTGAACAATGACTACCTCCTGGATGACCCTGCCACTGTGAGAGATTTGTTTGTCAAGGAAATTGGGGCGCATATCTGGAGCACTCAGGAACATTATGCTCACAAATATCCAAGGACAAAAAAACAGCGAGAGCTCCAGCAACAAGTCTCGCCCCTCTTGAAGACAGGCTGCACTCTCCCAGAGGAATCAGATCTCTGAAGGTCTTGTTCACAGAGGTGTCTCCATCAGGCAACAAAACCTCTCTAACAACTGGATCTGACATTTCTTCCGCAGTCTAACTTCATCATGCTGTAAAACCTATCAAAATTATGCTACTACACCAGTTGGTCTGGCTCTCACTAAACCTCCTCCCTATTTCCAGAAATGCATTTTACAAAATAGATCAAGTGCCTCTTTTCCACAATCTCCCCATCAGTCTCGATGCTCAAAAAGCACCCTCCACCGTCCAGGGCTGCACTGATCAAGGTAGAACAAACCACACCTGAAGGTTTGTTTTGAGTCAAAGGACAGGCTTTGAGTCTCTCAGTCATTGCGGACCTCAGGAGCCAATATCGTCTCCCCGGCCTGAGCTGCTACTGACCCTCAGAGCCCCCACCCAATCACCACCAACACAACCCCCCCCCCCCCCACCACCACCACCACCACCACCACCACCACCTCCTCTGCAGCATCAGCACAGCAGCAGCTTTCAGCCAATAGGCTCCCTTGGTGCTTCGCTGATCTACATCCAGGTCAAGGATTCCACAGACAGGGTCAAAGATCCCGTTGCTATGGTGATGGAGCCTGGGCAGGACAGTGGCAGTCTGCGGTGCTCGAGCTGCACTTATGTGATGCAGCAGTAGGCTTGGGACCAAACAAGAGAAACGACAATGGAGCCAATATTGCATGTACTAAAACTATATTGTTTTTTTTTTTAATGAGTCGATCAGTTTCAACATGTGTTTTCACTTTCCATTATCAGCCGCAGGGAATAACTAGGAGAAAAATATATAAAACCCTTTTTTTTTTTTTTTTTTTACACTGCAGCACACTGTGATCATTTGGTGGGGTGAATGTTCAGTTTATTGCCTAAAACACTTCATAGAGACATCAGAGGTGGTTTTGTGTTCCGTGGTGCAAATTGTATTGGGGTGCAAAAGCTAATGTAATGTTGGGTTGTGTGGCAGAACACTGGTCATCATCCTCCTGTAGACTTTATTCCACTGTCCGCAGGTGTTCTTCGCACCTCCTTGATTGGATGGAGACTCAAGTCATCTCGTTGTATCTCAGGCCTAAATCAGTCTCCTATCGAAACGTGTCATCTAAAGCTGATAGACACTATAGCCTTCTGCTGGCCCACTGGGGCTGCCATTATTATATGTACAGTATAACCTGGGAGCATATGGTACATCCCCCTGATGGAGGAAATTCAACAGCTGTTATTGAGATGAAAAAATTAAATTAGGTGATCTTCACAGAGGTGCACCTCTGCACTGTGTGGTTGCAAAGGTAGGAGCCAATTTTCACACACGATTTTTGAAAGGCAACACACATTTTTCCAAATAAATGAATTAGATGTGGAATTATAAAGGCCTGTTTGTTCAACGTCAATTGTTATTTCTTGGATGGGAATATAAATGTATGCATTTCTTATTCTGTTTTCTGTTTTCTATTGCACTGAATCTAGTGTAACTTGCTTAGTGAAGTTAAGTGAGAAATGCAAAGAAAGTTTATAAAGGAGTCACTGTGTCAGTGAGCGTGTGGTCAGAAGGAGCTGCAGCTTTCTTTTCTCATGCTAAATAGGAAGGACTGTGTGTCCTGTGGCCTGCAGATGGCAGCATCTAGGTGAATCACCAATTTGGGGAGGCCTCATATATTCAAAACAGTGGCGCTCCTGCTGAATAACCACTCCATCCGCTGTGTCACGTCAAGTTTCAGAGCTCGGAGCAAAACCTCCACAGACCACAGACTGCTCTGAAATATAAACTTTAAAAAACTTTATTGTTTGTTTATTCATACTTAATGTGATTATGATTTAAGCCACTCAGCTGCTTGCGCACGCTGGGCCCTGTAAACGTCTAGCACCTGCAAAGTAAATCAGGATCATGAATATCACACTGGCATCTTTAAGAGAAGGTTTGTGCAGCTCATATTTAATCCTCGAAATGCTTTTGACTACTAATTACCTCAGGTCTGTCCTTGCACTCCTGCTAAGCGACCGTCTCGCCTCTCCCCTCGCTCCCTCCTTTCCTCACTCATGCATCTCTCGCGCTTTTTTTTTTTATTCTCCTCAGCAGCAGCACCACAGCCACCGGGTCGCCATGGAAACCGCTGAGAGACACACGGGGGTGAGAGATGGAGAGAGAAAGAGGGACAACGATGGACACGGAGAGAGAGACAGAGAGAGAGGGAGAGAGAGAGAAGGGGGGACATGAAAGGTTAGGGTGTTACCATATGCCCCCTCCCCACCCCTCCTCACCTCTAACCAACCCCCCCACCCCCCCTCCTCAGTTTAATGCTGAGCCCCCCCTCAACACACACACACACACACTGGCCCCCCTTACACGCACCTCTGCCTCCCCCGTACCCTCTCCCCCCATCTTTTTGCTCTCCATCCCTCTCTTGTCCAGACAGGCTGCTCGCATGGCGGGGATGGAGACGTTCACCGATGGAAGCACTGGTAAATTTTCACATCCACAAACAACAACAACAACAAAACAAGATGATTCTAGGGGCGGATGGGGTGGTGGTGGGGGGTAGCAGTGGTGGCTCAGATATGCATCCTGCAGTCTTAACTTCTTTTCCTCCCTGTGTGTCTTTCCACCTTTCCTCTCCTCAGCTGTACTATACACTCCCCTTTTTTCCCCTTTCTCACATCACAATCTTTCAAAAAGGCGAAAGATTGTAGTCCACTCGCAGGGGAGCCCGACTTTCCCCGTGGCAGCGTCCTGGGGAAAGGCAGTGGAGAGAGGAGATAGGGGTAGAGAAATATTGGCCCTAATGATTTTTTTGTGCGGGGCTGGGCTTTTTCTTTTTTATTGATTAGAAAGAAATTAATTCACGGGGGCAACCCTCGTGTTCTGACTCTCTCTCTATCTCTCTCTCACTCTCTCTCTCTCTCGGCCACTCTCTCTCTCTCTCTCTCTACTGTCCTCCCTTGCTCCTTTGCTCCGTGGACGAATAGCATTGTGTCTCCTTGCCTGCTCTGCATGTTGTATTATCGCGGGAATATTTGATTCGGAATATGCTCTTGTGTTATGCATATACGGGAGTCACGCTGCATCTCTGCACCTGTAATGCTTTCTCTCATCATCCTCGAATATCATGCACATTACTTGCCTCATATAAACGACGTGAGTGAATGTCTGGCTGTTGTGATCCTTTTGCTGGATGGAGTGTTTTCATTTTGCGCGTAATGCCGCTCACATTTGAATTCATGCACATCTGGCAGCATGGGGGGTTACACTGGAAGGGAGAAATGGTGTTGAAATAGAGACAGCTATAGCGATTTACAGTATTTAAGGGTGTATTGTTGCGATGCCTCCTCTTCTGTCGCTATCCTCTTTGTTGTTTGATTCGTAATTGTGAGAGGCCACGGACGATTTGAGAGCTCTTTACGCACAGGTGGGCGGGCAGGCCGGTGTCTTAATAGGCAACCTGTGTCTTAATGTGTGCATAATGTAGCCTGTAACATGGTACTTTACGGCCAAATCCACCCCACCCTGTGAGGTTTTTAATCAATGTGGTCGATATTTGCTCGTCGGTATCCCGATGCCCGCAGATAGCACCTCAGCACGGTGAGGGCTGATACGCCGCCGAAGGGAAATCGATGGACAGACTGAGTTAATTATGAGAAAATCAATTAAAAGGAGGGGATCTACGGGCTTTATAAGGCCGAGCAGGGAGCTCGATTCGGCAGAGAGGAGAGGAGGAGAGCAGGGCAGTGGACACCTTCCAGCCAGCTCTGCCCGGCCGCTGCGCTCCCACTGTCCGCTGCCTGCACACTGCCGGATGATCATTTAACAAACTGCTCAGCAGCTACATTCACTAAACCTTGTGGCATCCTAAACATTTGCCACAAAAAAGCCGTTTAAACAGGCTAGATATCAGTCTGATGATTTGATTTGCACACTTTCACTGATACACACACACACACACACCGGTGGGGTATTGGTCCTGAGTTGTCTTTGTCGTGGTTTGGTTCAAATGTGGTATCCAAAATTATTTCTGTCCACAATCTGCTTGACATTTGCTCTCCATTAAAGTGTAACACACTGCAAGGTCATATTTAGGCTCACTCAGTATAGTGCCTTATACCAGCAGGCGCTCACACATCCTTAAAACAAAATGCGTTTGAGGTTTCTTCTGATAACACGATCACAAGGCCCATGATTTCATCTTTGCTTTTAGGAGGTATATTCTAAATCTGAAGAAAAAAAAGAGATTATATGCATGATTGTTTTGCAACACCAACTGAGCTCGTCAAAGTTTGTCTAGAAACAGTAAACGGAGGCTTTCGCGTGTGTGTTTCGCCTCGTGGTTGTATTATCTTGATGAATTCATGAGCGCCCTTATATGAATATGTTTTAGGTAATAAACGCATGAAGCCATAAGTGTCAAAAAGTTGAAAGTCATCATATCTGTTAGTCTGTAGCTTTCAAGCACGTGAAGTGTGAACCACAGCTCACACATGACTTTAAACCCCACGAGACTGTAACACATGTTTGGTCAGCAGACAGTTATCGTTGAGACTTCAGCTACAAAGAAAGAAACGAGACAACTTTTGTTTTAAAATTGATATGTATCGTTCTTGCATTTAGATAAATTATTATTTTCGCCACATTGCATTTATTGCATGAACTAGAAGTTTTATTTAAAGTCAGAACTTGGCTGCATATTCACAGCGGCTCCTCTGACAGACAAAATTAAATTGGCGTCAGTGCCTTAAAGTCACCATCATGTAATAATAATAATAATAATACAATCTAAATACATTTTCATGTGATCAAATATTTTCTTAACGTGGGCACGATGAAAAGATTTGATTGGATTTCAATACAGTGTGACATGCAGCTCGCGCCCTGCAATCATATGAATACATTTGATGATTTGATTTCGAAGACTGGTCAATAATTGAATAATTGATGGTCTGAGTTGTAGCTTTATTCTCCATCTTATAATCATATCATAGCAAAGTGTGTGTGTGTGTGTGTGTGTGTGTGTGTGTGTGTGTGTGTGTGTGTGAATTTTATTGTAAATATCTTTAATCTAATATGTGCATCTGGTTTAAAATATCGTTGAAAATTAGATGAACACACATAAATAAACGCGTATTGAATTTAAACTGCTGTAACTGTGCTGCGACCTTTCAACACTGTTGTTTTGCATATTTAAAGATAAAAAAGAAGAAATTTCCAAATCGCTCCATTATTGGCTGTTTGATAGAAGCATCCACAGCTGGACGCAAGATTATTGATCACATCTAAGATTTTTAACTTTTCATTTAGCTTTTTAAATCGACAGCCTGTGGTAGTAATGTTACATGTTGCTATAGAATATGTAAATACTAATGCATATTTTTGCATAGGCTAAACATTTCAACAACACTTTTCCCGAGTGTGTTTCACCGTTTATTGCTTATTCTGCAGGCTTTTTTAATGCTTAATGCCTATTTACGAATATGCATATTATTTAAATAAGAACCCGTCGACGATCAGTTATTTTTCCAAGTTTGCCATCAGTGTGAAGGTAAACTGAGAGCATAATCCACAGCCTACATTTTAGGATTGTTTAAAATTTCGAGATAAATTTAGAATTTATTGGAAATCATTTGCAAGAAAGTTCAGGAACATTAAAACTCCAATTCCCAAATGTAAACAGCAGGCCCATTTTTCATCTGCTTTGTATTGTGTAACTCGCGTCTGGTACTTCTTTGTACTACAAATTATAAAACTGTTATTTAATGTTTAAAATTTTCGTCTGCATGCAAAATCGGATTTACAGTTTATTTCCTAAAAATACGTTAAAAAATACCCAACGTGCACATTAGACAAATGTTAAGCATGAAACAATCTTTACAATAGCCTAGGCTATTTGAAAAATATTTAAGTGTGTGGAAAACCTTTCATTTTCTTTTTTCCTCGAAGGAAAAAAAATGTGAAAGTTTAATCGCTTATAAATTGATTTGAAGGAGGAGAATTACATCTGTAATGCAGTTTCATGAAGCTTTTACAATAATGAGGTAGTCAAATAAAACACACTGGATATTGATAAGTTATTAATCAAGTGACGACACCTTCACATTTGAGAAAGTCCTACTGCAAGCTGCTATTCCGATGTCTTTATAAAATTGTGTTTTCATAATTCTGAGTGTTTTTTAAAATTAGTGTTTTCCGGGGAAATGATTATTAATATTTTATAGTTAGATTACCTCAAAAGGATTTAGATGAATGTTACAATGAAAGCCCGCAGATGAGCTGGGACTGTGTTTTTTTTTTTTTTTTTTTTTTTTTTACAGAACTGGCACCATGACACTCTGTCCTGCACCTTATCAACTTGAAACAGACCACACAGCCGATACATTCAATTTTATGGTTTATGTTAAAATCTATGCAGCCTGTCCGAAAGCTCACTCCATAAACGGTTTATTGGCTCAGTTTCGGCCGTTATAAAACGAGGTCTGTCCTGTAGTGCTTTGATGTAGGTTTTTCTATACATTTTTGTGACTGGCTACTTCCAGACAGTATCAAGCACTAGAGGCCATCCAAAATTAATCCATTTTCTGCGCACGACTCCCTTCCCAAATGGTGTGGCAGCTCTCCGCGGCCCGGTGCACAATGCGGTAATGACCCGCAGGTCAAAGGTCGCTTGGCCAGTTCCTCAATTAAGGAGGAAAAATTGCAGTTGCACGATACATCTTTTTTGTGACAAGAAAGGGCCAGCAGTGACCGGTATATATACGGAATATATTAATCAGGGATTTGCCTGAATAGGAAACTTTTACCCCAAAATGACAAGCAAAGTGTACTGCACATGGTTTGAATTAATTTCTGAAAGAATTGTGTGTTTACTGAACACCATTTGGAAAAAACGTTAAATTTTATTTTAGATGTCTCATGTTTCTTTATGTTTTAGATTTAGGTTAGTGTGCCTGTCACGGACAAGATTTGTTTTAATTTATTTTAATGGATGTATTTCACATAGAACACATCTCTTAAGACATATTGCTACAGAGAAAACATCAAGGATAAACAAAAAGTCATATATATTGTCACTGTTGTTCCCATTTGAGCTAGTTTGCTGTAGAAGAAGATAAAGAGAAATAGTCAAAAATCCTTCATTTTAGGTGGTGTTGTTTTTTGGTTTTTGTGTACATGTGTGCAGGATATCTTGTCTGTGTGTCCCCTGGAAGAGGTGCTTTTTCCCCCCTACATAGTCATGTATCAGTTGTGGTTATTGAATATAATCAATGGGCAATTCACGATCATCGCTGCATCGATTAGCTGATAAATGGTGGTTGGATTAATCATCCGCAAAGATCCTGTTGTCGATGGCGTTGTCTTTCTTAACCTGACCACACAGCCAGTGCAGCAGCCGCACAGGCCGCGGCTTCACCAGCACAGACAGGACTTCAATAAGTGACAAGAGAGAAGTGATAAATTGATCAAAAATGACCACAATGAAACAGGCCTCTTGTGAGGTCACACATGTCCATTATGTGAGTGTGTCTGCGGGTTTGTGGTTGGAATACATCAAGGGCTCAGGGTTCAAAGTTCAGCTTCATCCCAGACTGATGACCCTGCAGACTAGCTGACCTTAAGGGGGGGGGGTGGTCTAACAGCTGGGGGAGGAGGCTGCGTATACTGGACCGACCAGGGAGAGGAGAGAGGATGGGGAAAGGGGGAAAGATGGAATTAAAGGAAGTGAAATTTAGGACAGAAGGGAGGAAAGTAAGAGCAAAGGGGAATCTAAAAGAGGAAATCGGCAGGGGGAGAGACAGAGGTGTTTACCACAGTGGACCTTGAATATATCCTTGTGGTTTTTGACGATCTATTCCGCTGCGATCTCCCCTGGTTTTGGTGCTTGGCTCTGGTTTGAAGCAGTGAATTAACACCTGACCCCAGCTTCTGACCCTACCCCCTTCATCCAGCTACCCCCTCCAGATTAGCAAATATGTGCTATCTAGCCTGGACACACACTCACACACATATACCTCAACACAGAATCATAATCACACATGTACACACATAGCTACTTAATGTATAGAGAGTAAAAAACGAACAATGCAGCACGTGTAGAATGTACACACAACCTTTGCACATCCCATCGTCTGTCCACCATCTAATTCCCCCGAGTGAAGCCTCAATGTGTCACTGGTTGTCACCGTAACGGTCAGTCTGTAATGACTACCTCCCCCCACACAATGACCAGGGAGGCAGACTCTCCCCCACACACTGACCCTCATCCATTTTACCTGCAGGATGTAGCCCAGCGTTGGCCCCACTGCCACAGCTTTGGACCCAGGACACACTCCCACACCGCCACACACCCTATGACCTAGCTTTTATCCATACGGCTCAACCTGTTTTGGTTTGTCACCCTTAAAATGAAACATACCACAAGTGTGCTTATATGCAGAGTGGTGAGCAGCGGGCCAGTTAAAGAACGAGTTCTCCTTTCAGGTTTGATTTGAAGTGTCAGAGGAGGCCTAGGGTCTGGATAGTATTTCTAATTTTACAAGAGAAACAAATATAACATATTGTGGAAACCCCGGCTGTAAGGGGTGATGGTGGGAGTTTGCCTTTCATAATCATATCATAGGATCTTAAAACAGCAAAAATAAAAATGTACTGGCTATATTTCACTGAAACAAATTCATAAATATTAGGTCATGAAAAAAAGCAGTTCTGTCAAAGCAAAAACATGAATAAGTATCTGAAATTTGGGGCACTGATATATCACTTTACACAAGTCGTGACTAGTTTCAGCATCACAGCAACAACATAAGTTGTTTTTTTTTTAATCTGCCGATGGAAGTGCACCAACACCAATTATTTTATCTACAATTTCATCCTTGCAAATTGGCAGGAAATTTTTATTTTCATTATTTAGTAATATTTGATATTTAAATTTTATATACTGTGTAAAATTTAAAACATAATGACTAATGTCCATCACAAGTTGAGAGACTCTAATGTAATTTACTATTGGTTATTTATTCTGATAATCCTAATTTACTAAAAACAGATTAATTTTTTTGAAGCTGAAACCAGCAAGAGTCATTTTTTAATTGTTAAATTATTTAAATTATTACAGATCTTTTTATTATTATTATTATGTTGAACCAATTTTCTTTTGATCCACCAAGTGTTTCAGCACTATTGTATAGGTGAAGGTTATCAGAGTAAATCAGCAATGGAAAATACATGACCACTCATATACATATTTATCATTTTAGCCCTTTTCCACTAATACTACGAGATTCCAGGTGATTCTCTGAATTGTTGGTCACTAGTGTCAGGCACCTATTCATTTCCTCTGATGCCCAGCAGGAATCAAATTCTAATTCTTGACAGTGTTAGCGGCATGCGTAAGCCCATTGAGCATCACAGGACCACATCCCCTTCCCTCTCATCCCATCTCCCCCAGCCTCCTCCAGACTATTATGCCGGATTGATGGCCGCTCCGGCCGATAGGTGAGGGGGGTCTAGGCTGGGCTGGTCAGCAGAATTTGTAGTGCCCACCCTCCACCTGTGAGTGTCAGCAGAGAGCAGCCGGTGTGTCTGGCTCGATTAGGTTTCCTACCTATCTTCCCACTGTGTCAGACAGAGGAGGAAGGCAGCAGAGAGGGGGAGAGCAGCGGGAAGTTGCCCAGAGGAGAGGGAGGACAACAGAGGAAGCAGGAAAAATACATCTTTTTATCCCTGCTCTCTCCGTCAAAAGCCCTGTACAGTTCCTCTTTTTGTGTCTTTTGCTCTGCTGTTTTCTCCTCCTCTATCCCGCCCGCCTCTCATTTTGTCCTTCTCTCACCCAAACCCCTAATCCTCCTCCTTTTACCCCACACTCGTTCCTTAATCCTAAATCTCTACTTCCCTCTCTACTAGCCCTTTTCAATTGTTCTCCCTGTACCTCTCTGTTACCCACCTCCTCCCTCTTCTCCTTTCTGTCTATCGCATCTGAACATGCCACCTCTCAGCATAACCCTTTTACACACTCCAGATGACTGCAGCACACCTTATTTTCTCTCCTTCATCTCTTGAACCTTTTTCCTGCTTTTTTTCCCCCTGTTGTTTGCTTTGTTATCATCCACACATCCTATTTTTGTCACTACAACCCCTGACCAGCATCTCCTTTCAGTATGATGCTGCCCACTCATTTAAATGCAACAATAAGAATTAACAGTTGAATAAATTCATAGGAACTTTCAGAATCATTTTTCTACGTATAAGAACAATTACCGTTCAGCTGTCACAATGCACTTGCCCGTGATTTTTTTTTTTTTCCTGTCCCGAGCAAGCTCGCGCTCACACCAATTTTAGTCACTGCGGCCATTTTGTTGGATGTGATCAATTTTCTGTGATTTGGCCTCAGTGATTTCCAGCCCGTCAGTTTCTCTCCTCTGTGAGGTTTCAGCACCGTTGCCATGTGTAGCTCAACGTTTTCAACCTTTCCTGAGGGCTGAACGAGGAATATGAAGTTTTGGTTGTTGATATTGGAGCATAATCATGGACTGATTTTGCCATTAACAATTATATAACAAAAAAAATACCTTTTTCCTTGCAAGACGGTAAATGAAAAAAAAAAAAAAAAGCTAAATTGATGTTACGAACACAGTGAAAAATGACTTTTACTTCCACAGCTCGGCTGTAATTTCACCCCTGAGTTTAACTGCACAATGTTTAACAAATACTGTTTCCGTGCCACCTCAGCACTGCTCATATTATTCAGATAACAAGAGAGCCTCTGTCGTGTCCTACAAAATAGGATATGTTTTCTTAATCTGTCAATGGCTCCGGCCCTGAAAGACTTCATTTTGGCTGAGCAATGAAAGGCTCAAAAACATCAATATGGCTCAGCAGGATAAGAAGAAAGAGCCATATTCCAAGCCTGTATCGCATTCCCTCCATATCCTTCTATTTGTATGGTGCAGATATTGGGTCTCAAGCGAGAAATCAGGATTGCGTTCTCTCAGAATGGCAGCATCCGTCTGTTGAAGTGGAATAGGAATGTTATACGGAACCAATGCATCCGGGCTTGCCTGGACATCTCAACAATACCACTTCACACTTTCTCTCTCTCCCCCTCTATTCCTCGACATCTCTCTCTCTCTCTCTCTCTCTCTCTCTCTCTCTCTCAATAAGTTTCTCGCTCTCCATCTCCATCACAACCACAACAGTGTGGAGGAAGAGGTACAGATTAGGCCTAAATGTAGAATCATTTTGGCCAAGCCATGACTGCCTGCCTCTCATGCTGGGTCCACCACGGAAATAAAGTGTGTGAAGTGAAGGGAAGAAAAAAAAACAACAAAACAAAATCCACTCCACTTCATACGCCTCTCACTTCCATTCTCTTTGTGCGTTCAACGTGTGAAAAAGGATTGCTGAAAGGATGTCAAGAAGCAAGAGAAAAGAGATAGGAAAGGACAGACAGTTATCCTTGCTTTGCCTCGCCTGTCACACTACAATGTGCATGGTTGATAACTAATTCAAAAAACATGCATGGGCTGGGTTTAGCTTTTCAAATAGCTTGTACGTCTGAATGCGATTTAAAGGGTGTTTTTATGCAGCTGCCTGTGGCTGATGGCAATGCTGTTCTTCTTGTCATGCTGTAAGAGTATCACATTGGTATACAGTAAATTCAGCACTGGGCAAAGGGAGCATTTTGCATCGTCTGTGGATAAGGTTTGGTTTGCAGAGTGTGATGTATATGGATGGGGTTTGTGGGCTGTATTGTAGTCCGTAACTGTCAGTGCAGAGAAGAGAACAGTCTCAGCACTGCAGACAGTGATTTCACTGATGTACAGTCGCTGCTTTTGCCTCCTGCCTTTTTTCCCCTCACTCATCCTATTTTCAGCCTTTCATTTTTTACACAAGGGGAAAATAAGGAAGAACAAAACCAACATATGAAAACTAAAACATGACAGAGAGGGAGGGGAGGGGAGGGAAGAGGGAGGGGAGGAGGAACAGAGGAAGGAGAGGCAATCTCAGAAAACAAGAGGGCTTTCAAAAGTAAGGGATGAAAGCTAGTCAGGCTGTTATTTTTGAAAAATGATCCTTGTGTAGTGCTCCTCCTAAGAGCCAGGTACATATTATTTTATCTTCCTGAGGAGACTCAATGAGGTGTTTTGGCACCAAACCCCCCCGCCCCCAAAAAAGAACGCAACAATGGTTTCTTTTAAGTTGTGCAATTTATGGTCTTTAATGTGATTTTGGACAGGTGTGTTTTAAATCACTTTCTATAAGCAGCCATGCGCGTTATATTAAAACATAATATAATAATAATATGAAATCCTGAAATTTCAGCATGAAAATACTCTTAATTACCACAGTATCTTGCAGTTTTTCAAGAATGCTCTTTTATATGTCAATTTTATTTATCAGTCTGAACCGGCAGAGTGCCACCATGTTACGAGCAAACACACGCTCCTTCTTGCTAACACGTACTCCCTCTTTCCTTAATGGAGGCTGATGCTGGCTGGCCAGTGGCTGAAACCTGAATTAGAGGGAAGCTGGCGTCCACACAGACTCATTTTGAGTCACCCCTTTGACCCTTAAAGCCAGGGTCCTACAGAAAAAGATGAGGCATATGATGTGATGTTGGACTGGAGGAAAGAGAAAGGCTGAAAAATTCTAAATGGCTCCTGTCTGCGACTGAATCAGAGGACATTGTCAAAGTTGTTGGTCAGTCAAATTGTTAAACACCTTATCACTTTCTTAAGCACAACACCAGCAGAGACATTTATAGAAAGAGCACAAAAGAAGGCCGTACAGTTTGTAAATAATTATAATTTGACGTGAGATCATTTGTCGGATTAGCGATGAACATTTTTGCAATTTAAACACGACAAAACCTTCAAAATAAGCCTTTGAGTGTGTTTTTCTGCATCCAGATCTTGACTCATCATTACCACAGCACAGACGGTTGTATAGGAATGCGCCTCTATGTGTGTGTGTGTGTCTCTGTGTGTGTGTGTGTGTGTGTCTGTGTGTTCAACATGTGTCTCCCGTATCAATAGGTTAATAGCTGAGATGTCAGTTTCAGTGACTGGCTGATTAGTTGTGTGTTCACTAATCCACACTGGGGCGGGGAACTATTGGCTTTCCCATTGATTTTAGCGTGGTGAGCAGGCAGAAGATAGAGAGAGGGGAGATCTATTGATTGACCCCAAATTAGCCCCCCCCACCACCACCCACCAACCCGTTCCCTCGTTCCCGCACTCAGCCGCAGCATCCTCATTGGGTGCCCGGGCTGACAAACATTCGGCATGATTGGACGCTTTCGACTGGGAGCAAAATGTCTCCTTTTTTGATGTTGTTGATTTGGAATTGTTGGTTCTTTGTGACTCGGCTGTCAGTTGATTGGCTGTCTGGTGAGGATGAGTGCAACACTGTACCGTGTCTGACCATAGGGAGCTGTTGGTTTTGGATGCCTTTGATGAACCAAATAGCGCCACTTCCAGAGGGAGAGTATTACTCGTCTGTTTCTGATCACAAACCGTAACCTTATTTGTAACCTCCAGCTTTGTTACATGCTTCTTTTTTTACTGGAACAAACATCTGATCCAGAATATTCATAGAAAAAAATGGAATCTTGCTGTTCCCTGCCATCCAACTCTTCAACTTTTTCTTTTCTCCTCTGTTGTCCTTCCTGACTGTCACTGCATCATATTCTTCCTTTTTACTGTTCTTTATCTCCATTTTTGTCCTTCGCTCCCTGTCTCTCTCCGCCCCTCCCTCCAATCCCTCTTTCCTTCGGTCTAAGCTTTGAGCTTTCTCTCCTGAGCCTTTCCTTCCCATATATCACTCCATCTCATCCCTCTCTGTCTGCCTCTGATATTCCTCTTTAGGCCTCCGTCACTCTCTCCCTCTCTCCCCTGTGTCTATGTAAGCAAGAGAGAGGAGGTTGTTAAACATTTTTCTTCCCTCTTAATTGTTTTGACTGGGCCGATTGGCATCCCGATTAGGCCCATTGATTTCCTGGCGCTAAGTGCATTGATTTTTAAATTTCTTATTGATCCCCGCTCTAAATCTCCTGCACACTCACTCACACAGTCTCACCGTTCGCAGGGGCAGAGATGGAGAAAAGGATTGAGAGGACAAGAAGAGAGGAAGCGGGAAAAGGAGAGAGATTGGTGTTAGGTAAATACACTGACCGGTGACAGTATAGTGAATTAACAGAGTGAGAGAAGAAGAAGAGCAGGAGGTGAGGAGGGAAAACAGAGTTATGAGCTGCAAGGGGAGGTCGGCTAAAAAAGCTTCCCAACACAGCGCAGGTAGATCCATGCTGAGAAGAAGAAACAAAAGAGCAAACACACATGCAACATATTAATAATGCTTATTAATAATAAATATTAATATAATGATGATTGAAAGCTTTTCATCTGTCTGTGTCTTGGCCAAAAAGCTGCGAAATATAAAAAGAATCAATAATTTTGTAATTATAACAAGCATCAGGAGGGACAGGCAGCGAGTTGCCAGGCTGGTAGCCGCCCGGATGGAACATGTTCATCTGTGGAGAATAAGTCACTTTATGGGTGAACAGAGGTTTATGAGGGATAGACAGATATTGGAAATGTCAGAGATGGAATGTGGTGTTTTGTCTTTGCTATTTCACATGGTCTGCAGAGCCTACTGTAGTAGACGTGTGTGTGTTATTTCTGGCTTATGACTGTGTTAGGCTTTAGAGGCCCGCTGGACTCCAAATCTTACATGCCCACTGGTGTTTCTCTGAAGGTGGTGGACCTAATTGGCTGTATCCGAGTCTGTGCGTGCGTGTGCGTGCATGTCTCCCTGCACGCATGCACACTAGAAAGTGTGTGTGTGTGTGTGTGTATGTGAGGTAAACTGTATAGAACTGTATGTCTCCTTTTGTGTATGCGCACTAGAACATATATGTGTTTTAACATCTGTTTGTATATTTGTCCGTGTGTGTGTGTGTGCGCGCGCGCGTGTGTGTTTGACCTTTTCTTAACTTAAGTGTCGAGGCTCAAATTCAGACATTCAGTTGATAGCATTTTCTTTTCATAACCTCTGTACTTGACCAAATTGTGCTAACCTTTTCTAAAGTCATTTGCTGCTTTTCTGTCTCAGCATGCAGTTGAGTGCCTTGAACAACACACAATATATGGACCATATGTAGCATTACTGTGTTGCAATTACAATTTACTCTCCGCAGATCCACTTAAGATAAGTGCTTTCAAATGGCAAGCAAGAAAAAGCAACTATTGTCAGCAACATGGAGAGAAAAAATATCTCTACCGTTGTCAGAAAAGATGTAATGCTGCACTGCAGTGACATCAACTGCATGATGTTTTAAAGAGTGCTCTTTAATAGCTGCATTATTATGGTGATGGTGAAGCTGGCAATGACAGTGATGATGATGGCAGTGACAGAGGAGACTGTTTTGCTTAAGCTTTCAATGTTTACATTGTCTGCCGACAGTTTGCATCAGCAGAAAATGTAAAATAACATATTATTTCATAGCAGGCTGTGTGTTGGCTAGACAATGAGAGATAAAGTGTTTAAAATGCATACGCTGGGCCGAGCTGCTGTTTGCTTTGTAGTGATGGGGCTTGTGTTTGCTCTGGTGATAGGGATGGCCTTACAGCACGCACTCTCACACATGCATACACACACACACACACACACACACACACAGAGCTTTGAAAATACTTGTGAAGAATATGTTTCTTTACTCATGTGAGATTACACGTGTACAAACAAACACACACACACACACATGCAGGCGCTCGCAGACAATGAGGCTCAAACTGCCTGATGGTCACTCTTACTGACCGCTTTTTTTGATGAGAAGTAGGAACCTGCGGACTCAGCACACACAACCACATCAGACCCAGGGACCCTCTTAGCTTATGCACCTATACACATGATCTAGACACACACACACAACATCTCAACAGCGATGCACTTGTACCAACACACTGTCCTTGGGCTCACAGACATCTCTCACACACTCACAGGGAGAGGGAGACACACACTTTGTCCAATACACACTCAAAACATAACCTTGACCTGTACTCCCAGCCTGCAGTCTCATACATACTTCATCCGTTCACTCATCGATGTCACACACACTGAAATACACTTTTGAGCTCATATGGGTTACATGCACACTGAAAAACACAAATCATATCAATATAGAAAAGGATTTCATATAAAATGTAGATTTGAAAAAGATCACACCTACACCTGTAAAATAAATGATAGTACAAATTTGATGAAGAGTAGGTGTTGTCTTGAATACTATTTTGGTTAAAAAATCATAACCACTGAGCAGACAGGATCTGCTTAATTAGGAATAATCAATATCAGATTTCCATGAGATTTCCTCACAACATGGAACCGTGGCTCCTTGTACTCATCCAAATGTGTCTATAAAATTAGAGCAGATACAGGCCTACTCAGTGATGAATTTCTCTGTCAAAGACAAATTCGAAATAAATCTCTCGCCATGGACTTCCAGCGTGTGTCGCACTCTGATAATTTCCACAATATCCTCTTCAACCCCCAGGGGCAGATTTTTTTCCCTCTTTTTTCTCCCTCCACCCTCTCCCGTTTGTTTCTATCCCTGTAAAATGCTGGTTGCTTTGCTGAAATACTGCAGTGCTTTATCTGCCCGCTTTTTCCTCCCTTTAGTCCCCCTCACACTCTTTTTTTTCCTTCTCTCTCTCTGTCTCTCTTTAGTTGTTGTTGTTGAGGATGGTGGTAGTGGGGGGGGGTGGGGGGGGTAAGGGTGGGTGGACGGGTGAGGCAGAGCGTGGAGGGGGTGGTAGCAGAAGCAGCCGGGACCCAATGACGTGGGTGCGACATGTAACCGTGGCGCAGGAGAGGAAATCAATACATGAAAGGATGAGGAGCACTGGGGTGGATTACCGTCTGGGGCCCTGGCTACTGGAGGGATGGAGGGAGATGGAGGGGGTGTAGATGAGGCCTGGGGGGGTTGGAGAGTGTGTGTGTGTATATGTGTGTGTGTGTGTGTGTGTGTATGTGTAGGAGGAGGGGTGTGGAGGGCGAGAGGCCAGATTGTCCAGTCCCCTCTCTCCTGCATCCCCTCCCCTGACCAAGCGCTGTTTGAATCTTGACCCCTCCCATCAACCCTCCCTTGGCTTCTAAACACTGCTCAGTGCCGGTAGGCTGCCATAGGTGAACCTTCGGCTCTACACACACACTCACACACACACACAGGTGCAGTGGACTCTATAATGTTGAGTGAATACATATACGGCCACTGTGTGCTAACACTGCTGATAACCCTACTATCTGTATGGGGAATAATCGCCATGATATTACCAGTGTAAATTAAAGAGCCCCAGAGAGACTGTGTGCATGTGTGTGTGTTCTCGCGCGTGTGTGTGTATGCGTTTATGTGTCTGCGCAGTGAGTTTGCCGGCATGTAAGTCTTCAGCAGGGTGCGTCCGCAGCACTGCCACAAACCAAGATAATAAATATCTATAATAAATATCATTATTATTGGGCCAATCTCCCCCAATAACGGAGCCTCGGTGAAAGATGGCATGAGGGACTGAGCTGGATATTGGCAATATATCAGCATTGATTATTGAGAGTGCTGACAGAGAGAGGGAGGCAAAGTTAATAAAAACTAATAAAAAAAGACAAGGAATACAGAAAGAACAAGGGCTTTAGCTGGATCAGCTGCTTGTACGCTAAAGGAAAGATGGAAGGGAAGGTGGAGGGATGCAGGGAGTAAAAGGATGGAGATGGTGGTGTACAGTCATGGTGTGTTTGTGTGTGTGTGTGTGTGTGTGTGTGTGTGTGTTTGCGAATGTGTGCATCTGTCTGTCTTGGTTATTTTTTGTGCCTCAACATGAGTATCTGTGTGTGCCAGTGTGTGCATCTGAATTTTAGTTTTATCACACTCAGTGTGTGTCCATGAGGGACTTTTTTGTGTGATTGTGAATTGGCACTGACATCTACATTTAGAAACACACACACACACACACATGAACACAATACTCACCGTTTCTTCCCCTGCATGTGTGTCTTCTTGGATTGATTGAATCTTGGATGGATCTGAACTCTGCGGTTTGGATCCAAAGCCTGCACAACCTTGTGCCTTCCCACACAATGGCACTAACCAAGATGCACAAACAATATTTACCCACTCACCCACTCACACACACACACACACACACACACACACAAAAAGACACCAATGAACAAACCTCATAAAAGCCCATGCATCATATCCATATTATCTTGACAAATCTATACATCATGTCAGAGCATGGCTTTATGTGAATATTGCATTTTGCTGTGTGTTATTGGTGTGTGTGAAGAGAGGATATGAGAAGAGTGCGTTTGCACATTGTGCTGGTGGGTTGAGACGGGACGGGGCGACAGTGAGGGAGCGTTGTCCATTCTAAGAGGGTCTTGTTAGGCCACTGACAGATCCAGTAACGCTACTGTTGGCTGCTATTGATTCCCAACCGACGCCGTTATTGATGAGTGAGAATTTAATTCAACCAGCTCGTTTGTCAACATGACATCACCATTTAACTACAACCATGACATGGATGCGAACACCCGCGGATGAGCAGGGTCACACACACACACACACACACACACACATAAAGGTGCACAAGAAACAAATGCTCGAGCACGCACACATGTGCACAAACAATTTTCACACAGGCACATGCCGTCTGGTAGATACACGTTCTCAGTTAGAACTTGCTGTTGCCTTTGTTTCTTCTGCATCATTTACCATATAAATAATTTTGTTCAATATTCAAACACTGTTTTTTCAACCAGTCATATCAATCATTCAAAATGAATATCAGGCAAATTACCAAGAGTGCAATAAACTACATGTCTAATGCATGGCCCATGTTATGACTAATGTATAGCCTAAGGATGCTTCTGGCTCTTTCTGATTGGATAAATATTTCATGCCACATCCTAACCTACAGCACATGACATGGAAAACATGTGGCGACGAATTGAGCAAATTGCTTTCTATGAATATGTTTGTTTGTTATAGTGTATGAGAGGAAAACCATGTAACCATGTGTGTGTGCGTGTACGTGTATTTTACTTGTCAAACATTAATAATTAGTACTTTTTAACAACAGGGCAACAAACATGTGATCAGAATTATAAGACATTCTTATCTATCTCACAGAAAATTTAAAGCACAACAACAATACCTATTTATTTTAATAGGCCTAATTTAAAACATTAGAATTGATATTTAGTCTAATTGCATCTGATCATTATAACAGCTTAAAACAAATAGAGTTGTTAATAAATGTAACTATGCATACAAAAGCAAAAAAGGTTACATAATTTTATTGACTTTTTTGTTCAAGAGTCACATTTCGGAATATAAACTGGTGGAAGAATTTCAATAAATGACCTGGTAATATACAGGATTACTATATATTAAGAAAAGAAAAAACTGATAAAAAGTATGTTTTCAATGATGAACAAATTCATAACAATATATATATATATATATATATATATATATATATTGTACTTCAACTAAAGTTTCAAAATTTTGCAGAAGATGCAAGATTTATAATTTTTAGTAAAAGTAGCCTTTAATTGTAAGAGTGCATATAGATACAATGTAAAAAGAACTAGAAATACAATATGATATGATTTTATTAATGTCAATAATCCAAACAGTGTGACAGTTTGAGAAAAAATACATATTTAGAAATTAAGGGCAAGAAAGGGCAAGAAATGTCATTTCTGTGATTACAAATAGTATATACAGTTCACCTGACATACAATAATCATCCTTAATCCCTGAACTTTGCAGCGAGTGTACAGCATCCAATATTACATCCATTACAGTATTTCTCTATCTGAAAAAATAGTGGCAAAGAGAGAGAGAGAGAGACAATTTTGGAAGAGCATTTTTCAATACAGCAGGGGAAGATACAGCCTAGAAAACAATGGAACCAGCTATATATCTCTGTATGGATTGGGAGGCTTGATAGGGAGGGAGGTGGACAATCAGAGCCGTGTAGGCCCCCGATGAGAGCGGTCCAGCAGGGGTTATTGGCTGGAGCTGCCCCCCAAGGGAGCTTTCTCTCTCGTTCTCTCTCTCTCTTTCTCTGTATCTCTCTCTCTCTCTCTCTCTCTCTCCCCGGCCGTGGGTCTCACAGGTTCCCTGGGGAGTGAAGCTCTAGAGACCAGCTCGCTGCAGGGGCCCTATAGGCACCAAGCAAGAAGCACACTGAGGGGGGCAGTCCGCTGAATTTAGGTGGTCGCACCCAGACTGAAGCACAGACAGACAGATGGACAGAATCAAAGATAAACAAGATAGATGTCATTGCCAGGAATCATAGCCTTTGTATTTTGGATCTGAGTGTGAGTGTATGTGTGTGTGTGTGTGTGTGTGTGTGTGTGTGTGTGTGTGTGTGTGTGTGTGTGTGTGTGTGTGTGCGCGTGTGTGTGTGTGCGTGCACATGTATTTTACTTGTCAAACAGTGCAAACCTTTGTGGAACATGGTGGTGGAAAATATGTTTTAATTGGGTTGAAGATCAAAATTCAGCACATGACTTTATTTGTGTGAAACAGACAGTCAGAGAAAAAACAGTTTCTTCCAGCTTAAAACTTTTTTTTAATGTCTGTTATAGGATAATGTCATCCAAGCATCATCTGCCTGTTTCTGCATTGATCAGAAAATCATGTGCAACCATGTGTTTTGATGGTAGTGTGTGTTTTTTTTCCTTCACGTGTGAATACCTAGCTGATGGTTTTCTGTCAGATAGAGGAAAAAAGAAGAGTTTGGTGAGAAGAGTGCATGGAGGACGAAGGGGTGGATGCTGTAGGTGTTAGCATCCCTCCTCCTCACCCCCCCACCACCACCCCCCCACCACCCCATCCTCCTCTTCCCCTCCAACACCATCTTATTTTCCCCTCCTTCAATCTCACACAACCCTCCCTCCATCCCTCTCTTCCACACACACGCACAACCACACTACATTCTACAAGAAATAATTGCTTTTGTCTGGAAGGAGTGTAGGGAGGAGGGAAAGGGGGCGCGCATGGCTCCCTCTATGGAGAGAAGGGGGTCTTTGAAGGACAACTAGTCACTTCTCCCTTCCCTCCTTCTTTCTCCTCTCTCCTCTTTTCGCCTCACCTCCCTTCCTCTCCATCTTTCTCAATGCTTACTCCTCTCCGTACTTGTCCTTCTGCTCTCCTCTCCTTCCTCTTGTTCCTCCCTTTCCATCCTCTCTTGTCTCCCTTTCTTCTCTCTCCTCTTTCTCACTCCTCTCTCCTCCTCTTGCTCCCTTCCCCTCCTCTTCCTCATTGGACCTGCGGATGTCATCTGTCATACGTGAAGCGGAGGGAGAAGGACAATAAAACCTGGTTGTCTACCACAGGAGAAGACACATTTTTCATAATTAAGAATATGCCAGTTTAGTGTGCAGCACACATTGCTTGACAATATGGCTGTCTGTTGATGACTGAGAAAATGACAAATCTGGTGATGATAGGAAAATCGTATTTTCAGTTTCCATTAAAATGGGCCTAATCACCTGCAGCGTTAAGTGAGCAGGTATAAACAGTCCTGCGGGATGGGGCTCTCAGGGCCTATAGGAGCAAGAGCTCGCTCATTCCTATTGATTTGCCCGTATTGACTGCGATGTTTAAGGTATAGATTTTTCTATTTAAAAATCTATATCGACAATAATCTGGTGTGTAAGCGCCCGGCGTTGACTGATGCTGGCCTGTAATTGACAGCGTGTAACATGTCGGTGCCGGAGAGGGAGAGGGCAGGAGACGAGGGGGAGGCATGCTGGGGAGGCCGGCATGCGTGGCCGGGACGGAGGGAACAAGATCCGGGAGCAGGAGGGAGGAGAGGAGGGTGGTGATCACTTCAATCATGCAGGAGCTCATCCCTTGACACCTTTGCTCTCTCGCGTTTTTTTTTTTTATTTTGCAAGTTGTGTGCATTTTAATCACTTATTTAAAATGCTAATATAAAAATTGTCCATGCACATGATGTATGCATCTTCAGGAGTTTAAATATTCACCTAAATTTATTTCCAGGCTTTAAACCAGCGTCATTATTTATCATGCTTGGAACAGCAGTGGTCGCTCTTGTCTTCCTGTATCTGAATAACCTAATGATACACCCTCGTCCGCTCAGGAGGGCTTATTAAAAGCAGTAACTTAATTGCGTGCATGCTGGGTATCCTGGTAGGTATTAGCGTTAAGCACCTAGCCTATAGGTATCCATGGATTCTCTTATCGGGTCTTCATCCCTTCCCAAGCAGGCCGGCAGTAATGCACTGATCACCATTGGCATCATTATAGCCGGTATTATTAAGAGGGGGGAAAAAATCCAGAAATCAATACAGGATACCTTTTGCAGCGGTAGTGAAAATGAGGGAGATGGGGGTGGGTGGGAGGAAGGAGGGAGGGGAGGGAGGGAAGGAGGGATGGAGGGAGGGGAGGTGCGGGGGTGGGGTGGTGATGTGTGAGTAGTAGCGGGTCCTCTCTCGCCTCAATGTTGCGGCCAGCCTAGTGGCAGATCGCTACAATCCTGGAGGGAGCCGGGTCGAATGAGCTATTGGGGTTCCCAAATAATAACGGGGACAAACAGACAGACAAAAAAGACACACAGGCGGATGGACGGAGATAGGCAAGTGTTCCGATAAAACGCGAGACCATAACCGGAGTATATACGCTTTCTTATTTCCGTTGTTGTGTTTTTTTTAATTATTTATTTATTCGCTGTAGCTTATTTATTTATTTATTTATTTATCTATCGATTGATTGCGTTTTAATTACTGCCTTGTGACAGAGAGCGAGGGAGGAGGAGCGTCAGGGCCAATAAGCGCGCGCGTTGTTTGTGTGTGTGTCCGTGAAGCCTTTTTCCACCACTTGTTTATTTATTTGTTGATGATCGCCTTTAATGAGGCTGTTTTAAATGTGCTCGCGACGCGATCCGCTGCTTTGCGCGAGCGGATGAATGTCTTATATGTAAGCCTTCATGCAAAGGAGAGGGGATGAGGGAGCGCGTGCAGCTAGAGACCAAATACAATAGATCAAACCAAATACTACCACAGAAATCCAAATAAGACTTTATAACTCTGCTGGCCTTTTACACTGTCTTGTCTGTTTTCTATGTATTATAATTTATCGTGGTGTAAAAGCGAATACCAAAGCTAACCCCCGGCCGGTGATGCTACAGGAGTTGGCTAGCGACTGTTCTCATGCCTTTTCACACCTATAGGAAACATTACTGGTGAGGAGTGACAGGAGAAAAGAAGCTCCCGGGCCTCTATGTTTACTCAAGGAGAACGCTTTAGCAGTGCAAAGGTAACAGAGAGACGCAGGTGCGTCAACGAAAGGCAGGCGACACACAACCTTTAATTATAAAGCTACTACAATAGGCCCGTAATTGTAACACAACTTTTCCTGTTGCCTGTAGAAGTGAGGTCTGATCTCCTCTATCCGTCTGTGTGTTAGTCTGGACTGTAAGATAACTGCTGCACTCAAGGGACCACCCTACATATATGTTCTATGCACATTTACACCAAATCTAATGCCGGCCACCAGTCGACATCCACAAATGTAAATAAAAGTGCGCAGCTGGGCTACATGTGTACACACCTAACGGCGAATGTTGTGAGCTCTCCATACCAAATATTTTCCCAAAGCTGTCTACCAAGAAGACGGACGAAGATACAGAAGACTCAGAAGAGGACAGAGCTCATTACAGTACTTCTGTCAGATTATTTGCATCAAAACAAGAAGCCGGAGGAAGATCATGTTTGTTCCCTTGCCGGTGCCGTTCGTGTTTCAGAGAACTGCCCCTGACCTCAACGCCTGGCGTCTCAAGTCCCCTCTGGCTCTCCGCTCCAGCTCCGGTAAGACATTTTTCTCTTCTCCCTGCTACACCTCCTCCATGTCGGCCAGACACAGCCATGCAGACCCGCCCCGCCTTGCTCGGTGCCGATGCACTTGCAGCGGGGGAGAGCTGTCGGCGCACACACCCACCTACACACGCACACACACTCCTCCGGCTCCTTTTGACGGCTTAAACGGAGTCCTTTACACTTGTGGGACGGTTGTTAAAACGAGCGAAGCTTTTCCGAGCGCGCTGGAATGTCCGGACTGATTGTAAATTAATTGCGTAAAATGTCCATTTTTTTCGCTGTCCATTCTGTGGAACGATGCGCCACTGTTCCACCCGTGTGTTGGTTCGTTTCCACGCCGCCTATATGTTCCCTTTCCGAGTATTTTTCCTCTCCTGCCTCCGTCCTTCCCCTCTCCTCCACTGCCTGCGCCTGAGCCTCAGTCTCCGTCTCTCCCCAACTAGACTCTCGGCAGGCAGGGAATATTCATGCCAACTTATCGATCCTGCGGAGATCGATTCTTGGGCCGGTGGAAGCAGGGAGAGGGGGAGATAGAAGGAGAGAGTAGGTGCTCGGAGTAGTACGAACGAACAAACAAACGAGAGGAGAGAGAGAAAACACCACTATTCCCTCTTTATATTTCATACTGTTATGTGATTGTGTTTTATTCATTAAATATTTGTTAATGATTCGCGTTTGAGCTTCTCTAATTTGCCTCGGTGGCTGCTTTTTGCTTTGACTTGCGTGCCGGTTAGGGGGACAAGGTTCGCATCTTTGTAAACACCACTGGAAATAGACTTCCAGTTACTACATCTCTCTGTCCCGTTGCTGCTGCACGGTTGAGAGCGGAGGAGCAGAGGGAGTGGGAGGGGGAGGGTGCCGGCTGGGGCGCCGTCTGCGTTTCATCTGCGCTGAAGCGGAATAAAAGGACGCATGGTGGGAGCAGCCAGGCCGGCTTCAGTGTGTCACTGACTGTCGTTGTGAGAGAGCTCATTCCAGCTTCGACTGTTTCTCAGACATGCAACAGCTGCTCAGCCCCTTTGCTCCTCTACATCTTTGGAGAGGGAAGGATGAGCTGGCTCCAACAGTTTTTCTGCCCTACATATGCCTGTATGCACACTGAAAGAGTGTTCGCATATGGGGAAGTGACTGAAAATGCCATATGAGGTCAACAGGCTGTTATTTACGACGTGTTAAAGTTATTCACTAATGCATATACAGGAACTTGCGTATCAGTGCGTAATGGTGCATAAATGGGGCTGGTGTGCACCTTAGCTGGTGGATGGGCTCTTAAAGGGCCAGGCAAACTCCCACCCCACCCCCACCCCCCCAAGTGCACCGCTCCCCTCTCATTTCCAAATCAGTTCAAGCCCATTTGATTTCAGAGATGCCAGGCTTCACCTTCACTCCACATACTCAGTCAGCAGTGCACAGCATGTGACAGTGAAGGGATAGGTGAAAGAGGGGGAGAGAAAAAAAGAGTGTAGAGGGACTAGGGGGACTTGTTACTCACCATATCTCTAGAGATATACACACAGAAGAGAGGGGAGAGGGATGGAGAGAGAGGACGAGGCGAAGGAGCGGGGACCGGGGGGGAGGAGTTTTCGCGCTCCGTACGCTGAAAAATGGCGAATGTCAGAATGAGATAAAAAAAAATGTGGAAAGAGAGAGCGGGAGAGAGAGAGAAGCGGGTGAAAGTAAGAGTAGATGACAGAGTGAAAAACGAGGAGGGAAAGGAAAACCCAGTTTGAGCTTGAGAGGTGAGAGTAAACCACGGATGAGCCATTATGTTGCAGTGTCCTGGGCCAGGGCCAGCATCTGAATAAGCAAGCAAACTGATGGGATGTGTACACAGGCTGCTGGATTCCTTAGATGGTGGGATAACAGTGATTCACAATGCTATGCTGATTTTATTCCATTTTGATAACAGGGTACAAGTTGCTGTCCTTTTCAAACTCTGAGGGTTTGTCGCTAAAAGGGGGCAGGGTTGGTTCAGCATCTCAGGACTGAAACAGGACTGCACTGTTGGTTCTACAAGAATTGTGCATCAGCAAACAGCAAGGGACAGCATCACATGGACGTTTTTACTCAGTAATATTGAGATAGAGTCAACACGCCACAGAGGGGTTTTCAGTAACTTGTTGTCCAGTTCAGGCACAGTGCCCTTGAGCTTTAATCTAATCTGTGTTTTCCCAACCTCCATTGGTTCACACAGAACATTTTAATACCCCCACCCACATACACACACACACACACACACACACACACACACACACACACACACACACACACACACAGGTTTTCTGGGGCCTTGTAGGGCTCTTGACTCGAGCTCTCAGTTAACTTGTCTCTTTGACTGGTGGCAGCTCCTTGACTCCTTTGAGTTGGAGCTCTGTGTGGGGTCAGAGGTCACAGCAAGAGTGTTTGACTCAGCCACACCTGACCCTTCTCTGCCCCCTGTGTTTTCATTCTCTTTCATGTTACAACAGGCCTCAAGCACTCATGCACAACCCCTGTGGGGGCTCACACACACATACACGCACACACACATTGTCATGAAAGAGACAGACCATCATATAGCATAAAACAAGCAGTTAGACTGTTTTCCACCTGGATAGCAAACTGTTCTAACTGATCCAGGTTTTGCTGTATTTTTAATGGCAATGTGTCTGTTAAGGTACAGGTCAGGACCACTGCTATGTGAACTATTTGTGTGTGTGTGTGTGTGTGTTTAGCGGTGTGTGGTTTGTGAAACCATCAGCATTAACTGGTGTATGAAAGTTTAATGGGACATCGAGGAGAAACCGCAGGTTTCCCACACAGCGCGGGGATAGATATGATATGATATGATGGGACATCAAGGAGACTGGATACTGCTTTTTTTTCTCTTTCTCTCTCTCCTTCTGTCTCTCTCACACACTCACACACACACACACACCTAGATTCAGTTCATCTCAGCTATGCACCTTCTGTCACACACCATTAACCACCATCTCCTACCATATACCTTATAACTCTCTCTCTCACATACACACATTCACTTATACTCAAACACACCTCAGATTTTAGACTCTGGTAATGTGCGTTATTTCTGTTTCTGCATTTCAGACAGAGAAACATTTAACCATACAGATATTGATATACTTGGTCTTCCTAACCACATTTCCTGATCATGACGGACCGATCTGATGTTTTTATTTCACGCCGTGCATTCCAGTGAAATGTTCAGTCTTAATCCATTAATCACCAGGTCTACAGTGCTGTGCCTGTGCTTCCTGGCTACCTTCAAGACATTTCTACATGTGTACAGGGCACGGGTACATGTCTTCGATTGCTACATGATGTGAGACCATGCATGTGCTTACCCATTTGTTCTGTGTGTGTGTGTGTGTATGTGTGCACAAGCATGAGTACACGTGCAAACTATGTGTGTAGGTATAGATCGGTTTGTGGAGGGGAGCGTGCAAGTCGCAGTGTTAACATGATTGCAAATGACAAAATGTCAACCTGGGTTTGTTAGCAACATAATGGGGAATCAATAGACACGAGAAAGATGTCAATACTACATTCTTTATTGCATTAAGCTACCTCTCTCCTTCTCTGTAGCCCTCTCTCTCCTCTTCTTCTCCCTTTCCCTCCCACTCCCTCCTGCTCTCTGTCACAATACAATTCTCTCTCTCCTCTCCTCTCCCTGTGGTAGTAGAATTAGATTGCAGTATATGAGCCAGCCACAGGGTCCTGAATACAGCAGTCTGATGGCAGAATGCTTCAGGAGCTAATGGGCTATCGGTTCGGCTATTTACGTATATTAGGATCACGTAGATGCCCTCCGACACAGTTTGACAACGTGACGAGGCCCAAAGGAGCCCTAGCAGTGACGTCTTATGTTTAACTGATGTGTTTATGTAATAAGACTAACAGCATTTGAAAACCTGCTCCAGAGACCTGCTCCAAGAAAATGATTGAAAGTCATCATAGAATATTACTAAAATCATCTGGCAACAGAAAAGGTGCATTTATGACAATTATAGCACAATTTCTCGTATTTATGTACTTAACGTGACAATATTTTTCTTTGAAATTGATGTATAGCATTTGGGAATTAAGTCTGTTTCATGGTTTTGAATTAATCCATACAAATCCAGTGTGTAATAATAACATTAGTACTGCTGTCTCACTTGTGTTACAGCTGGGTTTGAAAATTCCCTTTTAATCCTATTAATTGTTTACTTTTTTATGGATTTGCACAGGTGGGCATATGTGCCTGTGGCTTTATTTTATATATAGTGTATGGTTGTGTGTATGTGTGCAGTGATATGTGTGTTGGTTGAGACTAATGTAGTATTAATGCTGATGAGGTCCCACAGCTCATTAGCAGCAGTGAGTGGTATTGAATTTCTCCCGGGGAACAGGACAGACCAGGGCACACACACATACGCTACATCCTCATCAACCATTAGCGTATTAATAACCATTACCACACACATACATATATACACACTCACACACGCCACCAAACAATGACCTTTACACAAATGCTTTTTAATATGCATCCTCCAACAAAGACACTTACAGCACACACAGCGGGACGCACAGCAAGACAATCAAATCATCCAAACATATTCATCTAAAGAGCAGAATGAGTAGCATTTACAGGCCATCCATTTTACTTGAATGCGTTAACTCGCTACGCACTATGTCATTGGATTGGCACACACACGTACTCCCACTCAGGAATAATTTTGTTCAGTTGGTCGCTGTGTCCAATGAAATACAGCCCAGCATTAGTCCTAATCAGAGGCCGGGTGAGCGGGCCACTTAATCAGACCTATCACCTAGAGAACACACAGAGAGGGATAAATGGAGTGTGTGTGCATATGTGGGTCCATGTGTGCGGGCAGTTAATCAACACATCAGCAGGAATAAACACATATAAACCACCTGACTCTATTCTTGGTATCGATCTATACCTTTCTTTCTGTGTTTCTTGTCGCCTCTCCCTCTCTCTCTCCTTCAGTAACATACAGTTGATGTACATACAGAGAACTCAAGCATCCTTGACCTCCACATGGGGGACATCCTGTTGTACTCTTGGTGTGTGTGGACACTCAGTCAGTGGTGGCCTGGCCGTGATCAGGGTTGAAGTGGGCTTCGCCGCATGCCGCCAATCACCCAAATCAAACAACGCAGTCAAAACAAGCCTTTGAACTCCTGCTGACCATATTGAAGACTTGATTAGCTGATTTTAGTGCCATTTTTCACTCAAGATTGTTTGATTTATTCAAACATCAGTGCAAAGGCTCAGCGACAGACTCTCCGCATTCCCCTGGTCAGAGGGACCGAAGCTTTGTGCATTTCTTCATAGCAAAAGTATGCAAGATCCGGGCAGTCTATTTGCTGAGATGACCGTGGTCTCGTAAACAGGCCAACAATGTGTTTTCACCAGCGGCTGTCTTTTTTTGTTGTTGATTGCTGCAGGCTGTCACCTCTGCCACCCCGCTCATGTACCAGTACATTTAGATAATAAAAAAGACCAATAAAATCCAGGGGTTTGATTGGGTGTCTCCCCTTAGCCCGGCAGAGCGGACAACTAAATCAGGGGTCCTTCTCTCCATTTCATTTAGCTGATAAGATTTATGGTAATGAAGGGGTCCTATTAACCTTTGGGGTTCCACTGCTGTCCTTCAGAGGGAGGGTGGATGAGAGTGCTTACGGATCGGGTTTTGAGGCAGAGGCAGGCAACATGTCTGGTATAAGCAATGTCACATCAACACAAATGCACCCTCTGGACTGCACACACACACATATAGCTCACACACACACACACACACACAGATCGGAGACTCTCCAAAAGCAGCTCAGCCCTTTGAGAGAGTTGAATGCATGTTTAATCTCCCTCCTTTCTTTCTGTTCTTGGCATTTTCCCTTTTCTTTATCCCCTCTATCCTTCCTGCTCTCCATCCTTCTCTCGGCAGGAGCGCTCTGTTCTGAAATTAATCTGTTGTACTCCACCACCTCTTCTCCTTCTCATTCCCTTGTGCAATCTCTCTTACGCTGCCGTTCTTTTATAAGTGCATACTCTCACTCTTTTTCTCGTTGCTTATAAAAGCAAGTGGCAGGATATTAAAAATACTTCAGAGTTAACAAAGAATTACTAGTATGATATTGACATGCTGCCGCTGTTATTGATTTTAAATTTGTAAAGCATTCCATTTGATTTTTTTCCCCCTGTCAAATTTGCATTTTTGATCAAAGCCTTTTAGCTGATACACCTCCAGTGTGCTGCTAATTACTCCAGCTGGGCTTCTCTTCTACCTGCATCTATCCATACCAACCATATTCCCTGGTTGTCTATGGGGGCAGAGAGAAGGGGGGGATGACAGAGGGAGGCGTAAACCCCTCCCTCTTCTGTACAAGGGCTGCACCCCTCTGTCCCTTTGTCTGCTTGTAAAGGGGACAAGGGAGGAGGCGCAGAGTAGGGGGTGCCGAAGGAGTGACTAAGTGACCTCTCTCTCCCCTTTCTTTTGACGCTCCCATGTTCTGTCCATTTTGTTGTGTACATCCCTCTCCCTCCCTCCTCTTTCATCCTCTTTCGTTCCCCCTTTTTTCAGCCTGGTTAAGTCGCCATGGCTGTTGGCCTCATATGTCCTGTTCTCTCTCCCTCCCTCACCCTCCCTCCCTCACCCTCCCTCCCTCCCTCTCTCTCTCTCTCTCTCTCTCTCTCTCTATCTCTCTCTCTCCTTGCATCTTTGGCAGCAGCAGCCTGGTTGCCAAAGTGTCTGTAGGACACATTAAGGCCCATAAAAGCTTAGTCTGCGGTCGCACTCTTAACCACCAGTCAGAGGTAGTGTACAAAAGTGACTTTAAATGAGTCTGTGATTACCCTGGAACATGGAGAGACACTGAAGTGGCCAAGAGAGTGTGAGACAAGGCCAGAGCGTCGGAGAGAGGGGACGAAAGAGCCGCTCTTGGATGTTTCTCGAGTCTCTTAAGGAAAATTGAACAAAACGTATATTTGTTTTTATCACAGCTAAGAGATAAAAAGGCTACCTGAGTGGAACAAGCGACTCAAAGTTGTAACCCAAATTTCCTGCCACCCACCCCCCTTCATCACAACCTGCTCGCCCCTCCCCTCGCCGTCACCCCTCCTCCTAATTGGCCACATGCTGCCTTGAGTGACAAGTGTAATCATCAGTCAAATTATGATGGGGGGAAAAGGGGGAGGCCAGGGGAGGTGGAGGAGGAAGAGAGGAACAGCAGAAGGTGGTTGGGGGGTGGGGGGTGGGTTGAAAGGAAGTGCTTTGATCAGCGATAGAGAGGGGGTGAGCGGGCAAACAGACAGAGCTACATGGAAACCTGCTGTCCACACACCTGCTGCTTCATAGATGGGCAACATTAGCACCCTCAGACCTCAGCATACTACTATACAACATCACAGATTAGCTTTCCAACAGCCCTCTGTAACCCCAGTTAATGGGAAAATGTGTATTGATTGTCGTTACAATGTAAATAGCATTGAACTTGGACTAGTAGCTTTTCCTCTGCTTTTCACTTCAGCCTGAATAGCTACAAACCTCCTCTGCTGTCATTACAATTGCAACACAGGCCAGAACAATGAAATCTCTGGGTGTGGTAGCAGCACAGTCTGTGATTCTCATTGAACACACCAGGCCAGGTCCGTGTTATATTTGGATGTACTTTGTTAGCGGGAGCAGATGTTAGCTCTCCAGCGAGCTAACGAGGTTTACAGTAATTAGGAGTGCTGATGAAGCGCTTTGATTCTCCGGCTGTGGCGGCCCTCTCATTAGCGGCTAGCTAGCTAGCGCTGCAGCAGGCGCTCCAGTCACATCCTATTAGGCGGCTCAATGTACACTCTGAATTAGGAGCGGGAGATTAAGTGGAGATGAAAACTGTCTGTGTACACACACGGATACAAGCACACGTACACATTCATGCACATGCTTACGCATACACACACACACATATGCACATGCACTTCTAAATTCAGACTGTTTTTAAAAAAAAGACCAGCAAAGTCCACACAGACTCACTGTTTTAATGAGGTTAGTAAAAGAAAATTCCTCCTTTGGCTCCAGCCAAAAATTTAAAAAGATACTAATTAGAGCTGGTGTTGCAATGAACATGAAGTATCCCTCATCACTGGGTGAGAGGGGGGTAGGGGGCACTCATTTTGAAGGCTTTGTGGAAAGATTGTACTTGGGATAAAAGCTGCAATTTGTATTACAGAAAAGTACATATTTAGTATATATGCAAATTAACTGTAACTTTTCTAAAATAATAATAATCAGTTTTTTTCAGAGGACACTAATTACATAACTAATAATATTTTGAGAAGAAATAAGTTAACATTTTGCTATGATGGTTGTTTCTTACAGGTCCCCAGGGACCCCAGTCAGTAGTCCTTGTACGTTAAATATGTTGGTCAGGATGAGGGTTAAACAAAACTAAAACACAATCTAGAAAATATTCCACGACGCCATGTCTTCCCCTCTTTTCCGCTCCTTGCAGTTTGTCAATACATGCTCTTTTCCGCTCTCCCTCTCTCTCTCTCTCTCTCTTTCTCTCGTCGTCTTTTGTGTGATGGAGTGATTATTGAGGACGTGGCTCCTGTGTTTAACGCTGGTTGATGAAGTCTGCCTTTGTCTGTCTGCGCTAACCTGTCGCAACCGGGACACCGCTTATAGCAAAATCAATACACAGAGTAGAGGAGAGAGAGGCTGGGCAAGGGACGTAGAGAAAAGAAAGGAGGAGGGGGAGGGTTGAAGGTAGATAAATGCAACAAGACACAGGAGCGAGAGCGAGGACGGAGCAGGAAGTCATTGGAAAGAAGAAGGAAGGAAATTTAAATACTTGACTGAGCTGCTGTTGAAATGCAGTGATGTTGAATGGTGTCATTCATAGTGCCTGTGTGTGTGTGCGTTTATGTGTGTGTGTGTGTAAATCAGGGCATCTATATCTAGATGTTTGTCTTGCCTGTGTGTTGCCTTGACCAAAGGGTGGTTGTATCACTTGTGGTGTGTGTGCATGTGATTGTTTAAGTGTGTGCGCACCAACAGAATGGGACAGCCCCTATCCGGTTTGATGATCGGCTCTGTGTGTGTGTGCCGTAGCTTCGTTTGCTTCCTCTCCCTAGAGTCGAAGCCAGTGTGAAGAGGACAGGGGCGCGACAGAGGGACAAGGAGAAGGACGGAGGAGGAGAGAAGGATAGGATGGGGAGAAAGAGAGGTGTAGGGGGTGAGGGGAGCAGTTGTGTGAGAGAGGCACAGCTGGGAAATGAGAAATGCAACCCCCCCCCCCTTCCTCCTTCCCCGTACCGCCACCTTACATTCACACATATAATACAACACACACACACACACACACACACACACACACACACACACACACACACACATATACACAATCCCCATCTCTTTATCCTCCCCTCAGGAAAGAAGGGGTGGAGGTGGTGGTGGTGGAGGAGCGGGGGGGTGAAGGGAAGGGAGAAGCAGGGGGGATAGGAAGAGATGGAGAAGGGGACAGATAGGGGCATTAAAATTCATGGCCTTTTTTTATTTTCCCTGCTGAAAATCAATAGTGTTTACTATGAATGAGTGGAACAGTGGACAACAGTGGTGCCGGGGGGACAGAGAGAGACAGAGAGGAGGAGGTGGTGGAAGAAAAGAGGGAGGGGAGAGAGAGAGAGAGAGAGAGAGAGGGAGGGAGGGAGGGAGGGAGGGAGAGGTAAAGAGGAGGAGGGGTGACTTTATTGCGATAGGCAGAAGCACCAGAGGCCAAGGTTAAAGACCAGCAGGGGCAGTGAGACAGAGAGAGAGAGAAGCACTAAGTAAATTCAGTTGTCTTCTAAAACAGACATACTGCCCTGTAAATGTATATATTCTCTATCAAAATAATGTAATGTAATATAAATCATAATCTTCCCTGCTGTAATGTCCCCAGCAGTAACATCTACTCTACAACTGTCTTTACTTTTATAACTTTCTATTCTTCATTTGTTGCTTGCAGCTGACTCTACCTCTCAAAAAACTGTGTGTCTGTGTGCGTGTGTGTGTATTAATTGGCAGCCCACAGACACCACTGACATGGTCTCTCGCAAAGAAACAGCAGACGTACACACATACACACGCAAGCACTCACACGTGCACATACACACAAACTCCAGACCAGTTCACACTGAGTTGTTCAGCAACCCTGACCCTTTTTCCTGCCGCTGAAAGCCTCGAAGTTCAGGATGGCTTACCAGTGTTTTGATTAAGCACTGCCTGTGTCTCTCACACCACTTGATCAAAGAAGACAAACAGTGTTTTTATCTGTTTTTTCTTTCTTTTTTTTTTTTTAGCTTTTACTAGATGTGGCTCCTACATGTTTCGCAGCAATCAAAGCTTTTAAAGGAGTTATGTCGTTTTTCTGCGGGCGAAAATCTGACAGTAAATAGAAAATAGATCATTTAAGGTTGTCAAACGCTACTTCTTAAATTACAGCAAAGTTTTATTTTTCTTATAGTTTTCTTTCTTTTTTTTCCTGTGACAAAATAGGTTGTTTTTTTTTCTTTCTGTATTTTCTTTCTTTTCTACATGTAAGGTATCAGATTCTCACCATGGAGTCTGTGTCTTTGGGTTGTTTTGTGTTCAGCTATGGTGGACTCATGTAGGTGTGCATAGCTGTCTTGTGTGTACGTGCGCCATATCCTTGTGCACACACCAGTGTGTTCGCGCATTGTTGTGCATGTGGATGTGTGTGTGTGTGTGAGTGAGCCATTGCAGGGGGTGATATACAGTATATTCAGGCAGCTCATGCATTATGGAGAGTGCAGGTGAAAGCGTCCAAATGTGAACTGCTGGTATGTGGAGGGTTCAGGGCCAATCTCACCGAAGCCTTTTGTATTAGCATAGCATCTCCATTTCAAATCGGCCTGTCAAAAGCCAGCAGCATGTTTTATTCAGCAATAGATATTGATCACATATTATGCATCCATACCAGATCTATATTGCATACCAAAACCAAGCCTTTGATATGTATATGATGCTGCTTTGCAAATATGCTGCATGCAGAATGTAGGTATTTGTTATGTGCATAAACTCTGCAGTGCTTTGTTGATGCAAAATATATATTTTTGGTTTCCTCGCAGCTGCAGTTACTTGATGTGTTGATAGTATGCAGTAATGTCGATCAGGTGTTGAAGTTGGGAGCCAAGAATGACTGGTTTCCTGGTCAAAGGAGAAGACAGAGGCAGGCAAAGTGCAGCCATTCAGCCGCTGTGTGTGTGTGTGTGTGTGTGTGTGTGTGTGTGTGAGAGTGTGGACATTGCATCGTCTACAGGGATGAGGAGAGTTTGCCGAGGTCAGAATGATACAGAAGATCTTTTCCTGTGGATGCGGGCATGTGTGTTCGTTACTCTGACGCCTCAAAAGACTAAAGTGGGCGTTGTTAAATTTCTCGTTCCACTTACCGAGCTTCTAGCTTCTTGGTCGAAAACGACCTCCAAGAACCCATATACATTAACAGCCAACATTTCACTATACTGTCTTCTCTTTGTCCATCAACATGTTTTTCCATCAACATTTCTCCATGTGTTAAACCGGAGACCCGAGGCCACCTCTGCCTCTCTATCATGCGCCAGTTTTTACCATCACACTGCATCGGTGCTGCACTAAATCTCCCCTCTCTAAATGACTGGAGTGGATGAGAGGTCACAGTATATGGGGGAGGAGGACAATGCAGGCTCTAGCCGTGATGGAGCTTGCTTTTTCACCCTTTACGAGCAGAGGTGGCCCATTTGCTGAATGGGACACAAGGAAGGAAAACGCTTGTTTGTTAGGGACGTGAACATTTTTTCCGACCACATGATTTTGCTTTGTTTTCTCCCCTTTTCTTACTGAGGATGAATTCAGTGTTTCATTAGCTGTCTGTCTTCTACCTCTTGAATTTCTTTTTTCAACCATCTTGTCCACCTCTCTCTCTCTCTCTCTCTCTCTCTCTCTCTCTCTGTCTGTCTCTCTCTCTCTCTCTCTCTCTCTCTCTCAGTACTCTGTTCCCTTAGCGACCGTTTCCAAGGTGCCCAGTCCCAAGGGCTGGAGGAGGGGTCCAGTGATGTCATGCATGCATAACTCTACACCTGTAATTCATGTCCTGTTCTCCCTCCCTCTCTGTCTTTGTCACATTTTCTTTCCTTCCTGCTTACTTCTAGTTTGCTTTTTTCCAGTTTTTATATACTACTCCTTTTTTTGTGTATTTCAACCCCATCTCAAATGCTTTTGTACACCCCCCCCCCCCCTTTTCTTCATCTTCCTTACTCTGTGGCTTTATTACACAGCCACAAAACTGCTTTTCTACTGTCTTCCCACAAGTATGAAATTCACTTTTATCTATAATGCTTTGGTTTGTTTCAGATTTCAATTTCAACTTGTTGTAATGTAAGTGTTTTATTTTAACAGTATGGAACAGTGACGCTTATCTTTTCACTAGCTGTTAAGAGACAGACAGTTGAGCTGCCCTCTGTCCACAGTGTACATGACTCTCTACATCTGCTCCATGTTTAAAAGGTCATTTGTCAAACCTGACATTTTCTGCCCTTACCAAAGGTTTCCTCAATATCCAGCCCGGCTCCCCCATTCAGAGTTTATGTTTTTTCATCTATTTGTTTGCTTTTGTATAAACCTTTTCTGACAATACGTTCCTCTTTGGTGTCAAAAGATATCAGGAGAGTAGGAAGCTGAATTCTATCATCTTGTAATGTTCAATAAACTAAGGAATGACAGATGCAGTCCCCTGTGTCGGTGTGTGTGTGTGTGTGTGTGTGTGTGTGTGTGTGTGTGTGTGTGTGTGTGTGTGTGTGTGTGTGTGTGTTTGTGCGAGCGGTGTGGGTCCAGGTTGCCTGGGTAATGGGGCCAAGGATTCCAAGAAATGTAAGTTGCAACCGGAAGTGTAGTGAGCGGGTACTTGCACAGACACTCAGTGGGGTCTGATTAGGGATTAATGCGTGTGCGTGTGGGAGTGTGTGTCCGCGCGTGTGTATGCCAGCAGGATGTTTTTACTCAGCACAGGTTGTCACTCTCCTGTTTCCCCCCGTGTGCCTTTTGTTCCACCTCTATTCCACCATTTTGGTTTTTGTCCCGGACAAAAAGAGGCCCCACAGCAAGGCCCCCTACCTGAACACCACCTCTCTCCTGATATTTTCAAAGCTCCCCCTGCTACACACACACACACCACAGACACACACACAGAGACATCTCAGATCCTTTTTCTCTGTCAATTTCAAATCCAAATTTGCTTTATTGGAGTATGAAAGTACAGTATTGCCAAAGCATGTTGCACAAGGTTTACAGTGTAAGTTTAATAAATCACAATATACAGAAAAATGATGACAAATATTTTGCACATTTCCCCATTATATACAGTACAAAATACAACATACACTACGTATACTACACAAAACACAACTACATTACTGTACCACATAATATACCATCATCAATGAAAACAAATCATTGAAAAAAGTAAAAGAGTAAAAGAATATATATGTTATAATAAGATGAGATGTAGATTAACAACTGAATATGATGTTTGGAACTATATGGATGCAACTAACAATTGTTTAAATAATTGATTAATTTATTAGTGTTGTTTTTAAGCAATCTTGTGTTAATAGCAGTCTAAAACCCAAACATATTCAATTTACAATATAAAACAGAATAACGCAGCACATCTTCACATTTGAGAAGGTGGAACAAGCAAAAGTTTTTTCCTTCATAAATGACTGAAAAGGATTTTTCAAAATTTTTGCCAATTCACTTTTTCTGTCGATCAACTAATCGATAAATCAACTTATTATTATTTTCAACTTATTATTTTAGCTCTAGTAAGAACCATAGGAGATATTGTAGCTGCAAAGTACAGTTTTATGTGTTGTTCAGCTGGTTTTCTCTTAGTCTTTGACGTATTTTGCTGCTTCTGTGGGCATTTTCAGGATTCCCCCCAAGTAAATACTGGATTTGTTTTGGTGAAACTCTCGGTGTTAAAGTTTTATTTCAGTAAAGAACTTGTTTGTTCTGTCTTTGTACAGGCTGCAGTGTAGCAGGAAGTGTTGCTCTGTCTCTGCCTCTGACTGGCACTGTCAGTTTTCTCTGGGTTGCCAGGTTTGTCAGTGTCCGCCAGTCTCAATGGGCAGATTGTGGTCACTCAGTGTGTATTTAGTTAATGTCTTTCTCAGTTTCTCTCTCTCTCTCTCTCTCTCTCTGCTTAGCTGTGTGCTGTGGTGATGGGAGGGCACTGGTGGGCTTGTTGAATGAACTCTGTGGTTGTGCTGACAAATCAATGATAAAGAGTAATGACATCAACAATGTAATGTACCTCCTTGTGCTTTCATTGACTCACCCCCCTCTCCCCCCCCCCTCCTCCCCCCTCACAGTCTATGCCACCTTGGGTCTTTGACTTCGCTTTGCACCATAAACTATGTTTCCATCTCTTTATGTTTGTCATTATATGTATCTTTTATCTGTGTCATTTGTTTCTCTCTATTGGTCTGTCTATCCTCTAACTCCCTCCCTCTCTCTTCCTATCTCTCCCACTCTCTCTCTCTCTCTCTCTCTCTCTCTCTATTGATCCAGTCATAGTTTTCTCAGTCTTCACAGTACTGGGCCGCTCTAATCAATACAGATAATTGTCTGCTCTCTCCCGATGCCAAACATAGTCTCCCCTTCTCCCCTTCTCCCTCCCTTTTTATCAATGAACCCCAGTCTTCCCTCACCCCTCCTCACCCGCCCCGCCCTCCCCACCCTCCAGACGGGGATTCCCCCTCCCCTAATGACGGGAGATAACCTGCTTTCTTTACCGATTTTCTCCCACCCACCCTCCCCCACACACACATCCCTTCCTCGCCCGCTACCTCCCTTTCCTCCCTCGTTCATCGATTACCGTGAGAGTCAGGGCCCAGCCCGCCCGCCCTACAGATGTAAACACACACAGCGCTTGTGTTGTGGTTTAGTTGCTGTTCGACCGCTCCTCGTGTGCGGGCCTTTTGGTTAATCGCCGGGATCCAGTGGTTTTTGCTTGGTTGCTGTGGTTTCCACGATGACTCGGATGATGTTATAAGTTCGCCATCTGGCCTGTGACCTGTCACCATCAATATATGATCTCTCATCACTGTCATTTGTGACATCAAGACAAACTTACTTGACCAATAGAAGGCTCCAATCCATATTCTGGTGGATCCATTTTTTTCCATCCAGATTTTAACTGCTGTTGATGGAAATGTAACACCAATGATGGTCACTACAGTTTGTAGTATGAACAAGTACAGCTGTTTAGATATTGCAAGGAGCCTTTAACAGAGCAGAACAAGTCAAGTTAATTTTATTGCTATAGCCCAAAATTACAAATGTGTCAGAGAAGCCTTTATGATAGTTTCAACACACAAGACTCTTGATTCTATTAAGGAAAAAGTCAGGGTTAAAGAGGGATACATTTCAGAAAGAGCAACAGAGGAGGGATCCTTCTTACACATGCAAAAGAATCATTCAAAGTAAACAGAAGTAGCAGGAGGAGAAATTACAAAGTGGTGAAATAGAATGATAATATCAAGTAAATATTAAGTGTAATAAAGTTAAAGAAAATGTAAAAGTATTTGGAGTGGAGAGACTAGAGTGAACAAGCAAAGGTCCACAGTTGCACCCAGTGCAGCATTCATATTCTGTCTCTACATATGAAATCCTGTGTGTTTAATAATGCATCCACCCATCCAGCCAACAAGGCAGGTTATAGGCCTGCAGGTTATTGTAGTTTGTGTGTGTGTGTGTGCTGGTGCATGCATGCGTGTGTGCACATGGATGTGTGTATGTCTATTCTTCTATGAATCAGACGTGTAGCATCCAGCGCTAGTCTCTGATGTATACTCTATCACTGAACTCAATCTGGAGCTGCACGTAAACCACACAAGCAATATCAATGACAATATATATACAGTATATGTATCCAATGTTTACACAAATATCTCATATCCACTCACATCTGCTGCAGCTGATAGCTGAGGCAATGCCGTGTTTCTGTTTGGTCTTTTCCACAAGAGGAGTAAGTGAGATGGAGTTTGAAACGAGTAGAAACAGTTTCAATCATGATGTAGGTCGAAATAAAATGTTATGCTGTAATATGGGAAAACAGAAGATAGCAAGAGCAAATCATTTGTATTTGAATTGTAAGAGTGTATTGGATTTTTATGAATATGTTTGTGCATCAGTGAGTGTGTTATGTGTATGATTGCATGCCAATGTGTGTGTTTTTTTGTTTGTTTATGAGCAACCCAGCATGTGTGCACGCATGTGTACATCAGAGACTTTGAGAGAGTCTGGAGGCTAGGCTCAGGTTTACACGTGTGTGATCAGACTAAGCAGGGCTTAAAAGGGCCAGCAGCGGGATGGAAGAGAGAAAAGATGAGTGGAGGGGGATGAAGCAAGGGGGTATATTGTCCTGGAGGAGGTTTGGGTGGGGGGGGGTTGAATTGGGGTCGGATGGGAGACAGCAGGGATCCTCCTCTCCCCTTGGGAGTTGAACCTACAACCCCCTAACCTTCCTCTAGCCCTCTGGTCATGGACTTGAACCCTGTAACCCCCTGATGGACAATCTGTTCCTCTCCCCAGCCTCACTGCAGCGCTGTGCATGCCATTAACGGATAAATAGGCTGTGTGTGTGTGTGTGTGTGTGTGTGTGTGTGTGGGTGTGTGTATGTGTGCACATGGACACTTCCATGTATGAGTCAAGTGTTTGGTCAGTTGGCTTTGACGTTGGGTCTTGCCCCCTTTTCATTTAATGCTTGTCAAACAGAAAAGAAGCCTGAAGCTTGGTGATTTGTTATTTTAACTCCCTGATTTTCATCCATGCTTTGTGGAGATTTCTGCGTTGGGAGAGATTTTTTATTTTAGTCCCTCATTGAAATAGTTAAACACAACATGTAGTGAGATCCACATGGGCTCTTTCTGTCTCTCAGTGGATCCCAGCTCTCCTCGTGTCCCTCTAACGAGGACAGAAGCCGAGGGGTTTATGCATGCTCGGACCCGACTCATTCTTCACCTGTCAACAAAATCATTCTCACCTCGGAAAAATATGGAGATACATTAGGGAGGAGGACAGAAGGGGGAGGAGGGGGGGAGTTAGTGAGAAAGAAAAGGAGATGGAAAGATGAGGAAGAAAGAAAGATGATATATTCCTCTTGGTCATTTTTTTTGCTCTCTTTTATTTCTCTATTTCTTCCCTTGTTTGTGTTTGTGGGCTCTGCTTATCAGATCCCAGCTCCATTCAGGGCGTCAGTCAAGAGAAGAAGCCAGACGCCTCCATCTCTCTTTCATTCAACCTCTCTGTCTCTCTTTCTCTCTTGCTTTCCCGTGCTCTCCCTCTCCTAACCTTTGAGAATAAGAGCCTTGAATTTGAATTTCAGAGCGAGCCAGCGAGCAAGAGGAGGGTTTGGAGGGAGGAGTGGGATGGGGGGGGAGGTTAGTAGGAGGGGAGTGGAGGCTGGTGTGGGGGGGGGGGGGGAGGTTGTTGGAGCTGCGGTCGTTGAGAAAGGGCCTGCTCAGCGCGTCCCCCAGCCTCCCCCCTCAGAGGGGCCCCGATCGATACAAACTCGGAGCAATAAAGCTTTCCCCCTGTCATCTCTGCAGAATACAAAGCAGAATAGAGAGAGGGAGAGAGAAAGAGAGGGAGAGAGAGAAAGAGAGAGAGAGAGAGAGAGGTGAAAAGCTGTTCCGCTAGCCAGACCAATTTCCTAACCCCCCTCCTCCTTCTCGCTTGCTTCACCACCATCTCCCCAACACACCATCACCATCACCACCACCTCTATCACCCCCTTTCTTACCTCCTTCTTTTTATCTATCGTTCTTTCACCTCTTTCCCCAAATGCAAGATATATCCCCCTGGCTGTACCGCTGAACAGCTATCTCTTCATAATAAATACAGCATGAATAAAGTATACAATAGATTCCCAGTTCCCCCCCCCAACTATCTGAAAGAAAGGTGGGGTGAGGCAAAAAAGTGGCAAAAGGGGGAAAGAAGTAGAACAGCCAGGGAGTAGAATGGATGGAAAACAGGAAGGAAAGGAAAGATAGTTGTAGAGCTAGGGATAAAAAGTGTGTGTGTGTGTGTGTGTGTGTGTGTGTGTGTGTGTGTGTGTGTGTGTGGAGGGGGGAGAATAGGGATAAGGTAGAGAGAAGGAGGGAGGGTCAGGGGGGAGAGGGATTGCACCCCGAGAAAGATGGATGTAGCTATACAGGTAGGAGGCGGAGGAATATTGATGAGGGGGAGGAGGAGGAGGAAAAGGAGGAGGAGGAGGAGGAGGAGGAGGGGGTTAGGTAGAGGAAGAGGCAAAATTGTGGGTGAGGGAGCGAGCAAAAGAGAGAGAGAAAAAAGAGAGAGAGAGGTGAGGGGGTCAAACAGCAATCCCTCGAATTGAGAGCCAATTACTGTAATTGTAATCTGGATTCAAAGCATAGAAGCAGCAGTGACAGGCTCACGCAGGCAGCCACGGACACACACACACATGCACGCACAGCACAGACAAAAGAGAGTGTGAGTGTGTGTTTGTTTCTCTATATCTCTACATGCTGTGTTGATTGTTCTGTGATGTGTATGCATTTTGTGTGTGTGTGTGTGTGTGTGTGTGTGTGTGTGTCCCTGCCTCTATTCTTCTCCACTGAATGGCAGTGCAGGAGTCAGCCTGCCAATCAACTATTGTACTCTTGTCAATTTAATAATATTTCTGAGCACTGACCTCCACAGCACTACAGCCATCGCTTTATGTGCGTGTGTGTGTGTCTGTGTGTGCATATCTCTGTTTTTGTGTGTGAGCTGGAGTGTGTTCCTATATATTTTTTTTGTCTCTCCCTCTTTCACCTCAGTCTAACCCCCACCCCACCCCTCCCTTCCTCCCTCTCTATCTCTCTCCCCGGTCCCTGTCTCTCATTCTCTCCTTTATTAGAAGAAGATAGTGCAAATCCTTCATCTCTTCTCCACTAATTCTCTCCGTTATTGTCCCTCCGTTCGGCCCTCTGTCTCACTGCACTCCTTCACTTGTGTCCTCCTTTTTTTTTCTCGCCGTGATCTATATTGCTTGCCTTTTTTTTTTTTTTTTTTTTTTTTTTTTTACCATGCCCCGGCCTCTGTCCTGCCCTTTCCTGTTATGATTTGGCTTTCTCTCTTTCTTTCTTTCACTCTATCACCTCACCCGGATGTCACATCCCTATTTTTCCTGTTCTCTTTTCTCCCTTAGACCTCATCCTTCCATCACCTTATCTCAACCCCCTCGCTCTCACCCTCTCTCCTTCTCTGTCTCCTTCTCTCTGTCTATCTGTCTCTTTCCCTTTCTTCGCCTCTGATGTCCCTTTTCCAGGCCAACTCCTCCTGTCTCACTTTCAACATTGTCCCTTTTTGCTTTTTCATCATCATAGGCTCATTTTGTCAACTCCATGTCCCCCTCTCATTCCTCACCCTCCCTCCTTCCATCCTTCCCTCTTTCCTCATCCCTCTCTCCCTCCCTCCACCCTGTTCGTTCCCTGGGGAGGTCAGTAATAATGGTAGTGATGGAGTGAGAGAGGGAGGTGCGATTATTGTCTTGTCGGGAGTCAGAGGAATCGATCGGCCCAGAAATATGAGGCGCGAGAAAGAGCTGCTGTGTCAGATACAATAACCACCCGCTCCCGGGGGCTTACACACACACACACACATACACACATACACACATATTTAGACGCACATACACGCACAACATACAGACATATACCCGTATTCAACACGAACATACACATTTATTTGGTTCGACTCAAGTGCAGACACTGACACGCGCGCACGCTCGTACCATCTTTCTTTTTCATTAACGCAATGCACACCCATCCCTCTTCTTCTGTGGTGGAGGAGAGTGGCGAGGCAGCCCAATCATCTACATGCTTTGATCTGAGATAAAGCATAGAAGTAGATCTGTTCTGATCATTCTTCATGCACAGATAAAGGGCAAGGCAAGGAAAATCGCTCACACACCTTTCACTCACGTAGCTATAAACAGACATAAACACACATATACATGCACACGCCACACACACGCTCACACTGAGACCTTTCACTGCTGTTGCCTGGCAACGTGGCCGAATGTCCAATCCGAGCAGAGAACAGTGGCCAGTGATGTCACAGCTGCTGCTGACCAGCAGGTCTGAGAGAGAGAAAGAGAGACAGAGAAGGAGAGGAGAAAGTTTGAATGAGAGAAAGAAAAGGGGAAGGTCGCATGAAAAAAAAAAAAGAGTGAGGTGATGATGAGAGGGTTTGAAGGAAAAGAGGCAGAGCAGGCCAAGAACAGGCTGAGGTGAAAGATGGGAAGGGTGGACTACGAGGAGGACAGCAGTCCCCATAACTGAAGTACCCCCATTTGTCTGGTTTTTAATGTGGAAAATATGAAGGCTAATCCAACACAACAGCCTACTTTGTCAGTGTAAGTGAAAAGTTTGGTCTGAAGTGGCATCGGTGCCCGTCAAGCCAGCGATGAAGGCCACTAGTCCCTCCCGGTAAACCCTCCGCTCTGCTCTTCTGCCAGTAGAAGAAGAAGAAGAAGAAGAGGGGGTGAGAGGAGCGAAGAAAAGATTTGAGTCTTAACCTTGGTAGGATCGTGGGAGAGAACGGTGTCTGTCTAGACAAGCCTGGCTCCCTATGGGCTGCCGAGATGATATAGAGAGGAGGGGAATGGTGTGAGAGAGGGATGACGGGGCGGAGGGGCCAGAGGAAAAGGAGCGACTGAGAGGTATTTGGACAGGAGAGGAATAGGTGTTGTAAAGGTGTAGGCGTGTGTGTGTGCTTGTGAGATGGCGCTGGTCCCATGGTAGCCAACAGTGTGAGTGTGTTTTAGCCCCTGCTGCTTCTCATACAAAACCTCAACCTCTCTAGTCCCCACACTGCTAGACCCACTGTTTATAATCCTGCAACTCCTCATGGGGCTACACCTGCACACACACAAACACACACACACACACACCTATACACTAGACTGGATTTTAAATCTCTCACCTTGTAGAATAGAGTCTTGTAGTTGGACTGTGTATAGGACTTGGTGGGTCCATCACTGAGCCATGCTCTGTCCCCTCTATAAGAAGAGGAATATGATGGATTATATGAATTAGAGGCAGTGTGTGCTCCAGGCCTGAGGCTGCACTAGATATAGGAGGGCCGAGCCATAGAGGGATACTGAACAGGTTTGGAGACCTCAGAATTGTCCCTGCAATGACCCATTATACACACATTCTCCATCCCTCCATCCTCCTCCCACCGTCCTCACCCCTGGTTAACGTCCTTTTTCCAATCCTTTTATTCCTGTCTCTATCTCTCACCTTCATTCCCATCACTCTTTCTCGTCTCCTTCTCCTCTTCTTTTTTCTTTTTTACTATTCCCCTATTCCTCTTTTTCTCTCTCCTAGTAACCCCCATACCCCAACCCTCTTTCCCTCCTTGCCTCTCCCTCTCACTCTGACAGTGGAGTGATTGATGGCGCTCTAGAGGCTTCAGCCTCCCCCATCCTCCTCCCTGGGGTCCCACTATCAGATTGTGTGTGTGTGTGTGTGTGTGAGTATATCTCTGTGTGTTCGTGTGTGTTATCTAATGAACATACGTAACTTTCGGTGGTGACCAAAACACAATTTGTGTAAACGTATCTCTTATTTCCCCAATTGAAATAATCTAAATGATACTTATTTATGTATTTTTATTTATTCTTTTTCTTCCAAATGAATAATATCACAGCCCACATGCAGTTTGTGTTAATATGTCAACTTCAATTGAGACCATTTGCCCTTGGCCCAATATACTCTAAGTGGCAACACTGGAGTGTTGCTAGGTCTGGTCTCCATGGTAACCAAGGCTCAGACCTCCTTGGGGCAGGAAGGCCCCCCATGGCCATGAACTGTACAATACACACATAAACACACAGAGCACACTTAGATTCACCAGCCACCCATTGGAAACAAATATGCACACACACATACGCCCACACACACACACACACACACGCACATACACACACAAAGACACACACTTTGCTAGTTATGAGGGTAAATTGGGGTTTGAACAAAGGTCACGGCCAAAGCCAGGCTGCCCAGACGACCTCTAACCCGGAGAAACGCCCCCTCCCCACCCGCAGTCTGTCACTGTCCTCGGACAGGTCCGGCCAATCGGTTCACTCATACACACACTCTCGCTCTCCACTGATCACGTGCAGGAATACAAACAAATCTGCTGCTCATGCTTTGATGAAGGCCAAAAGGCCGAGACATTATAATGTTAATAATTTGTCCAATAATTGGAATGAAATTGGAAGATTTGTCTCAGGCCTCAAGTGTGTTTGGTGTGCAGCCGTCACTATCAGGTGTTGAACTGGGATATTAATTGATTATTTTATCAACACCATGAAAAGAAAGGAACTGGGGACATAAATACAGCTATAGTTGTAATAATTATTTTTATTATTCATTATCTGCCAGTTATTTCTCAATTAGATCAATGAATTTTTTAATAGTCAATTGCAAAAAATGCTCATAATTTCCCAGAATCCATGGTGGCATCCTCAAATTCCTTGTTTTATCCAATCATCAGGCCAAAACCCAAAGACCTTCAGTTTAATGTCATATGTGACAAATAAAAGCAGCAAATCCTCACATTTGAGAGGCTTGAGGCGTTCGACATTTTTGCTTGAAAAATTACTGAAATGATTATCAATTATCAAATTGGTTGCTGATTAATTTTCTGTAGATCCACTTATCAAATAATCTAGTAACACTGTGAGCTCAAAATCCAGGCTTTACCAAAAAATCTTGCATTTTTGAGTTTGTAGGACAACTCTGTACCCATCTCATCAAAGTTTCTATGCTGATATCATCCTCATAGTAAATATATATTTACATACTGTATGTCAGAACACCAGCCTTCTGTATGTATTTGATGTCTTATATGTAGGATGGATGTTAAAAAGATATCTCTGTAAGATAGAGCCCCTCTTCTGAAGCGCCATATGCACTTCTTTGTGAGCGTCTATCCAGCAGTACATTGGACTGCTGTAAATCACCACATAAAGTATTTATAAGGTTAAACTTGGGGACTCTGCTGCTGTTAGCTTTTGAATTAGTGAACTCGGACCATGGGAGGATGAAGAGGAGGGGGAAGGGGGGTGATCAGCGGCCTGCCTCCTCTCCTCTTCTATAGATGGAGCCCATTTGTTCACCATGATTAAAGAATCAAGAGTGCCACCTTGTGGCCAGTTCAGCCTACTGTCAGAGCAGCACGTCAACACTTTCAGATTTTAAAAAATCTAGGCAGCATTTTTGCTGAAACATGCTGTTCCTCTTCCTCAAGATCATTCCCCGACCTCAGACTTTCACTTTTTCTGTGGCGTCTTAGTCTGTTAATCCTTGTGGGCGGCACTGATGGTGGCTCATACGTGCAATGTTCCATTGATGCCACATCCACTCGTCACATGTAAAGATTCATGGTGTGGGTTTCAGTGGTGTGTCACTGCGTGCAGTCCTTAGTGTGGGTTGGTCAGTGGTACAGTGTGCTCTGACACACTTTTTCCTTCCTCTCGGGTTAGAGTGGTGCTGTGGCTGAGGATGTCTCACATCTTCTCTTGTTGGTGTCGACCTCCCTCGACAGACCACCTCACACCCACAGATATACTCACTATAGCAGCAACCCCCATTCTCAGATATCAACACAGATATGACCGACGAGTTCATGACTCATGGTTGACAAAATAAGCTTCAAGTCACCATTAAAATAGCTTAGAGTTGAGGAAAAAGTCTGAGCAGTTGAATTTTTAAGAGGTTTTGAAGTCACACTGGGTCATATGTCATACATATGTATCATTGTTGTTTTTCTCTTGCGTGTGTGAGTGAGCGTGTGTGTGAGTGGCTCTTTCCAGCCGCGCCATCACTTTCCATCGGTACCCGTCATCCCCCTCTTTTTCACCTTGTCTATCTCTTCAATCTCCTCGCTCACTCACTCTCTCCCACTCTCTAACCTCTTGCGTGTCCCCCTTTCTCTCTTTCTTTTTTTGTTTTTTTGTCTTCTTTTTCTGTCCTCTGTGCAGAGTTCCTACTCTTTTGAGCTTTTGAGGCTTACTTCCTGTTATGTTGCAGGATGTGGGGAGGAGGTGGGGCTTGGGGGTGTGGACTATCATGCGTGTGTGAGAGAGACAGAGAGAGAGAGAGAGAGAGAGAGAATGATCCACTCAACCATATGATTTAATACACTCCTCCTTTTGGTTAGAGAGAGACAGAGAGAGGGAGAGTGAGCGTTTTTCTTTACGTAGCGCGAACACACTCTCACACAGACACAGATATGACCAAGACAGCAGCATTTGCAGCAAAGGACTTCTCCAGTATGTGGTTGCCAGGTGAGTGACTGTCTGTGCAGCCCTCTTTCTGCTGGCCTTCATTTACCAACGCCAATTAAGCTTTGCGTGAGGGAGAGGGCACTGTGTGTGTGTGTGTGTGTGTGTGTGTGTGTGTGTGTGTGTTTGTGTATGTGTGTGAGAAAGAGAACTGTGCTACACTGCTGATTAATGCCACTGGGTCTAACAAGCTCGGCTAATTAGAGAACATCAAAGAGCGAGAGGTGGTACGAAGAGAAAGATATGGATGGATGGATGGATGGATGGATGGATGGATGGATGGATGGACGGACGCCAGGCAGAGGGAAAGGTCAGACACCTCGCCAGCCCATAGCATGCCTCTGTGTGAGTGTGTTTGTGTTTGTGTTTATGCTGAGTATTGAATGTTAGAAAAGCTTAATGAAAAAAACAGTAACAAAGTTTCTTTTTAAATGTCTTTTGAATCATAGTTTGCAACTCGCTGGTATTTTTCTATATTGTGATTATTTTTCATCTGTCATCACAAAACACCTTTTATTTTTATTCCCAAGCACTGCGGCACTGTTACATTTGTGTTTAGGTCATAAATAATTGACTTATGGGGTGTTCTTTTTCCATTCAACTTTGAAACCAGTGTTAACTTTCTGTGTGTGTGTGTGTGTGTGTGTCTGCGTGTCTGCTTGTGTGTGCATACGTGCGTGTGTGCGCCGGTGCATGTTGGAGATGTGTGTGTGTGTTGAGGGGGTGTTTTTCTGATCATCTCTTTTTGATTTAAGTTTCTGTCAATTAATTAAAAGACACTTTTAAAGCACTCTTAACATACATGTTTAAAACAGACAGTAAAAAGAGGAAATGCCTAAAATAACTGTCGTTCTGACTATTTAAAAAATGAAATTAAAACAAAGCAGAACAAAAGTTGACGCTTACTTTATGGCCTTATCTTGGAGGTCAGGCCGAGGTGGTGAGAAGTGTAGCCGACACAGTCTCAGTTGACTGATGACGAGTCTCAGAGAATATAAAAGAAGCAATTCATGGATTAAAAATCACAGGAGTAATTTCTTAAGCTGACGTGGTTACTGCTGTGACCTTTTGTATGCTACTATGATCAGAGTGATTCATCCTGAGCATCAAAAAACAACAACACTCTACTTTTGATGAGCGTGCATATAAACTAAAGATAGACAGATAGATGCTTTATTGTCATTGCATGTTAAACACAACAAAACTCGGTTTGGCATCAAATAAAAAATAAAATCCAATACGTGAGACTTGTAAACGTTGCCAGTTGTTGCACTTGTGAATATAAGTGTGACAGTTCAAACAGTTAATGCAAAGAAATTCTTAGAAACGTGATAAGAAATTTTGTGAAGTTAAAAATGACGAGACAGTTTGTACAATTATTTCCACATGTTGCTATCTGAGCCGTATTTAAGTTGATTGAACAATTCGATATTCATTCCACATGAACAGAGAATAACTGGGGACTATTACGTTTTCATTTGGCTACACAGTGACATTTTCCCAAATTTATTTAATGTAATGCATGATATTGTCTACATGCCTCCTGCATTTATAATCTAATTTATCTGCATCAATTCAGTAAGCAAAGAAATGTTTCTTTACCCTGAAAAATTAAGTATCAGTCAAAAGTTTGGACAAACGTTCACATTCATTTGAATGAGAAAGTGTGTCCAGACTTTTGACTGTATTTCTGCATACAGTATAAACTGTCAGCAAGGTTCAGGCATATTTTTTTAATTACTTTATTAACTGACTGTGATCTCTGTTTATATCCAAATAGCATAACACTGATACTCATAGGTGTTTTAATTAACTTATATCTTGCATATTGAGTCATTGTTTTTTTTTTTTTTGTATAATAGACAATAGTGGCAAATATCTTAACACTGACAACAAAGCAACAATGTCAGTGGCACAGAATATAATGAAATGTCACAGCGTTGATGGTCAGCCTGCTGCTGTGACAGCTCAGATTTTCCATCAGCTTTTTAGTTTATTGTAAGATTTTCCTCTTTACATCTTTGCGTTATTCTTAAATTCTGATTTCATATATTTCTTTATCCTTACATTTGCACTTTAATTTAACTTTTTTAATTTTATTCTCAAAATTGAACTTCAACTCGTTACTTCATTCCAGTACAGATGCGCACCCATTGATGCTCCGTTTCAAATGGAAATTTTCTTTTTGCAATCAAATTTGGCACCCTTCAGCGCTGCTTGGTTTTTGAAATCCGTATTAAGTTGGTGTGATGACTCCAGTTCCCAGACACCCCCCTTGGCGGTCGGGTTGTGTCCTGAATCAGGAAGTGGGGTGAGGGGTAGCAGTGGGGGGTTCAGGGTAGTTGCAGCAGAGTTTCATCTCAGCCAAAATACCCAGAGGAGAATAACAGAAACAGTCCAGACTGAGCACAGACGCTGTTGTTCCTTGTTCTTCTGTATTGCATCATTTATTCATGACACAGGATTATACAGCATAAAATTTGGTCTGTTTAAGATAAACTGAGTGTGGTATAGTCTCACTGGTATACAGGTCTCGCTGGGTCAAAAAGATAAACCCCTGGCTTTGGTCTTACGATTAGCATACGCTGTAACGGCTTAATGATGGACGAACTTGACATAGTAATTAAACTGGAAAAAATGTCTCTCACCGCTTCTGCAGATACAGTTCATATGAGGTAACCATGTACAAAGACAAGCAAAGAGTCACTATTAAGAGATGTAGCCTCAACTTCATTAAAACTGTACAAATATTTACTAATTCTGTAATGTAATTCTGTTCTGTGTCAGGTGAAATTAGTTGTCTGTCTGTGTGTTTGGCAGTGTGTTTTAAAAGAGAGAGTGTAAGAGAGAGACAGAGAGAGAGAGAGAGAGAGAGAGAGAGAGAGAGAGAGCAGGCTAATATTAATAGCATCGCTGACAGTAAGTGTTGGGTTTAGCACTCTGTGTTCAACCCGGTACAAGGGGAAGTCGGGAGGGGAAGTGAGAAAAAGACACAGCATCTTGATATACTGTCCCAGTACTGTATTACTGACCACATTATCCACCATGCTACTGTCTGTAGGCCATTTTGAACTATGAATCAATACACACCTTTGCCGGGTGTCCTGTGGGTGAGTGCTGCCACTGCAAGAGGCAGCACTCCCCTATACAGGAGGAGCTTCACCATTACAGTAGTTTTGTGACCTGGACAATCTTGTTTATTTGATGGATTTGGCTTTAGTTTTGTACACTGCACACTCTGATGATATGAGCACAAAATAGTCCAATGTAATAGAAGTGACATACTGTAGTGCATTACTGTATGTTACCTGTCAATGAAGTTTAAATGTGTATGTGCTGAGTGAAAGACTTTACATTTGGTTGCTAATTCAGTGTTTTTTTGCCAGAAATTGAGCAACATTGGACAGTTATTGGTTCTATTTTTACTCATGCTGTATAATAATTTTGGAATAACCACAAATTGACCCTATAATAGATTAACCGGATTTGCATCCACATGGTTGGTGACCAAATTAGCCTTTTGCAGAAGTCCATTTATTTGAGGGAAATCCTGCGGTCACTGTGTGTGTATGTGTATGTGTGAGCTTGACCCCGTGTTATAACCGGTGTGGCGGCATAGTGGATCTTTTCAAGCTGATCGCCACTTCCCCCTTCCCCTAAAGACACAGCATGTGCCAAAGTCCACTGATCTCACATCTGTTTGACTGACACAAATGTGTTTCTGATCAGGGAGGGGCTAGTAATGTGTAAGTTCTTCTCTTCACAATGATTGCAGAGAACTGATAGTTTGAGTATTTAAGATTGGCATTAGGTCAAAGGTGGTCAGTAGAGTAAGTTTCTCATCTTCTCTATGTGTCACTGCTGCCCCCCAATGGTGAAAACCACACTTGACCACATAGTTATCAGCGCTGCTCAACTGTAGACAGACAGTCAAATAAGGGTATTTTCTGTATTAATGTTGATAAAAACACAGCAGTAACCTGATGGCAAAATTACCATTCGTCTTACAATCAGTGCTCTCTCAACTGCAACATGAGAAACAACAGGATGAAAAGAGGAGACATAAAGGGGGAGAGGAGCGGGTGAAAGGGGAGAGAGAAAAAGGAGGGAGACTGAGAGTTTATTATGCAGGTGGCAGATATAATTAGTTGGTCGTTGGGCAGATTTGCATGTTTTCACAAAAGGGAAGTAGCTCTGTGTGTGTGTGTGTGTGTGTGTGTGTGTGTGTGTGTGTGTGTGTGTGTGTGTGTGTGTGTGTGTGCGTGCGTGTGTGTGTGTCTCAGGGAGAGAGAGAACAAGAGACAAAAAAAGTTTCAAATGGACACAACAAAAAGTTTTACAGTTTGTGGTTTAAAAAAAAGGCTTAAATAATACTATTGGGTGATTAACAAAGACAAAAATATTGTACAGTATTGTATAGTATATAAACATGTACACAGCCACACACACAACTCACCAAAAAAATAATCATTCACATCTCCCCTTCACTCTCTGACAAAATACCTTATTCCTTTTGTGATAAATAAGAGAGACTTGAACTGCTGGCACTTTTCTATTAGATGCTGTTGCCATAGGGACTGTCCCAATACAGTATCAACCAGGAAGTGATGTGGTCTTGTAATGAGTGACACACGGCGTGAGACATTTTTAGTTCAAGTTGCTCCCACGTAAACATCTTGAGTTAAATTTAGAACAAGCAAACACCTTGGGTCAACCTACTCCATGTTAAACCACTAATTGGAAAGATTGAATGAATGTGGGCTGCATTCAACTTGTGAATGATTCAGCCACATTGTTTGTTGTACAGTGTGTAGGCCTGCTCTGTGACCTGGAAACGATCGATGCTACCCTATCTAAGATCAACACCCTGGCTATTCTCTTTCCCCTTTCGTCATAGAGATTCTGATCAGCTGCTCCGTAAATCTAAATTATTCTGCTTTGTTCTGCATTTTTCAGTCTGACACAGATTTAAGAGTCAGCCTGGTTCACGGTGAGGTGTCTCTGTGTGTCTTCCTGTTACAGATATCAGGATGTCAAAGCCAGTAGAGGTTGAGAAATTAGGGGCTGACTCACCATTGGACAGCACAGGTAAGATACACTGCTGTTGCCGGCAAATAAACAAACAAAGTACAAAGTATAAAGTTGTACGTATGCAATAACAGTATCGCAGTCGTCTGCTTGTGCGTTCATGCTCTAACACATGACCAATTTCTCATTTTTTCCTTTCCCTCCCACACAGATTCAGAGCGTAATGGACCTGAATCAAATCACCAGGTACATCTCACTCATGTGATTATTATGTTTATTCCCCACCTCTTTTATCTACATGATGTACTGAAAAAGATAAAAGTGCTTGTCAGATATTTGCAGGGCTGCAACTAACTATTGTTTTTTTCATTATCAATTAATCTATTGATTATTTTCTGATTAATCTTGTAGTCAATAACATGTCACAAAAGAGGGAAAACACCGTTTTCCAGAAACCATAGTGACTTTTTTTGTTTTGTATGACGGATCTTCAATTTACAATTACACAAACTAGAGAAAAGCAGCAAGTCCTCACATTTGAGAAGCTGGAACCAGCGAATGCTTGGCATTTTTTCTTCATAAATGAATTTAACAATTCATCAATTTTAAAGATTAATGATCAGCTAATTAGTTGATTAATCAACATTAGTAAGAGAAAATTGTAATGTGTTATTTAAATGAATTTTGTCTGTTTCTCCTCCACAAGGCTCAGTCAATGAAAGTCAATCCCTTTCCCCTTTCACCAACCCTGAGCAGCAGCAAGGTGAGTGTGATTTATCATGTTGCCCGTGCGTGTCTGTGCGTATGTCTGCGCCCATGTTTGTGCATCTTTTGTGTTTTAACGACACACAATACGTTTATTGACAGTATTAGCTTTGTGTTCATTTCTATGCATTGAATTGATCTTTTGTTGTGTTCAGAGTTGAGGTTCATAATGTGTCGACTCTCCGCCCAATCTTGAATGTAAACAAATTCAACAAGAGTAGCGAGTGTGGTGGCACTTTTCCCTTCACGAAACACGTTTAGAATTGAAATAATTCTATAATGCTACAAACTCACCAAAAGGTGAAATCTTCCTAATTTGCATGTCATGGGAGATATGCAAATCGGTGAGCTGGAAGAGTCCCCTCATGCCAGTCCAAACACGCCTGATTCTGGGAGAAAGGATCGTCCCTTTGTGCAAGGAAAAGAGAGCGTAGTGATCTCATTCCGTGAGAAAGACTACAGACACATTTCTGATCAGCTTACGTGTGACTAAATTTAAACATAAAATTCAAATAATCAGAATTGTATAGTATGATCTTATACAGCCAGGTAAGCTTACGTAGTTGTTTCTAATTGGCCTTTTTGACCAGTTCTAAGCTTTCTGTCTTTATCTCTTTTTCTGTTAACATAATGTTACAAGTTATGCTGTGAATACCCATATGTTTTTTTAAATTATCATTAATGTTCTTCTACCTTTTCCCCTCTGTTCTTTGTGTTTCTCCCAGAACAAGATGGAGGAGTGTGGTGATATGTCCCCGGCCCTTCCTCACTCTCACGGCCCGACCCCCTCACAGACAGCCCTGCAACATACACAGCTCATGCTGACCGGCTCCCAACTAGCAGGGGTAAGACACGCGCCCACTATGCGCACAGACACACACTTTGCTTTGCTTTTACCTTGCTTGCTTCTCTGTTTGCTGCTTTTTGAACACTTTGTTTCCTTCTTTGTCTCTCTCTGTCAATTTCCCTCTCAATTTTCTCCTCTCCTCTTCTCTCCTCTCCTCTCCTCTCCTGTCCTATCCTCTCCTCTCCTCTCCTGTCCTCTCCTGTCCTCTCCTCTCATCTCCTCTCCTCTCCTCTCCTCTCCTCTTTTCTCCTCTCCCCTCCTCTCCTCTTTTCTCCTCTCCTCTCCTCTCCTCTTTTCTCCTCTCCTCTCCTCTCCTCTCCTCTTCTTCTCTTCGCCAGTTGACCGCTCTGTTGCCAGCACAGCAGCAGTTGTTGCTGCAGCAGGCTCAGGCGCAGCTCCTGGCTGCAGCTGTGCAGCAGTCAAGTGCAGCCCACGCCGCTCACGCTGCCCACGCAGCCGCCCAAGCCAATCAGCAAGCTCAGGCAGCTGCCGCAGCAGCAAATCAGCAAGCCCAGCAGCAGCAGCAGCAGCAGGCGGGACAAACAGGCCAGCAGGCCCAGACGCAGTCCCAGGGACAGGGACAGAGCACACAGGAACAGACCGCCCAAAGTGTCCCTGTCCCACCTCCTCCACCCCAGCTCACCCTCTCCCAGCCAATCCAGCTCACCGCCCAGGTACTGACTGCCGATCAAAGCCACTTCCTGATGAGCAGCTTGATTGAGGAACCAGTGTCAAGCCGTGGAACAATTCTTCTTGCATGCCAATTGTATATTTCATGATTCACAGTTTCCACCTTGCACGCATTTTCCCTTTCTTTTCACTGACATTATACAATTAACAAAGTTTTTCCTCCTACTATGTTTTCTGTAAGTCCACAGCTGTTCCTCTTCTCAGATGCAGATAGATAAAATACCATAAGATTTTGTTTGTGTGTGTCTCAGCCCTCAGTCTGTTCTTAAAAAATTGTTTGTTTTTTTTAGCTTTTATTCTCTCTGATCTCTCTGTTCTCTCCTGATTGAACAGGACATCCAGCAGCTGCTGCAGCTTCAGCAGTTGGTGTTGGTGCCCGGCCACTCGATCCCATCTCCTGCCCAGTTCCTCCTCCCACAGGCACAGCAGGGCCAGCAAGGTGGGCAGGCCTGTTACAGGAATAGTTTTTCATTTTTTGACCGAAATTTCAGAATGTTAATATAAAATCTGCTTTATTGTTGTAATTATAGCAAATACTGTTCTTTCCTTTTCTACCAGGACTCCTATCGACACCAAATCTTATTCCGCTACCTCAGCAAAACCAAGGGAGCCTGCTGTCTGCTCCAACTAGAATGGGGCTCCAAGCACCGGTATGAGGAAAATGTCATGCTTATGTTAGTCAAAAGGACCGCTCACTCTCTATAGAAACCAGTGATCAACAGACATTTCCATCTCTCACTGTCTTTCTTTCTCTCTTTCTCTCTCACCTTCAATCCTCCACTGTTGCACCTGCTACAGCGAGATAAGAGTGTGGAGGTGAGCGTGGCTGGAGGCGTGACTACGGTGCCCTCTGTGACCTCTCACCCCGAAGAACCCAGTGACCTTGAAGAGCTGGAGCAATTTGCCCGCACTTTCAAACAGAGACGCATCAAACTGGGTTTCACACAGGTGGGAAGGTTACATTTGTACGTTTCTTAGTCATCGCTGTGTTGCGACTTGTCTGACGGTGTTTTCTTCCTGTTTATATCTACCCAGGGAGATGTTGGCTTGGCCATGGGGAAGCTGTATGGCAATGACTTCAGTCAAACCACCATCTCCCGCTTTGAGGCCCTCAACCTGAGCTTTAAGAACATGTGCAAGCTGAAGCCACTGCTGGAGAAGTGGCTCAATGACGCAGGTGAGCTTTCGTCAAAATAACAGTACTTTTACCACATCTGCCCACACAAGTTTTATGACTACATAGAGTTGGTGTTATGAAAAGTAGTCAGATTGGGACTGACTGTGTGTGTGTGTGTGTGCATGTGAATTTCTCCTTCAGAGACCATGTCCATAGACAGTACCCTGCCCAGCCCCAGCTCGCTGTCCTCTCCCTCTCTGGGCTTTGACGGGATTCCTGGTCGCCGCAGAAAGAAGAGAACCAGCATCGAGACGAATGTACGCGTGGCCCTGGAGCGCGCTTTCTTGACGGTAAGTCAGAAATCTGAAAAGGCTGATTAAATTGTAAATGGTAACCTTTCAGGAGAATTACAATTATTCACTCGAAAATTAATGACCAACTTCCTCCCTCCCTGCAGAACCAGAAGCCTACCTCAGAAGAGATCCTGCTGATCGCCGAGCAGCTTAACATGGAGAAAGAGGTGATCCGGGTCTGGTTCTGCAACCGCCGGCAGAAAGAGAAACGCATCAATCCCAGCAGTGCCACCCCTCCCTTACCCAGCCAGCCCCCGACTGCCCCACCAACGCACAAACCCCCCTGCTACAGTCCTCACATGGTACGTGTGTGTAATCAACATAGTTTAATGGACATGAATGCCTCACAATGCTTACAGCATCTCCCCTGTGTGTATTTTGTAATAAACATCCCTGTTATTGTGCTGCAGCTGTTTGTGGTTAGTTACAGAAATTAGTTACAGAAACCTTCCTCTCTCTCTGTTTCTCTCTGACAGATGTCCAGCCAGCTGTCGCAGGCCGTGACCAGTCTCAGCACAACAGTGACCACCATGTCCTCCGTCTGCCCCCTGACCTCCAGCCTCACCTCCACCCACCCCTCCCTCAGCTCTGCACCCTCCCCAGTGACTCCTCCTCCTCCTCCCCGCAGCACGGCCAGCCCAGCCACTCCCAGCCACAGCACACTCAACCTTAACACAGGGTAAGACTTCCACAATACACCACCTGGAATTCACTGCAGTCATGGTTTGGGCGAATTTAGGCCTTTAAAGGGTTAGTTCACCCTAATTACAAAAACACATATTTTTAATTAACCTTTAGTGGTGTATAGCCATGCAAATTATTTTTAATTGGTCCAGTTTTTGAACTATGTGGCTCTGAGATTTCTGCAACCATCCCGATCCAGTTTTGTTTATGGTGCTCACAGTGAAAAGTTACATTTAAAGAAATTAAAAAGCAGCATCTCTCTCCAGAAATGTTTCCATTGAACCTACTTTCCGTCAAAGCCTCTTAAGCTCTTCAGAGATGTTGCTGCTGAAATATATTTTTCAACACTGATCACCATGGAAGAAATTACATTCACCTCCATTGTATTGGGTTGGCAGCAGAAATATCAGAGACGTATTTCAAAATCTGAACAAATTAAACCAAAACTATATGCATAGCCAGGTACCACTAGATATAAGTGAAAAAATAATTGTTGTTTTTTTTGTATTTGGGTGAACTGATCCTTTAAGTATTAGGGCTTTGTTTAGTTCTCTTTTGAAGTAAATATGAATATATCAACTCAATCATAATATTTGAAAAAATAACAGTTTCCCTGTTAACTGAATAAATAAAGGCAAAATATTGCAACTGCACACAACCACACATTTCCATAAACATGAATACAGCACTGCACCACGTTCGGTTCACCTGCAGTTTGTAGTTAAATGGTTGATACAGACACACTGATATCCCAACATGCCATTGGGCACCACTGCTTCCACTGTGCAGCAGTGATTCTAACCCTGTGTGTCTTTGTGGGTGTTTGTGTGTGATTCTTGTGTTCACAGCTTATGGCGTATGGGTAAAAAGAACGGTGACGTGTCTAACTACATCACCGATTTTGCTGCAAACTTGAGGTGAATACGACAAAGACGCACGTTACATGTCACGTTTTACTCACAACTCATGCAGAAAGTGCAAAATGCTGTTTGTGTATTGAATTATTTCTATCTACCATCATTAATGCATATTCAGTGATAGTTTTGGTGTTTTATACATATTAAAATGCTCTATTTCTTTCTGCATTTCTAACTTCTTGTTTACATCTGTACAGCCAACTAACTGTACAGCAACTTACTGCTCTTTATATGTACAGGACTGGATTTGTCCTCCGCTTGTCCTTGCTGCTAAACCTGCTTCTTTCCCACCTTTTCTCCTCTGCCTGTCTGTGTGCGTATATATGCTTGCACATGTATGGTGCTGTGTGTGTGTGTGTGTGTGTGTGCGCGCGTGTATGACACAACAGGAACACTGTGATGGGGGTAAACACAGGGATGAACCAAGCCCTCCTCGGTAACAATCCCCTGGCCACTATCCAAGGTGTGTGTGAGAGAAAGAGAGGCTGAAAGGCAAATGGGTTTACTCCAGCAAAGAGGAGGAAAAAAAGAGACATCAAGCTTAGCATCAGCACTACTCATCAACAGAATATAATTTAGAGGTCAAGGCTGAGGTGGAGGTACTTTATTATTTCATTTCAGAGGAAATCTTCAGGTCACAGAATCTGTAAAAACACAGAAAAGAGTTTTATGTTAAGTGCATAGGGGGTACATTTTCCTCCGCTCATACAGTTACACAAACATTTGTCTGTCATACACTCCTACACACATAAATGCTCAAACATACACAGATACACTATGTACACAATACCACACACCTTCCTACACTTAAGCAAAGTATACAAGAATAGCAAAATAAGAAAAAAAAAGTGTACAGTCCTGCAGAATTGACCGCCAAACAGCACCGACCCCCGTCAGCAGAGCTGATTTTTAATCATACTTTGTAGTGTGAGGGTGTGATGGGGGGAGAGAGCCATATTAAAAAGAGAAGTATCATGATGAGTAATACAGTTACCATGGTGGGTGCATCAAAATCGTTCTGGCAGGCTTCTGAGTGGAGACACGCTTGAATAGACAGAGAGACAGAGAGGTGGAGAGACCAAGAATGACTTTATTTCTCATATGTTGTCATCAATATCTATGAATCCATCCCATCAAGTGTCTGTGTGTGAGTGACATTGGTTGTGTTAATGTGTGGGCTGTGTGTGTGCGTCTGTGCTGTCTCACTCATCTTTAGTTTTTCATGCCTGTATTTTATCATTCATTAAATATATTGTTTATTAAAGGAAAAACTCACCGTAAATGATTTCAGCGCTGTTGTTAAACCCGCTATTTGGGAGCGACTTCTTGTAATTTAGAGGAGATTTTTTTTATTTTTATGTAAATAAGTGCAGCTATAACAAACATGACAACATGAAACTTTGAAACTGTCAACCTTAAATGTCAGGCTTTGGTGTCAGAGTCAAAGAACAGGAGCTTTACTTAGGACTCACCATTTCACACCATTTTGATGCTCAACTCTCATACACCAAGAAATCGATCATAAATGAGGCAGAGATAACAGTTTCTCCACCAAACGTAGGCTCAACAGACCATAATGCAGTGACCCACTGCACATTTTGCACTTTGAGCAGTAGGGGTGCCTAATGCTTCCTCTCAAATGAAAAAAAATAAGAATCTGTTTTGCTGTTGCTATGCAATCACAAACATTATCAGGCTGTGCTCATTCGTAGCATTTTATGTGTGAAAGAAGCGCCGCATGAAGCACTGTTTTCAAGGGGAAAAACAGACAATTGTGCACCTTGTTTCCATAACAACAGACCACTCAATTTACCTGTTGCAGTGCTGTGCCACAAGATTAGCTTGCTACAGATATAAGACAAAATACAAAAAAATCAACAAGTTTCCATTGGAACACAGCATTGAAATGTGATTGATATCAGATTGTTTTCTTTGTCAAGTGTTTCTCAGCTTAGAAGCTCAAACGGTTCCAAAGAACAGGTAGAAGTGTACAACAGCTTCCTGAGTTCCTCATAACCGCTCCCTCTGCTTTCCATTTAAAAGAGGCAGTGACGGTTATTCTCCTCCTACTTCTACTGAATGCAACAAGTTCGGGCACTTTCTGTGGTCTGTGCACTGTAGAAAATCATTAACTTGAGTAGTTGTGGATGAGGTTGGTTGAAGGAAAGTTGGTAGACCGAAACCTTGAATGAACACTTTATCACAAACTATAAATCCTCAACAGCGCTAAATATCATTTCTTGGTGACAAATACTGTTAAAGTGTCTTATAGTGAAATATTCCTTTAACCTTTAACCTTTCCTTCTCTCCCTCAGCCCTAGCAGCCAGTGGTGGCCAGCTGCCTCTTTCCAGTCTTGAGGGGGGCAGTAAGGTGATGCTGGGGGCCTCTGGGGGCCAGGGAGGGGGCCTCGCCTCCTCCCTCTTCCTCAACCACCCCGCCTTCCTCCACATGGGCCAGAAACCCGGCGCTGGACTGGTCAGCGCTGCCATAGCCAAAGCCTCCCAGGCCTCCCCCTTCCCCTCTGCCAGCAGCATCAGCCCCACCCCCTGTACCCCCTCCCCTTGCTCCAGCCCCGCCTCTTCCTGCTCCTCCAGCGAAATGGCACACAGCCCACCCTCTCTGGGCGGGGCCAAGATTGAGTGACCACGCCAAGGGCCAATCAGAGAGGAGGAGGAAGGAGGAAACAAGAACCTCGCCTTTCACACCAAAGCTATCTCTTTCTCTCTCTTGCGCTCTTCTTCCGTTATTTTTTCGCAATGGCTCTCTCCCTCTTTCTCTCCCAGTCTTTCAATGCCAAAAATACACAGAATGAAAGAGGAGAGAGGGAGGGAAAGAAGTGAAAGAGGGGAGAAGGGGGGGAAAGGGGAAGATTGAAACCAAAAATCTTTATCTATCCAAACAGATGGAGAGGAGGCAACGTGGGACCTTTTTGTCAATAACGTGTGATATCGACATGGCACCTCTCCACTCTTTCTCTCTAAAGGAAAACAAACCAATGACTCTTTAACAAAGAGGCGGAAGAGACGGCAGAGATGCATGTCAAAGTGCATAAACCAAAAATGACAAACGATAACTTGACTATGTGACAAAGGAATGGCGGCAAGGACAAAAAAAAAAAATTGAGAGGAGGACTGCGCTTACGTTTTCCTTTTCTTTTATAATTTCGAAAAGCTGCGGGTCTGAAGGAAGAGGAGTAGGGAGGATAAGTTTAAACCAAAAATTTACCTGAGGAGGAGGCGGAGGAGGAATACACAATGACAAAAAAAAAAAAAAAAAAAAAAAAAACGACAACCATACCAAAATCCCAAATACCAAAAACCAAAAATACGGAGAGAAAAGCTTTATTCAAAGGACGTGTAAATACTGAAGCTATCCAGGACCAGGACTCTACTGCTACTGCTACTCACACACACACACACACACACACACACGCACACACACACACATCAAGAGCCAATCCATCTTGCCATTGACTCATCCTGTTTGTCTCAGCTCATGTGTCTGTCATAGGTTTTCATGCTATTTCATGTCATGTCATGATATTTTGGATAATTTTGTAGAAGATTGTTTCTGTTGCCTGCCAGTAACTACTGTATCTCAACGACTTCATGCGTTTTAGTCTCTTTACCTACCTCTGGTTTTAAGAGCATAGGATAGCTTTCAACTCTCCTATTTGATTTTATTCCTTCCTTTAATTAATGTCCTTAACAGTAGTTTGTTATTCGGTATCTATTTTTTACACTTTGAGAAGGACTGTTGGGGTTTGTTTTTATTATTTATTAGTGTTATAATACAATCCAGCTCCTATTTATTGTTGCAGCTTTTCTAGTATTAGCTTTGGGGGTTTAAATCATCATCAGTGTCATCATCATTGTCTTCATCATACACATTTGTGTGGTCAGCGTGTATTTTGTTTTGAATGTGACTATTCTGCAGGAACAGAGATGACGGAGGTCCGACTGAGCGAAAAGATGCTCGTCTCAGTCCTCACCAAGTGCCACGGTTCCAAAATAGAGCTGGCACACTGCGAGTTGATTTCAAGGTGTGAATGAATTTGTTAAGATGTAAACATGTGACATTTTGTGCTCTTACTCGCACCACTCTTTCCCCACTCTTAAAAATAACCTATTATGAATGACTCCATGGCTAAATGAACATGCCCTGGAAACTTCACACACTGAAATGACGTTTGTTAAGAGTGGCGACCATTTTGAAAGTATGAAATAGGGCTGTGATTGGAGATTTAAAGTAATAACCATTGAGACTGAAGGCTAAATGAGTCAATAAAGACAAGTTTAGTCACAGCCGGCTCTCATTCCTGCCTCGTCAATCAGCATAGATGCCCCGACACCTGTCTGTCTAGACATGTTTACTGATATTTGTCTGTTTTCATCATCACTCCATCAATCACATTTCACTGTCATTTTCCACCTCAGACTGCCATTAATTCTCAAATGGAAACCAAAGCATTCTCAAGGCTGGGCTCTTCTTAAAGAGCCTCATCCAAGACATTTGAACACAATAAAGACACAAGGGGGGGGTGTTGGGGGGAGGGTGCTGAGAACAGGACCCGACGTTACCGCTGGACGCCCCTGGTGTAATCCCCTCCACCTGACCCGTCCAAAAACTCTTGGGGGAAGCTTTATTTAGGGAACTGATCCTTACTCCGAACCCCCCAGAGAAGGGGTGCGCTGGGACAGGCAATGGAGGGAAACACTGTAGTGAGGGGAGCAGGCGTCACACTTTTTGTAAGAGGATACCAAAAATAAACCCAAACCAAAAAAAAACAAAAACAAAACCCAACCCAAGGAATGACAGAAGCAAACCAAAAAGAACCCTAACCAAATGTGGCTGGAGGGAGGAGGGGAGGAGGACAAAATGCAGGTGTTGAAAGGAGCCCTCGCATCTCTCTGTCTGTCTGTCTGTTAGCTTTAGGGCTGCAGCGTTCGTCCCACTCTGAAACTGTGTAGCATAGGCGGAGAGATAAATAGACAGGCAGATAGACAGGTGGGCAGAAGAAAGACAGACAATTCCTCCCCTCCTCTGCCTCTCACTCTCTCCAGCTCAGCTCTCTGGTCCTGGATGGAGCTAAACGCAAATGACCTCACTGAACTGAATCTTCTAAAATCTGTTTTTATTTTTCTGTTGGTTGGTTCTGATTGTTTTATCTCTGCTGTGTCTCTTGATGCCGTTTTATGTACTGTACTTTAGTGCTTATTACTCATTTGGAATAACGTACTCGCTTACTACAAGAGCTCCTTATTTTTTTCGTAGTCGTGCTAGAGATTTTTATCAGGTGGTTGGAAAAAATACTGTGAAAATTTAGCTTCCAGATTTTTATTAGATAAAGAAACAGACTGTCTTGGCAGAAAAAAGACACACAAAAAGCCAAAAACAAAGAGTTGAATAGCAAACCTTAAAATGCCAAACCAAATACTTAACCAAACCAAACACAGTAGAGAGGAACAGATGATCTGACTGCCCTCGCTGCATGAGGGCACAGAAATGGGTTAGTGTCAATTTGTCTGAGGTGAAACTGTGCATTTTTCTGTATTTAAGTGTTTTATGGGAGGCCAAATGCTAAAAAAAAAAAAAAAGAAAAGGGTCTGCGGTGATGTCTTGTCATTCATTTTGACCCCAAAGACGGCAACGTAATATAGACTTCAAGATACAGGATTATACACACAGCAGCAGCCTCAGCCAAGTTGACGGTTTGAGAGTTGGACTAAACGTATCCAAAGAATATTTGGTTTGATCCACACCAGAAAACAGTCGACACACGAGAATCGTTCTCGAACCAAACTTTAGATGTGGGGTTTGCACCTTAAAGGTGAAACCTTTTCTCCACATTGACTCTTAGACGGAATGTATCTGTTAGTGCTTCTATAGATTTTGTAGAAAAAAGATCTATGTTCTACTGCTTACTTATCGCTAATGTATTAAAAAGAAAAAACTTACAAAAAAGACTTTGAGAAAAAAAAGATCCTAAAAAACATTGATGATAATAACTTGATTTTAGACCAAAAATCTTAACTATCTCTCTTTGGACTTTTTATTTCTCCTTATTAAGATGATTTAGACTTTTTGATTGTACTATTTATTCAGGGTAGGGTTGATTTATTTGCTTGTTATCTTTTTTGTCTTGCTATTTATTTATTAATTTATTTCTAGAGATGCTTTTTTCACATTCTGGGATGTGTTTGTGATCGATTTTTTTTTTTTTTTTGCCCCCTTGCTGAAGTTACTTCTTACTTCTTAAAAACCAAATAATACCAGAAATGCAACCACAGGTCCTGTAGGGACTTAATAAGAGAATATGGCTGAGTGGATGGTCGGCCATAAAGATATTCTCGTCCTCACTGAGACGACTCTTCTCTTAAAGGGGAGGGAAAGCTCGCTGTAGTGAGAGGCAGCACTGTGCAGGACAAACACCTCATGATTCTCAGGAAGATAAAAAAAAAAATCCAATTTGAAAGATGTTCATGTATGATAAATGCTTTCTGAACATACACATGCCTTTGTGTCTCCTGATAATAAGACAAAAAAAGCAAGTTGACATTATGCTTCAATGGAGAAAACATTAATGTGATCTATGTGTGGAAAAGCTGCCTGAGTTAAAGCATTTGAGGTGTTTTTTGAGGCACAGTGCTTCTTCTGCTCTGTATATTTTCTCCACAGGGAGAACACACTGAAAGCTTTACAGCTACGCAACCAAAAAGCAAAACATAAGAGAAGATCAACTGGGGCAAAGGCTTAATTTTTTACAAGACAGAGAGGAAAGATGGAGGCAAGGGAGAAAAGGGCAATTTCGGATTCCGAGACATAAATTGCCCTATAATTGTCTCCTTTTTCTGTTTCTCTGTGTCTCTTTTTTTGTTCCACTTTTCTATAAGTTGGTTTAAACTTTTTTCTTCATCCACTGTAGGATGTAAAAGAGAGATAGTTCATCATATACCTCATATTCTTTGATGATAAACCAAATAGATGAATGCTTTAAAATGCGGGGTTTCAAGTGGGGATCAGGGTACCGGGTCGGTACGTGTTGACGTTGTGCTGGTGTGGCCGGGAGCAGACACAGTAGGTCAAAGGTCAAAGGTTGTTGTCCCTAATGGAGGTTAAACACAGAGGTTTGGGATTGATCTGGGAAGTATCAGATCATCGAATAGTTTTTCTCTATGGGATTCACAAGGTGCCATTTAAGGTCAAAGGGCCGTACTGGTTCATGCTCCGGTCTTGACACACACACAACTTGTCCCCCCCTGGAAAACACCCCCCGCTGTCTGTGTTGAGCTTTGACCACAGCCCCTCTCCTCATATCTGGCCCTCACTGCTTCCTCCCTGTCAAACATGGACTGCGGGCTTAAAGCTGCTCTGTGGCACTGATCTAGGATCAAATCTGTCCCAATCTGCTCTGGATCCATTTCTGACTTAAAAAGCTTCCAGATTCATGACTCAGAGCAACTTTATCACCGAGGTCGCCGAGCCCCCTCTCGCCTTTTAGGTCTTTATTGCCTGATGAGGGGGCACATTGAACAGTTGATGTCCGTGTGCATCAGGGAGCACCGCAGGGCAGGTAACCGGGGAATGGCTGAGACCGAGTTTGCTAGGTGACGCATCCAGACACTTCTCATGACTCGGTGTGTTGAGAAAGTGGAAGTCGGACGGAGAGGTGTGCGTGCGATGAAACTGTTTCTTGTTTTGCTCATTATGTCTCTCGGGAAATTAAAGCAGAGATGCATCACTCTGCTGTTTCTGATGTGTCACTTTTTCGTGAATGTCAGGGTTTTTATGGCCCAAGTGTAAAGTGCAGGTCTCTGTGGTGGGGATACCCCCTTAGTGAATGATACCAAAGTCAATGCCCTGCCATGGGATCCAGCACAATGTACACACTCCCTAAAATCCTGATGTCCACCTGAGTGCTCAGGAACTCCACTTCCCTCCATACGGCTTATACACCTGCAGATTCATTAGTATTTCTTTCTCCAAACAATCATGTAGAGATTAGCTTTATATCATCCATGAAATTAGCTTTTAAGGATAGTTCAACTTTTCAGGAAATATTGGCTAATTTGTGTTCTTGCCCGGAGTTAAATGAGAAGATTGATACCACTCTCATGTATGTAAATATGAAGCTAGAGTTAGGAGTTGATTAGCAAAGCATAAATTGGGGAGTGGGGTGAAACAGCTAGCCTGGCTCACAAATTGATGTTTTTACTCTTCAGTTTTTGAAGGGATTAAACAAAATGAGATATAACATGTTAGTGAGCTTTAGTGGTGCTGGTAGGTGAGTTTTATTTACCTTTGGACAGAGTTAGGCTAGCTTTCCCTCCATGCTTCTACTTTTTAATGCTAAATTGAGCTAATTGCCTTCTGCCTCTAGCTTCATGATAAACATAGAGACAAAAGTGGTATCGATCTTCTCAGCTAACTCTCAGCAACAAAGCAAACCAGCCCCCCCCCCACCCCCCCAGAATGTCTTAACTATTCCTTTAAAAAGCAAGAATCAATGCTTAAACTTGATTGAAACAGTCAAGATAAGTAAATATCAGTTGGGCGGCAACTATCTCTGGACATCAAGGCAACCAGAGATGTAATCGTTGTTGGAGATTGAGAGACACAGTGAACAGAGCAAAGAAAACCACAGCAAAACAAGCTGCCACTTCTTCCTCCACCCGCTCTCATCTACACATATGCACTCTTCCTCTTTTTCATCCCTTTCTTCTTTCTCTCTCTTCTACAATACAGCTTTAGTCCAAAGGTTCTCCAGCAACACAGCAAAGTGAGTCAGATGTTAATAAAACCAAAGAGCTTTAACTTGACCTTCTCCTCAACACAAACCATCCACTGCATCCTTCACTTCTCTCTATCCATCCGCCCCTCCCGTGTGCCCTCGCCTAGCTCCACTGTCACCTAGCGAGCCGGTCTTTGAAGCGTTAACCTCAGCTGTCCAAAGGGAAATAATAATAATAATGATAATGATGATAATTAAGATGATGATGATGATGAAATGTATATTTTTAAGTATTTGTCATTGGAAAAATAATCTTAAACTTCTCATAATTATGATGATCATGATGATGATGACAACGACGACGATGAAGATGATGATGATGATGATAATGAAGTTTCTCTTGGTATCTTTGTAGCTGTTCTGATCCTTTTTAAGTTCTTGTCCTTTCTGCTCGTGCTGCCAGAGTACTGCTTAACTCCCATCAGCCCCCCTCCACCCCCCTTTTTCATTTGGTTTACCCCCATGTTTGGTCCTAACCGTCTACTTGTCTGACCTTTGCCCCCTGGCTGTTTGTCTACACCTGTGCGTGCCTGTATGTATGTATGAGTGTGTGAAACCTGAGCTGTCAAACATTGACAAGGGGGTTTTCCTGGGAGTTTGAGATTTTCTCTAGAAGTGGTTTCCTCTTGTTGTTTGCTGTTAAAGAGGGGAGGGGCTCAGTCCATTGCATTTCCACCTGTGAATGATTGTGTGTGTGTGTGTGTGTGTGTGTATGTGATGAGGTGGGGGTTGCTGGAAAATGGGATGGGTGTGGTTAGCTGCAGCAGTTTGCAAAAAAGACCAAAAGATTCCTTGTTATTTGGACAACAAAAAGCCCCCGTACATAACCTGTACTGTCAACTGTAACGTACTGTTTGCCAACTTCCTAGTACATGTAGCTATAATTTCCCCTGTCACAACAGTCAGATTCCTTATTGTGTGTGTGTGTGTGTGTGTGTGTGTGTGTGTGTGTGTGTGTGTGTGTGTGTGTGTGTGCAGGTATGTCATCACTCCTCCCTTTGTGTCTTCCATCCTGTGAGCAGTCCCCCCCCCCCCCCCCCCCCCCCCCCCCCCCACCTCTCCCTCTTCCCTTTCTGTCTCCCCCTTCTTCTCCCTTGTGGTAGCAAGTTAGCCTTTTAGTGTATTTATCTTGAAAACCAAAAAAAAAAAAGAAGAAAAATAACTCTGCTTGTTCATTGTACAGTGTTGTTCATTTTAAGTCATTTTTGTAACTGAAAGTGTTTCATTCATCCAAATAAAACAGGAGACAAAAACTGTACAGATGACCCCCTTACAGCCTCTTGTCTGTTTCTTAGTCTTTCCTGTCAATATCTGTACTCTATGCTACTGTACATATTTTCATCTTGAACCACAGGTTTCGCTTGTTTAAGAAACCTCATCTTCTAAAAGAGAAATGTATCTCAACATGTCATGCCATGTTTTAACCAGGAGAGGGAGCTGTAAGATTTAAAATCACTGATACTTTACCAAACAGAGGTCAGACACATTTTCTCTGATGTTAGGGGCTGAGATTATCTGCTGCTTTTTTATAAATCACTTGGTCAAAATTGACCCAGTTTGGGTTAATGTGGCACCAACAATACTGGGTTAACTTTACAAAGTGCCGATGGGTAGAAAACCATTAGGTCACCAATCAAACCCAAGACTGTTGGGTTAAATTAAATATGGTTTCTTGTGAACTGTTATAGTCTCTTTTCAAACTTACATGTCACTGTTTGTTATAATTGTTGACAAAAATATGTATCCTTTATTGGTTTATTATCAGTGGTGCAAATTAACTAAGTACATTTTCTAAATTAATGTATAATTTTTAGGTACTCACACTTTACTTGAGTATTTCCATTTTATGCTACTTTATGCTTCCACTCCACTACATTTTAGAGGGAAATATTGTACTTTCTACTCCACCACATTTATTTGACAGCTTTAGTTACTTTTCAGATGAAGATTTGACACAATGGATGATATCACAAGCTTTTAAAATACAACACATTGTTGAAGGTGAAGTGGTTTCCAACTTTTTTGGCTTTTGACGTCTTACAAAAAGCAGTGTGTAGTCGGGGTCACATTTCAGATGTCTATGAGTTGTCAACAGCTCCACCAAATAGTGATTTTTCCCTCTAAACTCCTCACATGGTTTCATTTAAATAAATGTTCAAATGATCCAATATCTCACCAGAAATCAGCGATTAGAGAAAAAGTCCCAAAACTGAAAACAGATTTATGTATCAGAAGTTTGTTTTTTCTTCTTTCCTCTCCCACTAATCATCTCACGACCCCTCAGATTTATCTGGTGACCCTTTGGAGGGGCCCCACCCCTAGGTTGGGAACCACTGGACTGAACTAGCTAACTGTATATAAAGTAGTGTAAACTAGCTCCACCTCCAGCAGCCACAACAGTAGCATGCTGCTCTAACACTGATGCTTCAGTATTAATAATCTAATGATGTCACATATAATAATATATCAGTCAGAGGGACCAAACCACTACTTTTACTTTAATATTTTAAGTGCATTTTGCTGCTGATACTTTTGTACTTTTACTTAAGTAGGATTTTTCATGCAGAACTTGCAATTAAGTATTTTTACATTGCTTACTTTAACTTAAGTAAAGGATCTAAATACTTCTTCCACCACTGTTTATTATGCACATATTTTCATTTCAGGGTAAATCTTGAGCTTTTTGTGTGTAACACTTTGTCAAAATATACATATTTTTGGCTGATAACCTAACTAAAATAAAAAATAATGCTAAAACTGGGTTGAAACAAGTCATTCTCTTGAGTTTGATTAGTGACTCAGTGGTTCTCTACTAGTTCTTGGGGACTGGATGAGATTAACTTGTCAGCAGTGAATTGACCCAAACTGATTGTGGCTTTGTTTTTATTGTAAGACACTTTGAGTGAGATGATCTCATGTAGGTGACAGCTGCAAAGTGTCCCCACACTCTGGAGCTAAGTTCTCACCCAGGAGACATGTTGAGGGGGGAAAGGAGTCACTCTTATTCCTCCCTCCATTCATTTTCTCTCAGCTGAGTCAGGGGATATCTGCTAATTGACAAACAGCATCGCATACATTTGGCCTTCCTCCACCGCCCTTCCTCATCCTTAAGAAGTGTATGTTTGTCTCTCTGTCTGACTGCTTTGTTGTCTTCTTCCACATTCTCCTCCTCCTCCTCCTCCTCCTCATCCTCCTCTCCCAGCTCATTGCTCTCCCTCTCTTGTTAACTGCCTCTCCTTCAGTCTGTCTCCCTCTCCCTCCCTCCTTCTTCCCCCTGCTGTGTGGCACAGTAGGTGGATGATTAGGTAGGATGTTGGAGTGTGTAAGTGTGACAGCTTTCAGACACCCACCTCCGAGTTGAGTCACGGACGGCGGTGGTAAGCATGTGATCCTATCACCAGGGTGACTCGGGTAGATCTGTGTTGCTGTGTTGTCGCATCAACATGTAATTTTTGTTCTTTTCCAAAAGGTTTAGAGATATCTGAAGTTCATATCTCTTTAATATGCATTGATTGGTGTTTTTAATCACAATCCCCAAATAGGCATGTCTTTTAAATTCCAAAAATAACAATTCACATCACAAGTACTTTTCTTAGATAAAATGTTGTTGCTATGTAACAGCACTGAGTCAAAATGTCACGGTATCTCTTGAGTTATTATAGAAGGGAGTAAATAATTTGCTTTGGCACTGATGGGCATCATAACTTTCTGCGTGGCTTTGTTGCAACGCTAAATGTTTGACATCATCTTAGCGACAACGCCTGTAAAGTCACTCTCCATGACTGTAAAACCAGACCATGGCATGAAAGCGGGTAACTGGAGAGCAACATAGTTGAGGTGAGGAGTCAGTTAACACAGTAGTAATTCTATTAGATTTGGAAGAAACCCAGCAAAGGTGGAATTGGCTATGAATAAGGCCTCACTGTGTCAGTGGTACGAGAAGACAGAATGCCAGCTGTCAGTTTAACCAGGAACACTGCCAGTGTGTGTGTGTGTGTGTGTGTGTGTGTGTGTGTTATTGGTGCCAGTGAGAGACAGTGCAAACGGTGAAGTGCCACTACGCAGATCTGGTTTCCCTCCCTGAGCAGTAGTGTGTGTGTGTGTGTGTGTGTGTGTTTTGTTGTGTAGGTTACAGTGTGTGTGTGTGTGTGTGTATGTGTCAGTTTACTGTTGCCTCTCCGATTGACCTCCTGCCCTCTCCCAAAGCCACACATGGAAAGGTTTATTGGTGTATTTTGCTCAAACTGTAATGCATGTGTTAAAGTACTTATCCAGACAATTATTCAGCTAGCAGCTGCTCCCAGAGAATTTTTTTTTTTTTTTTGCAGCTTTGAAAACAAACTTCTTACTGAGTGGGAATTGTTCTAATATGCACCAAACAATTCAGCTATTAACTCTCAAACCCAGATTTAAAACTTGTCTGTCTCGTCACATCAATAAAGAACAAGTTAACAGAACTGTCCGTTATGAGGGCGGTCCATAACAGTACAAATGTTTTATTGGCATCTTACTGCAACTAACAATTATTTTTATTACCAATTTTTATCATTTAGTCTATAAAATGTAAAAAAAAGTGTAGTCACAGCTTCCCAGACCCCAAGATGATGTGTTTTCCAACCAACAAAACAAAGAGTCTACAGCTTTTCTAGCAGCTCTTTAAGGCTGTATTTCGGCACAGCAGTGCTTTGAGCTAAATGCTAATATCAGCATGCTAACAGTGACAATGCTATTATGGTGATGTCTAGCAGGTCTAATGTGTAAAAAAACTGAAATGTTGATATGAAATGAAAGATTAGGGGATTAAATCATTACAATTCATCCCGAAGGGGATGGGAATGTCTGTAACAAAATTTCATAGCTATCAGTCCAATAGTTGTCAACTAAAGAGCCACAAATGTAAGTGTCATGGTGGCGCTAGAGGAAAAGTTGGTAAGGATCCCAAAAGTCATTAGAATTTATCCTCTGGGGACAAATTTCATGACAATGCATCTAATTGAGACATTTCAGTTTGGGCCAAGTGAGCGAGCGACAGGCTGACATTAGCACCCCTAGAGTCACGTTGCTAACATGGTTAAAAATCAAAGATTGTCTATTTACAATTATATAAAACATACACAGCAGTTTCTCACATTTAACATGTAGGAACTGAGCATTGTTTGACATTGTTTTGCTCGATAAATGACTTAAATAATGACTCAGTTATCAAATTTGTCGTTGAAAACTGTCTCAATGAATCGGCTGATTCTCACATTGTTTAAAACAGTATCATTAAAGCAAAGCAGGATGTAATCTTCACAGAGTAAAAACGAACTCAGATGGAATGATAGCACATGTAAGAATCTGTCACTTTTAATTCTTTACTTTGGATGTTTTATTATATGAAGCAGAGCACAAAAGAAAATACATCTCTGTCGATTTCAAAGTGGATAAGACAAGGACGATGTCATTGTTTTTAGTCCTTTGACTGAGATTAGTTTTGTTTGCTTTTACAAGAACTATGGAGAATCATTGTTTTCACCTTTCCTTCTTCATGCAAACAGAAAAAGCAGCCTCAGCTCATAACATGTTCACAGAGGTTTCTTTAAAAGAATAATCAATTCTGTTCCATTCATTTAACAGCTTTCTTTGAATAGATTAAAGATAGATTTGGCCTTGTCTTGCCAGTGGTATTGTTGTTCAGTCACTTCAGGGTATGTGTGGTTAAATACATGAAATAGAAAATGAAAGTATCTCTAAATGAAAGTGTCTGAGGCAAATATGGCTTCTGAAAGCTTTAGGTTGATGATATTACTGTTTTTTCTGAGGTTTCTTCTGGTTTCTTTGACTTCCTGCCATCTATTGAATATCATTGAAATGTTTACAGTTTGAATCCTTCTGGGTAAATCGTGAAAAATGGCATAATAAGCATCACATAAATATGCCATATAGCGAGAAAATGGATATGTTGTGCGTTTCTGCTCCTGTTTCCTTATCCTCCTCCTCTTATCTGTCTTTCTGTCATTCCCTCTGCCTTCACCTTGTCAATATAACACCAAAAGCCTAAATGAAGGCAGGATGCCGACACTCCACGGAAATTAACATCATAGAGCAAGGGAGAGATAAGGATGTGACAGTCATTTAGTAAGTGCCTCCTCCATTCTTTCATCGCAACAGTTTTATGGGATCTGAACGTTAGTCAGAAACACACACAAACACAGACACATACACGAACACACACCGAGAGCAGGCACAGCAGGGATGCCGTCCACCCCCTGAATGACACATCAGCCAGAGCTCCCACTGCCCAGAGTAACCCGACATAACACTAACAGCTCCTGTCAGTGCTGCTCTCCACAGCCTTACAGATGATCACTTCCATTTTCTTCAGATTTCACATACTGACAATAACCAGGAACACTCAGACTACAAACCTTTTTGGTTTTTAGAGTCAATAATGCAACAGTTTTGACAACAACAACAAAAAAAAAAGGTCACAAGGTCTACTTCCTACCTTTTTCCAGACCTCCCAACCATGTTTGCCTAGTTGTTATGGAGATAGCTTAGTGCCAGTGTGCCATATTTAAGTCAAGCCATGACCACTGAGTTATCTCCATCCACTGACCAAGACCACAAGATGCAATTGAAAATGCCAGAAAAAGCAAGTAAGTGGACCTTGAGTTAAGTTTTGCAAGTAAGGGAAGATAAACCACATGTCTACGGTGGTGACCGCACATGCAAACCATATCAATCTGATCAAGGATCTCTTAACACTAAGAGCAACTTCTCAGCTCTTCATCAGACTCATGAAAAGGTACAAAGGTTCAAAAGCTAAAATACGTTAAGAACAACAGTTTGTATATTAGTGATGGCACACAGGTGTGTAAAAACAGGCTTCACGTCAGACCATCAATAGTATCTGAAAGTGTAATCAAAAGCAAAATACAAAATGCAAAAGTAAACTGGAGTAACTGACTGAAAAGTCAAGAATGAACTTTCACATTGAGTATTGCTATGCAGGGGTTGTAGGAAAAGAAAAGGTGGACACCAAAGGAGGTATGTGGAAATTTAACGCCAGATGGAGGATCACATGAACAAATATGATACAACTTTAGCTGCAGGGCATTTTAGGCACGAGTTAACAATGACGTTTTTGTTTCCAGCCATTTAGTGTTGACAAACAGGACTACAACCGGATAATGATTTATGTCCCTGACAGGGTACAGCGTGAAACAAGACAACAATCTATAAACATGCTAACAGCTCTGTGAGGCAGTGCTCACAGTGACTATGCTAACATGCTGACATTTGGCAGGTATAATGTTTACCACGTCACCATGTGTTAGCATGCTAACATTTGCTAATTAGCACTCAACATAAACTACAGCTGATGCTTAGCAGTGGATCAACCAACAGATTGATTTAAAAAAAAAAAAAAAAAATTAAAAATGAATGAATGATGAAAAACAAGAGATTTATAAAAAGACACTTTTGTTAGATCTTCTCTGCATTAAGCTATTCCTTTTTTGAATAAACATTATCTTTATATATCTGTGTATGACTCACGCACAAGACAACTACTACCACAAAAATCTAAAATCACTAAAATGTCATTCTTGACCATGAAAACTGTACTTTAAAAAACATCTTAAAAGGTGCAGTGTGTGGAATTTAGTGGCATCTAGCAGAACAGCCTTGGCAGAAATGGAATATAATATTCATAAGTATGTTTTAATTAGCGTATAATCAGCTGAAAATAAGATTCATTGTGTTTTTGTTACCTTAGAATGAGCCCTTTCTATCTACATGGGGAGCAGGTCCTCTCCCACAGAGTCCGCCATGTTGCACTGCCATGTTTCTACAGTAGCCGAGAATGGACAAATCAAACACTGGCTCTAGAGAGGGCCTTTCACATTTTTCATGTGTATCACGGCCACTGTAGGTTCTCCTACATGCTTGGAAGGGTGTAGGCTAAATCCTACGCTCTGCCCCTTTAACTCAAGGTCCACTTGCTAACTTTTGCCAAAGCTTTTTTTTTTGTTGCCATTTTTACCACATGGATTTATCTATGGAGTTATAGGCCTATCCGTGCCTCATTCCTGAGCACGTGATCAGACATTTTGAGCACAGAAACATATTTTTTGCAAGGACATGAATTACATTTTTGTGGAGAAATTATCATGCACAGAATTTTTTTATTTGAGTGCACAAAAATAAATATTGTTGTGAAAAATGTATTTGCAGGTTTGCTAATATCCACCTAAATGCACAACAATAACTTGTTTTGCTCAGTTTTACTCATTTCCCTCTAAATTTCCCTGATGGCACAAACAAACATGAGAGCGCACAAAGATGTTGAGAATGAAAGACAGACACTGTTAGTTAGTGTCTATGGGTTTGTGAGCACACAGAAAAGGGAAATTGAGAGGGGAAATGAGTAAAACTGAGTCAAAGAGGTAATCAATGTGCACTTATGTGAATAATAGCAAAATAAATGTGCTAAGCAGAATAGATTTTGTTTTGCTCAAATTAAATTATTCTTAACATAATAAGACTTTCTCAAAATGTCAAATTTCTCGCCCAGGAATGAGGCACAAATATCACTTCTTACTCATCCAGTCATCCATGGCCTTCTGTCTGCTGAAGAAGACTCTAAGAAGCCTTCGAAAGCTCCAGACAAAGCTAGTAAGAGGGCCTTGAGTTAATATTTGTGTTTTTTTTTAATTAAGCTAAACTAGTGAAATGCTTTCAAGCTTCTTCTGTTATTGAAATGTGGTTTATTCAGTTGTCTTTATTCTAAAAGGAACCGTACTGCACATACACTGTACACACAATACAGTAAATCCAAGTAGCAGACAGAACACTGATAATTAGTTGAGGACTTGAATGATGTAAAACACGAGCCGTCAAACCGCCACAATACAAAATGGCACACACAGGTCAGGAAAAAATGAATCAGTACCACTGCATAACAACAGCACCCACACTGTGAATGAGCCCACTGCACGGCACCTCCACAAGGGACCTACAGTATAGCAACTCAAAAAACAATCACACACACATACAGGCACGCACGTATGCGGAGAAATCCGACAAAGCAAAGGATGATAGTGATTATGACACATAGCTATGCCACCCACAGTGGTGCCTGTGCGAGGGCAGAGCACATCAAACTGAGCAAGTGTAACACATGCTCTGTGTCAGTCCTCCTCCCCTGCACTGGCATGTAATGCATGACACATAGCTGAACCACCTACAGGCCTGCTGTCTCCATGCCCAGCTGATGACGATGGGAGGGTGGTACTGAGGGTACCGGCCAAGGAGACGGATTGATTCTGCCGGATTCTGCCGGATTGTCCCCTGGGCGACAGAGGGGGTAGTGTGTGTGTTTACAAGCTGGTGTGAGAGCTCAGAATGTGTCAGTGAAAGGGTGTGAGGATTACTTGTTTCGGTTAAATTAAATGTTTTTGACTTTAAAAATAACCCCAAATGTCACTTGGAGTAGGTTGCATGAATGTACTGCCGAATGTCATCTGCTATTTCATCCCACCCCCAGTTAAACATGTGAATTCATGTTTGAAACAAGCCTCTGGGTGTAATGTGGCTGCAGGGGCATCTGTCCCGGGCTCAGGGCTATTCTCTGTATGTGATGAGCGTTTGGTATTGGGTGGGTGGGGGGTTTCGGTGGCTGGTGGCCAAGCACCTCTAGGTGATCCAGCCTGGGTCTAGATGAGGGAGTGAGTGACCCTGACTTAGCCCAGTGTGAGAATGAGTAATTGGGGATGAGAGAGAGGGGGGAGAAGCTGAGGCTGTTACTGGACCTGACCTCTTCTGTACATACAGTACATGCCTCATGAATGCACACACACACACACACACACACACACACACACACACACACACACACAAGGCAAGACAAGGAGTGATCCAGAAACCTAATCTAATTCTGGACTTGCTGTGACACATATGAATGAGAGTTGGGAGGAAAGACAGAAATATTTGCACTGTACTGTACACTGGGGATGAAAAGTGAGGTATCTGAGATAAACTATTGTGTTCTTATTATATATTTTTCATTCAATCATTTTAAAATGGAGCACATTTAAGGATCAAATCTATTTATTTCGACCAAACTTTCACTTTTCAAATACGCAAATTTCCCAAATTGTAAACTCAAAATAAATACATACTGTGTGAAGGCATGTTCAAAACACTTGGAAACCAGTTCATTTTGGTGACCCTGTAACCTTTCCTCTAGCGCCACCATCAGGTTTAACATTATATGACCAACAGATGCTGCAAACTAACAGCTGGATGAAGAGAAATAGATAGTCCTATTACCAATATCAGGCTAAAACGTGACTAAAAAACTGGGCTCAGGACTGTTAATAATGGTTATTTTCACGATCAGTTAATCTGTTGATTAATTTTACAATTGGCTGATTATCTGATAGCGTATAAAATGACAGAAATTATGATGGCCATCATAATTTCCAAGAGTCATCAAATTACTTGTTTTGTTTTACTTACAGTCTAAAACTTATAGTTACAATGAAACAAAAGAGAGAAAAGCAGAAATCCTCAAAATTTAGAGGCTAGGGGCAGTGAATATTGAGCTTCTTTTTTTTTTTAATCGATGTCTTAAACCTTCAATAACACATAACCACAGCACTGACATATCTTTTAAGTTGATATGGTGTTCATATTAGCGAACAGCTGCCTACACATCCAGCCAATATAGAGAAACTATAGCATTGATTTGTGTGTTGTGTTTTTGACCACCTGGCAAATATGAGTCCAATATTCTCTCATTGTAGCTCTGTTTTTGTCTCCGACAACTTCTGAAGGCAATATCTGGCTCTTTAGCTGCTAAATGCTCTGCTATGTTCACCAGTTAGTCGCTAACTAACTTTTTTTTCCCAACAAGACAATCAAACATTGGAGGACAGTGACTCAAAAGAGCTGTGGTAATTCTCAAGTGCAATGCGCAATGAGAAAGAGTGCTAGACAGAAGTTTTAGGGGTTGTTTGTTTGTTTTTTTAATTAAAGTAAGAAACAACTGGGAGTAGACAAGTGCGTAAAAGTGCATCAAGTTGCCATAAAACCAAAATAAGCTGGAAGAAGCCATAAATCCCCACAAGTAATCATCTACAAGTAGTCATGTGATTCATTGTTAATATAAAAATATTGGTTATAGCTATTTTAAATAATATGAAAAGTATTGTCAAGTAATTATCCATCAATCAATTAAACTTATCAGTTTTCTACTAATTGTTTTGAGCACTGTTATTTTTCCTCCTACAATATTGACCATAAAATAATGGCTAACTGGGAGAACAGTGGTTCCTGGCAAAGGTCTGTCCTCTACTGAGTGCTTAATTGTTGCGTTTGCAGTAATGTCTGCCTCTCATTCATGCAAATAAAGCATAACTGTATTCAACTGACAGAGAAAGAGGAAGAAGAGACAAGGGGAGAGTCAGAGGCAGTCGTGCTGAGTGAAAACAGGTGACAGTGGCACAGATGTGGCTGTGAGACTGAAATCAAAGATAAAGAATAAAAATAGCGTGGATGGATGGAGAAAGAGAGCGTGCACTTTGGTCAGAGGGGTAGAGATGAGTAAAGAGGGGAAGAGGAAGCTCTGTACTGTGCCAATAGGAAGAGTTTGTTCCTCAGTGAGATACAGGAGACAGTGTCAACACACACGCTGTGCTCAATATAGCTACTGTCACACAGCCAGGCATACCTCTCTCTCCTTTCCAGCCTGACACTTGCACCTTCCTCAACACCCCTCCCACCTTACTCACGTTCTTCTATCCCCACTCATCTGAACAGGTTATATTCTTCCTTTCCCTCCCCTCAGTCCTCCCCCACGGCCCCCGTCCATCAATGTCACGTCCCCAGAGCTAAATTAACTGATCTCCCTTCCTTTGCTCTTTCTCCCCTTCGCTCTCCCCTCACTCTCTGTATATATTACAGGCTTGACACCCTGCCAGACATTGGTTTAATATAACACACATTCTCTGTGCCTTCCACCCGCTCTCACATTACCCTCTCTTTCCAACTCCCACCACCCTGCTTTCATATGGGCACTGGCCGCTTGCTTTTTCCATACTTTACCCACCGCAAAAGGAGCTTTTTGTTCTTGAATAGCACCCTCATTGCCATGGTAATCCAACAGAAAGAGAGTGTGGTTTTTCTGTCTAGGGCCTCGCAGATGAAAATAGTAAGTCACGATGGGTTTCTTCAAGTGGCCCTGAAAAATCAGTCAGTGCAAATTTGGAGTTGTCAGAAGTTTATATATTTGCAAACCTGTCTGGGGTAGTGTGTGAATGTCAAAGTTTGCCAACATCAAGCAATTTCCCACATTTGTCTTCTTCTTCCAGGTGGACCTGTCGCTGCCATCCCGGCCTTCCCGTCGATCCCCCTTCTTCCTCTGTCTCACTTGTCCTCCAACGTCACCCTTCCTCCCTCCTCCTCCACCACCACACCACTCGCTGTGGTAATCCCATTACTCATGTGTGAATACCAGCTGGGGAAGAGAGGGAGGCAGGGAGGGAGAGAAGGAGGGAGGGAGGGAGAATGTGGACAGAGGGTAACTGTGTAGAGGCCTTGGGTCTCTACTAGACGGTTGGACATTAAAGACGTTTTATTCAAACTGCCGAGGAGAGAAGAGGAGAAAAAATATTGATTGACATTACAAATTGTTTCACTATAATCTAAAAAAGTGTTCAACTTAGACCCCCATGACCCTATGAGGGGTAAGGAGAGAGAAAAGGGGAGACAGAAAGACAGAGAGAGTGATATCTGGCTGTGTCTCCTGACGGTTGGACTGGCAAGCTTGAAAATAAACAAGTTCTTTGATGACAAAGAACCCATTGACTCTCTTATTCCCTCTCTCTCTTTCTCCCACTCCTTATTCTCCACAGCTTTGCTCTCTTTTCCTCTCTCCCTCTCTGTCTTTTTTTGCTCTTGCCGTTTTCGAAAGGGGTGAGTTTGGAGGGTGAGTGTGGTGTGGTGTGGTGTGTGTGTGTGTGTGTGTGTATGTGTGTGTGTGTTGGGAGGGGAGGCATTAACCGCCACCCTGCTGCACTTGTTGTCCCCTCAGCTGCCGGCTTTTTCTTTCACCCGGTCTGCTCTCACCCTTCCATGCCTTTTAGTCTAGCGACCCATCTTCCCTTCTCCTTTCACTGTCACACAAGAAGTTAAACCTTTTTTTTTTTCTTCCTCAGTCAAGGTTCTCCACATGAAGAATTGAAGCTGAACAAAGGTTTAACCTTGCAGGCGTTTCATACAATACCGTCTGAAGTTGATTATGTAAGATAGTTTGCTGGAAATCAAGTCAAAGATAATTGTGACACTTGTAAAGAAATGTAAGAAAAGATAAGTGAATGAAAGAAGAAAGCCAAAGAAGGAGGGGAGTGTGTGCATGTGTGTGTTTCTTCACGTCACCAGTGGTATGAATCATCACATACCCTATGTACATATTACACCTCTGTTGGTTGTTTAACGCCCCGTCCAGGAATTATAATCCTGCCTGGCTTCCGCTGGTTACAGAAATCATGCATTGTGTATGTGTGAGCATTTTGTGAATGTGTGTTTGTGTGTCTACACTGCCTGTGGTGGCACTGGTTAGTGGGCTACCACACCCATTGTCCACGGTAATTACACTGACTTGAGCCATCTGTGTTGTAAAGGCACAGACCAATAGAAACTGGTGTGTGTATTAGTGCTGGCTGGATGGCATGCTATGCAGTTGCACCATCTTTTAAAAAACATGTGTAGGGGTTTTGACCTTCTTGAGTGGCTGTACACTAATATGTTTATCAGTTGTCATGTCATCCAGTCTTAATTTGGATGGCACATCATTAATGACATGTACGACGAAGAGTAGAGAGGATGGGGGGTGGGTGAGGGTTTGAATCTATAGGGGGAGATATCAGGGGATGATCACACCGACACCCACCCAACTGCGAGCATTCACATACACACAAACACTTCAGTGACAAAATCTCCGCACTCCCTTTCATTCTCTCCGTCTTTCTCTGCGGAGCGTCTGTCTGTCACTCTGATTAGGAACGGACAGAGTCACATAAAGCACGGAGGGGATGAAAAGGGCGGGATGGGAGATCGAGGGAGTTACAGATGATGTGGAACCAATAGGACAAGGCTCTTCTGTGATACACTCTGCTTGTCAAACACACCATCAGGTTCACTCGCCAAGTTCCAGCCGGGTCAGTTTAGTGGCCAAATGCATGTGAGAATTTAAAAAGTTCAGCATAAATACCTTAAAGTTCAAATTTAACAGTGTTGGAACATTGGAAATGGATGGTTAGGCATTTCTAAAACACAAATATTAATATCTTTCAATAGATGCAACTTTTGTTGTTATTTTAGAGAGTCAACAGCATGACATAAAATGAGAGGAAGGGAGAAAGATAGAAAACCACATGCAGCGAAGGTGTCTGGGCCAGACTTGAATAAGGATGTTGACAGAAGAGGAAATATGACAGAAAGGGCACCCAGGATGCAGTTTTTAAGCCTGTCTGACCTTTTTTCAGTTTCTTGATGCATTTTGATAGCATAAGTCAAAATGCTCAAAGACACTAAAAGTTTGGCGATTCTGTAAGACATTCCTCTTTATTTTGAGTTGACATTTACCTCCCACAAAGTGGATTTTCTTAGTGTTTTTTAGGTGTGTTTTTTTTTGTATTTGAAGACAGACTGACAAGCTCTCAGACCCTAATGAGACTCTTAATTATAATTTTATCAAGGCTTAACCATCTGTTAAAAAAATACACAAAAACAACAACAGGTAAACATTACTGGCACCAACTGGAAGACGAATAAACAGGATGTTGTTTGCTGTAGTACATGTGCCTAAAATTCAGTGTTCATCACAAAAATGCCAAATTACTCATAGTTTTGAGTTTTCAGATATTTAAAATGTGTACAATTACTGAGATCAACAGGAAATATGTAAAGGGTAACATACACTTGTTGCCTACACATTTATAGTGAAATGTCAGAGGGGAAAATATCCACTATCAATACTTCTGATTTGATTCTGAAGGAATGATTATGATCATACAAATCAGCCGATGGTGACAAATCAAACTAAATATTTTCTCTTATTCATTTCATGAGTCCATCAACCTTGAGTTGAAATAATGACCCGAGGAAAAAACGTGAGTAAGGAGTGTGAGGGAGGTAAAGAGATGCAGGCATGGAGAGGTGGTGGAGGATGGAGCAGGAGGAGGAATATGGAAGAGGTGTGCAGGACATATGGATGGACGGGTGGTGAAAGACAACAGGGCTACAACCTACAGAGTAGGAGGAAAGTAAAGAGGGAATAGGGGGAGAGAAAACAGGAGAGGTGGATAAACAGCCCGAGCGAGGGAGGAGGAGGAGGAGGAGGAGGAGGAAGAGTAGGAGGAGTACATGGGTGGGAGAGAGGGAGGGTGTTGAGTGAAGCACTGTGTTTATCAGTGTTCAGAATGTACTGTGCTGTAGATTTGTCTGTAAATGTCATCTCCTGCGCTTGAGTTACAATAGAGTGCGCTCACACAAGTCGCAGATGTACACGCACATACACATAAACACGCAAGAATCCAAAAGGAAGAAGCCATTTGTCCACCCTGCACTTAATCGCTAACTCACTCTTATTTGACTGTCTATGCTTTTTTTTTTTCTCCTCCTTCTCCTCCCTCAGGAGCTTTTTCCTCTTGTCCTCTCTTTGATTCCTTCTCTCTCTCATCTCTCCCTCTGTGTGAAGAGCCCGAGGGACGCTGAGAAGCTCTTCACCCCAAATACAGACATCAGAAAGCAGGAAAATGATAGATATGCAGCAGACGCATTCCCAAAACAGATGACAACATATCTGAGACAGCCATAAACAGACAGGGGAGCAGTGTCGGGTTTTTTTTTCCCCTAGCTGATTGCCCTATTGTCAGTCCCTGCGTGAGAAAATGCCACGCAGGTTTGTCCAGTGGAAGACGAAGAAGACATGACAGAATAGCGGCTTCCTGAGTGTGAAGGTTCAACATCCAATTTAGAGGCTATTTTTTTCTTTCTCTCTTTTGGTCCAGTTTCTTATCAGGCGGAGCAGAGTGGGTTTCCTGAGCCTGTCAGAGAATAGCCAGCGAAGGGAAGAGAAATCCTGTTTGTAAATCACACCACAAGGACATTTGCTGTTGCCAGGGGACTTTGTTTACTTTGTTTTACTACTTTGTCTTATCCTGTTGACAAGGCAGGGCAGCGGTGTGTATCGCTGATGTAACAGCGCGGTCAGAAATGCACAAAACCACAACACGCATAAAGCCCCCCTCCATCATCACGTGCACCAGGTGCCACGGAGAGAAGGCAAAAGAGGAGACGCACTTCACCTCCCATGTATGACGCCTCGCCCATGCACTTATCGATAACACATGACAGCTCCATATCAGTGGCACATGAGGAAGCAAGAGGTCAGTGAGGTGACAAGATACAAGTCTGAGCATGACACCGGTTCTCACAATCAACCAAGCCACGCTGAGCATTTGATGAAGTGAAAGGGTTCACATATGACATGACCGGATGTCTCTTTTCTCTGAGCCACTTGATATGCACTGACAAACAGTGTTATACTCGTGCACGCTTGCCAGTTCTTGTGCATGTGTGTATTTGATTGCGAGTGGAATGCAGTTGAAGGCCAGATACAGCTGGTCGGCTACACCTCAAAAAGAGGAAAAGGGAGTTGATGCTACTGTAAGTGAGAGATTGACAGCAGAACAGGATGCAGGTTCATATTTAAATCAACCACAAGGTTTTGCTTTTCTTTATATTTTGTTGTTTTTGTGTGAAGAAGGTTTAGGTCTACATTGCTTTGATCTAAGGCCCACGTATTTCAGTAGAAATTCAAATGAGGGTAAAAGCGGTTGCTGCTGTGGGGAGGGGGGGGGGAGTGAAGACAGTGACACTGAAGAGAGTGAAGAAGTTAATTTAACCAAGTATGCGGTATTGCAGTTAAGTTTACTCTACTTTACTAACTTTACTCTACTGACATTTCTACGGCTTTAGATTATAACCTGCAAATTACAGTATAAATATTTTTATAGGGTACAAAATCAATTACTTATACAAGGAAAAACAGTACAAGGAATAAAGTGGTAAGAAAGTTGCATTCAAGAAGGCATAGAAATAAATGACACTGGAAGATTTAAGAATACTCTGCTTTGATTGATTTGTTTGTTATGGTTTTTCAACAAAGAAAATTCAATTTGCCATTTACAGATTATATAAATGCACATCTACTTTTCCTTCCTTATTGAAAAACCCAGAATCTATGAGTATGCAAATATGTTTCATTTCAGACGTTTAACTGCCGGACACACTGACAAAAGCAATTTTCAGTCCACCGGAGGTTTCAGGTTTCCACATTACACTTCTGTAAATTGCATAAACTCAGATTTAAGGTGAACACAGAGAAACATCTTTCTGCACTTTATAAAGATGCAGAAAGATGTGACAAGTGAAACAAAACATTTTTTTAGTGGAGGGAGGGGGACTTTTGAGTGTGTTTTTAATGCATTCATTTCACACATTTCCTTGTATTCTTCTTTGAAAAGGATGTGAGTGTGTTTAACATCACTACAGAGAAAAATGTAGGACAAGTGTGTCATACCTGAACGATGGCCGACTTGATAAGATATGCAGTAACACTGAGTTTTAATTCCCTGTTTTCAGTATTAATCACTAACTGACGCTGTCATGTTTAATTTGCTCATTCAATAAGTGTAATTATCCCAATATGAAAGGGCTTAATTAGAACCATAACCGCTGATTGACGTACACGGACACTGTGAGCCGTGCCACTCTCGAATCACCGGACTCGGATGTGATGTCACCACGACAGCGCGCTTTGGCGGTCTCCAAGGCAACGCCGCGTGCTGCAGTGACGCCAGCCCCATTGCCCCGGCTCGTGGTAAGTGGGCGTGACTGGCCACGTTAGCCCCCCCCTCCCCTCCCCGCTCCTCCTCCTCCTCCTCACCCGTCAGTGTGGGCGGGCCCCGCTCCAGAAGAGAGCGAGCGAAACACGACACCCCGAGGACGGAGAGAGGCACGGGGGGAGGAGAGAGTAGACAGAGTGGTGTGAGAGTGACTGGAGGACTTAAAAAAAAAAAAAAAAAAGTCTGTAAAGAAAGAGAGGCTCCTCTCTGACGTTAATTTCTGTCAAAGAAGTAACAACAAAGCTTTTTTTTCTGGCGGAGAGATGTCAAGCAGCGACGAAGATGCGGTTGAGACGGAGTAAACAGCCACCGGAGAGTTAGCGAAAGAACTTGTTCTAAAGAGAGAGAAAGGGTTTTTTCGGCTGCCTCGAGTTCGGGACGGTTGGCCGTTTTTCCGCCCGCAACTTGAGCACATCTCAACGCCTGCGAATTTACGGGACGAGAGGACGGAGGACGGAGGACGAGCACCGACGCCAAGGTCTTGACCGCTCAGCTCGGTGGAAAGAAAGCCCCCCTTTCGGTCGGTTGGGTCGGTTGGCAGAGAGCCGGGGGGGAAGCGGACCGACCGACAGAGCGCGGCGAGCTCGACAAGAGAGAGCCGCTGAAGCAGCACCAGCAGCAGCAGCAGCAGCGGCGGCGGCGGCAGCAGCGGCGGCGGCGGTAGCAGCAGCCACTAAAAAGTTTGCCGTGTATCTTCACCTAGTTTTCCAGATTGGGAACTAGAAGAGGGGGAGAGGAAGAGGCCGAGAGACTTGACTTTCCAAAAGCAACTTTGCGGAATTCATCCAGTTTTAGCAAACTTTTATCCGCTGTTAAGTAGCTTAAAGCAGGAAGAATGAAAACACCTGGAGATAGTGGTAAGTTTGCGTGACTGTTGCTATTCATTTTTTTTAAACCACCATTGTCTCTCTTATTTACTTGCCGTGCTTGTTGTCGGCAAAGCTAACAGTAACTACATTCAAGCCACATAGTTATTAACATCTGCTTCAAATTACAAAAAAAAAGAAAAAACACACGATGTAAACCTGTTGATTTTAATTTGTTTGCAGCTTTAGTGCAATAGTTAGTCGTTTAGCTGGATTAGATACTCAAATCTGGTGCAGGTTTAGTACTGTACTCCGGTTGAAGAGGAAGTGGTTAAACTACTGTACAGTTGTTACAGCGACATCCTCTGTGTCACCCTGACAACCTAATTTCACCATCCAGCACCTTTCTGAATACAAAGTGAAAATCCTAGAAGCACTTTGTGTGTGTTTGTACTGACTAGAGTGAGAAACAGAGATGTGGACGTGTTGATAAGTTATTTGAAGACTGTTCTCCTCCTGGTGGTGGTGGTGGTGGTGGTTGTGTTGACGTGATTGGATCTAGCCAGGTACACTGGGAGCAAGCTGAGCTGATATTAACCCAGTAACTGAGCATACATTTTGTCAGGTACTTGGCTTGTCAGCGTATTGAAGTGAGAGTAAGGTTAAGAGGGGGGGTTTCCAGTAGTAGTCAGCTGAGGTTTGTGAGTGTGTGTGTGTGTGTGTATGTGTGTGTGTGTTTGTCTAATTCCTGAAATGCTTGCATAAGTTTGTTCTTGCTCCCCTACCGTTGAAGCCAAAGCAATTTTTCTTCAGAAAGGAGGAAGTGGAAGCGCTGCCATTTGTGCCAGCTATGCAGTTTATTATTCTGAGTGTCAGTAATAAATCTGCCTAACATTAGCCTCTATTTAAGTGTCAAAACTACACGTGTTTGATTTGTTTCAGGTGACATAATTGAATAGATTATAAGCGCAAGAAACCCAAGTGGATAACATCTGAAAGTATATAACAATAATGTGGGTCTATGTGTTAAAGTTGTTTTTCTGACTTTCTGAGGAGCTACTGGTAAGCATTTGGCATGGGGCCATGTGTGTGTGACTGGGACTCTTTTCCACTTGGGACGTTCCCCTCCCTTCCCCCATCATGCCCCCCCCCTCCCCCCCCACTCCCCTCCTGGCTCCCGCTGCACCCATCCTTCGCCCCTCAACCCTCCACATTCCTGCACACGCACACCCACTCCCCGCTTGTAGCCCAGAGGAGGCTGCCATGACATCACACCACATCCCACCACAAGTAGCCCTTTTATTACACGGGACTCTTGTGTTTGTGCGGCAGCAAATCGCTTAAGCCCTTCTGGGAAGGTACTAAAAATTGATTGTGCTTAGTGAATGGTTTTGATGTATGCAGTTGGTGTGTGTGTGTTTGTGTAGTAGGTTGGTTGTGTTTGTCATCTGTTCAGTAAATGTAAAGAACGTTAACTGGTCTTACTCCTCTGTAGTTCTCTTGTGTGTTGTTGGTGTGAAGTGCGTGCTGCCATCATGTTAGCTGTGTTATTAGTGAGGCTGCTTCTAATTAATATGTTCACCATTGATTAAAGGTTCTTTTTTTTCAATTAGGGTTTCAACAAATAATTATTTTGGTTATCAGTTAATCTGCTGATTACTTTCTTGATTAAATGATAAAGTCTTTGGACTGTAAAACATCAAAAAAGTAGTGAAAAATGCCCACCACAGTTTCCTTGACCCCAAGGTAACACAAAGATATTCAGTTTACTATAACGTAAGATGAAGAAAGGCAGCCAAGCAGCTGGACCCTGCAAATGTTAAGCATTTTTGCTTGAAAAATACTTGAATCCTCAAAAAATTATCAACATAGTTGCTGATAAATTTGCTAATAATTTCAGCTCTAATAGTGATTAGAAATTTGAAAATTCACCTTTATGGAGCAACAAGTTTTATTATCATATTTATTGGTTATCAAAATTGGTAAATGGCAGCATTTATGTAGGGCATTTATCCAAAGCGCTTTAAAATTTGCCTCTAATTCACACATTCACACACAACAACGTCAGTAAGATAAAATACAAGGTGCTGGCCTGATCATTGGAAGCACTTTGGGGTTTAGCGTCTTGCTCAAGGACACTTCAACATGTCGACAGGAGTAGCTGGGGATCGAACTATCAACCCTATGATGAGTGGATGAACAGCTCCACCTCCTGAGCAACAGCCTCCCGATAACTTAACTTGATTAATTCTCTATTGATCAACTAATTGATTAATCCCTTCAGCACTAGTTGGTAAACATAGCAACTCTGTCTCAGAGGCCATTATCTAACAACAAATCTGATCTTATAACAGCACCTTTAAATAGTTGAATTATTAAACTGGTTAATCCGTGGTGCTGTCCTGATCTGTCGGAGCTCCTGCTGTTGCTGCTTGTGCAATCAGAACACAAGTTTTAACCCTTAACCTCTGTAGATCAGCTCATTTAGAGTGAACACATTTGTTGAATGCAGACGGATATAACAGTGCTTGGATATGTGTGTAGGATAAAAAAAAATGTAATCATCCCTTCCTGGGATGTTTGGTGATGTAGGATTAGGTCCCATATGGTTAGCTACTGCCTCTATGGAGCCAACTTCCCTCCTCTCTATCACTGGACACTTCTCTTGCACTTCTGTTTTCCATAGTCACTTCATTAGCCTGAATAGATGATAGGATTTCTGCTGAGATAGAGAATTGATGTGATGAAGCAGGAAATGGCGGAGGCTATAGTTGCATCTGTTGTTACAACAGGCAGGTCAGAGTTGTTTTTGTGTTGATGGAAAGTACCAGTATTAATTTCTGTTTATATCCAATCACTGCTGTTTACCTGGTCATTGTTAGTGTTTGATGTAGTCTATCAGCTAAAGGCAAAGTATCCTACAGGTTGCATTAGTCAGCAGTCAGGGAGTTGGTGTTGGTGTATGTGGTGTCGTCTACACTTCCACAGTCATATATCCACCTTTGTGTGCACCTCAAAGGCTGTGGTAATGATTAATTAGGCTCTGGTGATAAGGGCATAGACACACACACACACAAAAAAACTGTCCTACTGTCTGTCTCATCATTTCTAATATGTTATCTACACCCCCGTCCCATACACACTCTGCACTCCAGCTTTTGTGTTTCACTTGTTTTCCTCCATCCAGTTACAATTTTTCTTCTGCCTCCTCTGTCATTCTTTTTTTCTCCTCTGACGGGATAAGGACTGGTGGGTGTCTTTGTGTGATGGAATTGCGTAGTGGGACCCCTGGCTCCGGGATGGCCATTGTGTGTGTGTGTGTGTGTGTGTGTATGTGTGTGTGTGTGGAGTGTGGGACAATGGTGGGAGTGGGGCAGGCCCTGGGGCTGATTGTGTGTGGACTTGTGGGGCCAGGGACCTCTCATTGTACTCATAATGGTGCAGAGTAGCTCATAGTTTGGTGGTGCTTTTGACAAGTGGAGAGACCGCACTTCTGCATCTGTGTGAAACGTGTGTGTGTGTGTGTGTGTGAGTGTGAAAGAAAGAGCTAGATAAATGTGGGCATCCCAGCCTATTTTTCATCAGTCATTCAACTACGTAGTTTACTGATGATTTTTTTTTTCTGTCTTTGTGCTGCTGCCTGCTTCCCCATAGTGATTGACATGCCGTGGAGCTGTTTTTATTCTAGACAAACACACTCACACACACACACACACAGAGTCCTGCCTTCTGATGTGGTAAGGCAGGAGACAAAAGGGTAGCTTGTGAGTGCAACATCGAGAGAGAACATTTCACCTTTTCCCTGTGTGGGTTTATGTGTGCGATTGCGAGCATATGCTTTTCAATCTCAACACACAACGAATGTGATGATAAGCGCAGTGATTAGCCTTATCTGTGAAAACTCCCTCGCAGTGCTGACCACAGCAAAACCACTACCTCCCATTATCCCAATACAGTTTTACAGCCTGGTTTATGGGACAGTGCCCTGCTGTGATCAAGCTCAGCCAACATGCTTAAAGCCTGAAACAGATGATGTTCCGTAACAACACTGGTTATCCTTTATTTGAAAAAGAAGGGAAATTATGTTAGATGTAAAGCATCAGCTTTTGTTAATGGTTTGAACTTATCAGCTGCTAAAGCTATTAAGCCGAAAATACCTTTGCTGACAAACTTGTAGCCTAAAAACTTATCCAGCACTTTTCCAGCTTAATATTTACATTTTATTGCAAACAGATATATTTATGTAGTGTTTTAAGTAGTAGTAAAACATTCAATTCACTCACTCAACTCACTATTATAAGGATTGATTTTTATAACAGACAGAGAAGGATTCCCAGCGCACAGGCGGCATGGCCCACTTTTCCTCGTCACAACAGTTATACAAGTTTCGATGGTCGTCTGTGACGATAAGTTGACAGATGACTTATGGAAGAAGGGGCCTTCAGTTGTGGAAATGTCTGTATTTAGCCAGGAATGTGACCAAAGGGAACAATGTGCTCAGCCAGTCGACACTAATGGACCTCCCCACTATTAGTGCCGTGCCGCCCTTGACCAGAGAGACCACAGCCAACAGGGCAGCATTACCCTTGATGGCCAGGGTGCTTCTGACCGCTGTCCAGCGCTGCTGATGGCCCATTCACCCCCCCAAACCCTCCTGCCCCGGAGACCTACACATTAACCTCAGATCTGACCATCGAGTCTTATTGATTATCGACCTCTCAGACTCTCCTGTTTGATCAGCTTCATGGTCGTGATGTTCGAAACTAAAGAGCTCCATTTAAAATTCACTTTTTATGCTGATAACACAGCAGCAGAGCTAAATATGTCCTCAGGCCATGTGTGTATGTCTGCAATGTGAGTTGAGCCTAGTTTTATTGTGATGCCATTGGTTGTAGCCACAGCATGACCCCATATCGACTGTATTAGTTATTGGTCAGGGGATGTTAATGGGGTGGGTCTACATGTCTGGAAGGGACGGACTTGTGATGGTTAACTGTAACACTTTTGACAAACATATGTGTGAGTACACATACAGAGAACACACACACATTCACTCACACTGCTGCTTTTTATTGGAATTCTTGGACCTCCCACATTCCTGCTCAGAAGGTTAATAGTTGCCGGCTGTGTTGCATTACACATGAGGGGAAAACACAACAGTTACTATCTCTGCAAGCCTTTCCTGAACCCACTCACAATGACTTGCAAAGGCATGCATGCGTTCATACACATATTTTTGATAGCACTGGAGGACAATATGAAGAAAACTGATTAAAGAATGTTGAAAACAATGCATGTTATTCGAAGAGATGAGAAGTAACACTTCCAATTAAAGCTAGCTGTATGTACCCAATCATGCACACACACACACACACCAAGGGTCTCTTTTCAAATGGTTATCAAAATTCATGTTGAGAATGCAGCAGGGTGTGTTGGTGTGCATGGATTGACCTGCACTGTTCAGCAGCTGTTTGTGTTTGCGCATGCACGTGTATTGTAATATAATATGGGGAGTTTACAGGGCTACATTGTCACAGAGGTGACTCAGTGTGAGTCACAGAATAGCATGCTTTTGTAAAAGAATATCAAGTGTGAATATGAGGAAGAATGGGCTTTCTGGGTGGGCAGCTGTGCTGTGCGCCAGAGAGAGAGTGTGTGTGAAGGTATTACTTGTGAACAAAGTGTGTATGTCGGGGCTTGTGGGTGTATGTATAACAGCTTCTTGGTGACGGCGGCGCCACTGAAACTGATCTGAGTCTGATGATGTGTGCGCACACACACACACACACATGTGAAGAAGAACGGGTAACTCAATTCCTCTGATCCTTCTAGTTGAGAGGTTTTATTTTGGATCCTCACAACACAATGACTTGTCCTTTAGCTTAGAGCCTAGAGTGTCACCTCTCTGCTGGTTGGAGTATAATCAGAGTGTAAGCTGTCAAGACCATAATAACACATAGTCACTTTGGGAGTCAGTCATGAAGCTAACTTTTCCTTCACCCCTTTTCCTAATAGTGGGCTACTGAACCACCTCTGACCAGACCACAGCCACCTGGCCTGGCCTGTGGCATATACACGCACATAATCCTCTACTGATGGCGCTGCAGCCTACACTGGCTGTTTTTTGCCAATGGTACAGCTATGCCCGAGTGGTGTTGTAATGTATACTTCTAATCTTCTTAGATTAACCCCAATAATACTGGTCATGCTGAGGGCATCTTTACAGTAAAGGATCAGCACACAGTGGGGCAACTAATGTTCATTCCAGGCAGGATCAGAACAGGACCGGATCTTCTATGTACTATAAATCAAAATGAACTGAAAACAAGACATGTTCACATGGCCATTCTATAAGGCTTGTGTTCGGTGAGTCTTTGATTATTCAAGCAGACAGTCAGACAGTTAGTTTATGCAGTTGTTAGTCTGTACTTGTGCTGCATGGCTAGTTGTGTATAATATGGTTTTTGCTTCTATTATTAATCTGGTAGAATATTGGCAATCGGGCATTGTTGAAGAACATAATTATTGAAGAACATAATTTTTCTTTAGACCTCCTCGCTGTATGTGCCTGCTGTAGCACATAGTCAGTGTTTTTGGTATATGAACTGAGACCGCAGTCCAAAAGAGAGAGCACATTTCCAAAATTGGCAGTATATAAAGTTTCTTTCTGCTTGTTAATTGTAAAAAAAAAAATGGATACTATAATTTATACATAGTAATTTGAGCTTCCCTGGAGTGTCTGGGTGTTATTAAGTGCACGAGTGTTACAGAGATTGGGCTGACCTGCTGTCCCGGGCCCTCTGATTCAGGGAGGCAGTGAGTGGAGCTCCTAACCCCTCTCTAACCCCTTAAGTCCAGTGCAGTCAGCAGACACTCCCTGTAGAAAGGCAGCAGTGTTTGAATAGTTCCTCTGGCTATTTTTATCTGGGAATCTGCCTCTGTGCTGGACCCAGGGAGCGGGGGTGGAGGGCAAATATCTAATCTAATTTCGGACGATGGGAAGTCACCAAAAGGACTTCTGTGCCACTTGCATAGTGTCGATATTTTGTGTGCATGTGTGTAGGTGTGTGTATGTGCGGTTGGCTGTCGGGTAGTGAAATGCTGTCTGGCGCCAAGTTAAACTTTCTCTCTTGTCACCCTCCTCCCCTTCTCTTCGCCGGCTCCCCTCTCTCCCTTCCCCCATTCCACCCTCTCTTTTCCTCGTCTTTCTCTCTCTCCCCATCCCTCCAACCCATGTAAGGAATGCAAGATCACGTTTGGAGTTTTCTTTTCAACCAGTCCTTCCTCTTCCTCTGCCTTGTCTGTCTGTATGTCTCTCTCGCTGTCTTTACCCCGTTTGCCGCTCACCCTCTCCGTGTTCAGACCTGTTCTCTTTTGTACGTCAGTACTCATTTTGAACTTTGAGCCAACTCATCACAGCTTATGTATGTGAGTGAGAAAGTCATGCACATTCAAAAGGCAGTGTTGTTAATAAAAAAGACTGATTCTGTCTGTCTTGACCTTTGTATACTTTTAGAATTTTAATTAACACCACCTTAATGGCAAAGAAGCCCAGTCTTTCTTCATCTGAGCACAGGCAGTGCACAACGGTAGCTGGACTGTTTTGAAGGGGTGTACACACAGACACCACATAATTGCCAGCCAACAGGCTTTCTGTTCGGTAGCAAATTGTGTGTATGAGAGAAAGCGGTAAGTGGAAAGGGGACATCATCTGCCTTTTATCAGATGTGACTTCTAATTTCATCCTCCTGGACAACCCCATATGTGAACACTGTCTCTTTTGCTCGAGATTTAGAAACACAAGCCTGATGTCTCAGCCTGAATTAGACCAAGGGATTGCTAATCTACCTCTTGCTGGAATCACAGGCCTGTTGCCGAATGCCTGCTCTTTAGCTAGATTTCTGACTTTTGAGCCAGATGGAGCCATTCTATAAAGTGTGTGTGTGTGTGTGTGTGTGTGTGTGAGAGGGAGATAGTGTTTTCATTTGGAACTAACTCTTGTGTGTTTGTGCACACACAGATGCACATGTCCCTGTAGGGGAGTGAAACCTTTTTAAGCATCGATTGACCCTCCCATCCCACCATCCTCTCCTCCCTCTGACTATCATTTCTGTGTCACCAATCCATGGACTAATACCCCAGTGGCAGATCCTCTTCCATTAGCCTCCTCCTCCTCTTTCCTCCTCTCCCCTCCCTCTCTCTCTCTCTCTCTTGCTTCATGTCACCCTAGCCTTTCTGTCTGTCTTTCACTGGACACCTTGATTTACCAGCCAACATGACTCAATGACCAGATACAACATGGTTGTCTGCTAATATGGCTCGAATAGTATAGAAACCTGTCAGTCACTGTCAAAACATATCAGGGTTTGGGTTGTTCCTGGTGTTAACTTGCCTGAGTAGCCTCAAAATCTCAAAATATGAGCTGAGAGTCAGACCTGACCACTAGCTCATATCAAGTGCAAGTTGGCCTCAGTGCATGGAGCAGTTTGAACATATGTCCATGCACACACAGCCACACACACACACACACACACAGGCCTTGGGCTTCTTCCAAGATGTGTGGTCATAGGCAGAATAAAGTGCGGTGGATTACACTCACAGCAGGACAAACATCTGACTCTATTTTTGCCCACTGGCCATCGTCCTCTTAAATGTTCATAAGACTTCCTTCCTCCAGGATACTGGCTTTTTTCTTGGCTTTCCAGGTGTGTGTGTGTGTGTGTGTGTGTGTGTGTGTGTGTGTGTGTTTCTGCCTGTGTATCTGTGTGTCCTGGTCTGAGAGAAACTGAATAATGCATTGGATCATTGGAAAGGTATTTATAGGAAAGCAGAATGATTAAAGTTTAATGACAAAGCTGGCCATCAGTGCTGCACATCATATAGCATATCCTCCTTCACTCACACACTCACACATACACACACACACACACACACACACACACACAGCTGGAAACAGGCTCATCTTACATATCTCTCAAGGAGTTTGTAGATAAGTGAGTGTGCCGTGCTGTACCACCCTCCTTTTAGTAGCTTGACCTGAGCATATCCTCTCAATTTATTTATTTATTTTTTGTCATTCCAACTACGGACTGCTGTTTTGATGGGATAATTTTTTAAATACGTTTTCTATACACATTGAGATAGTTGTGAAGTGGGTCATTTGCTTAAGTTTGAGTAAATTATTCATGTTGCAGAAGTGGTGCAATTAGTTAAAGGCGGCGCTTTTGGGGGTAAGCACCTGTAGTCTGCACCTCTTCATCTGAACAGCTCACTGTGGTCGCGTTCTCCTTTTACTAAATCCTCCTTTTATTATATTATCCCTTTCTAAACTGATCCACCAATTTCTTTATTAACATAAGGTTATACAGTGTGCAGACTGAACAGACTGTGCTTATGACTCGTTCTGAACACATAGATATGTTCATATTCTTAAGTGAAAGCCAGTAAGACTTTGGTCTGTAGTCAGGACGTTGTGACAGCCCATTTTCATTTTTCAACTTCATATAGGCATTTTTGGCTGCAGCACCTTTCTTGATGCCAACTGCGTGAGGCATTGTTTTAAGTATCCTGCATGTTTAGTGTTATCTGCTTTGTTTGGCCATTTGTTCAATAGCAAAGTGCAGAGCAGGAGCAGTGATTTTTTAAGTGTTAAATTTATGATTCACATAATCCACTTGGTAATTTTCATGATTCATATAATAATTTAAATGGTTTGTGCTGCAAAAATAACTAATGTCAATTGTAAATAGCTTCAAATTTGCATGACATCAGAGTTGAGCAGCACGCCCAGCCCCCCTCTGTCTGTGTGTACATGTGTCCTGTGTGTGCGCCAGTGCCTCTGTACAGTAGCCCTGCCCTCGGTCACAATAGTTTTATCCATGTCCATTTTTAGCATCAGATGTGGCCCAGTGAAATTACGTAACAACCAGGCAGTTGCATGTGGGTGGGCGCACACACAAATAGGCCTACTGTACGTACACGTACACACACACACACACACACACACACACACACACAATGATTGTTGTTTTAGGGGATTAAAGTTTTTGATGAAGAGAACAGTGAGCTAGATCCCCTGACCAGTCACAGGGTGAGTGGGAAGGAAAGTAAGGAGGAATGGATAAAGAGCAGCAGCTGTATTTACAAAGCATGAGGGAATGAGGGGAAGATGATGAGCTAAATAGGGACAATCAGAAAGCATGAGAGAGGAAGAAAAAAATGGACAAAAGGTGCTTGGTCATTTGGTTCGGTAAGAGACTATTAAGGCTCTTAAACCCAGTTTAATATAATATATATGATAATTTAATTCAAGCTCATGCTGTTATACTTGTCACAAATTAAAGGGAAGTCTAGATGAGTGTTGCTGTTTTTACAGCTACTTCACGTCAGTAACAGTGCTGAGTGTCAAATAAAAACATTGTATTTATAGAGAAGGCAACATAAATCTTAAACAAAGAGTCACTGTAGTAGTGATGAATTGTGGATATAGTCAAACAGATTTCATGTTCATGTCCGTGTGTATGTGTGGTAAATAACAATACTTTGTATACATGTTGCCTTGGAAACAAGCCCTCAGTGCGGGATCTTACGCTTGCCAAGAGATGCCAATCAAAACATTATGTTCTTGACTGCAGGCTACAGAACAAGTGGAGAAAATGAATTAGAAACCATACTTGTAGTGAGTTTCTTTCGGACACACACACTAATATACACTAGGGTCTCACACACACACATACACAGCATTCTCCCCAGAGGACCCCAGCTAGTATCCTCACTCTGTATATGTGGGTGTTGTGTTAGTAGGCTTATTGTGCTTGTCTGGCCCGAGTATTAGCCGGGTTGTTTGCAAAGGTGTGCTCCTCTCCCCTTAGGTTAGTTGGAAGAGGAGGCAGCGTGCAGAGGTGTGTGTGGGAACGTGGGATCTCTGCATGTGTGTATGTGTGTGTGTGACTCATTGATGTCAGTGTTATGAATGTGTAAACTTGTTTCTCAGTATAATTTAGGGTTGGGTAATAAGTCAAAATTTTGCCACCATCATGTACTAAATCTGATTGTGATGACAAATCAGTACAGACATCAGTTACATGCTACATTAAGATTGAAGATTCATATCCGTCTCGCTTCAGCTATAGTTTGAAAAAAAAAAATAGTCCAATTGACATGTTACATTTACAGCAATTAGAGTATTGCATAAATTAGATTATAGTGTGTGAACCATGCATGTGAACGCACTGATCTATTGTGTGTAGGTGTGTGTGTGGTTATGTGTCATCAGATTTATTACTGTGGAGGTGTAACAGTAGGCTAGTGCAGCTGTCCCTTCACGGGGAACCCCCATGCTACCTTACACCTTGGACGGATGATCTGAGCCCTTTTGAATCCGCTTTCGGGACAATAGTTTGCATGTATGGTGTCTACATAATATGCGTGTTTGTGTCTTTGTGTGTGAAATGTAACTGAGAAGTATCACCGTTGTATGTTCACACACATGTACCCACATACCCACCCACTCACCCACACACCGCACACACAAACATCACACACACACACACGCACAAACAGTGAGGTAGCGCCTCATGTTATGAGTTCCACCGAGCGGAGGTAATCGGTGTGTGTACACTCAGCTCTTACATAACACCATCCAAGCAGTACACTGACGGAGGGTAGAAAGTTCATTGCTCACTCAGTCTTCTCTCGCTCTCACTGCCAGTCAGGCTTTTATCTCTGTGAACTTACTTCCTTCCCCATCGCTCATTCATTTTTCTTTTTATTCATTTCCTTCCTACTTCTGACCCCTGTCATTTTTGCTTTTTATTTGATATACATGCTTTATCAATAGCAGGTAAAAAATCAGGTCCTAATTAGGAGTGAAAAAAAATCACAATTAGCAACATATAGCATTAGATGTAATAAATAGATAGAGCTGTAGCATACTTAAATGGTAGAGTTGCAGCAGTAGTGAATAAAATGTGAATGCAGTCAAGTCAGGGGAGGACAATTTTTGGTAGCCCTTAATCTTGTGTTTGACCTCATGACAACAACAGCTGTTAAATTATTTCTTCACAATTTGTGAACGTAATCCAGCCAAGGTCCTTCGTTCTCTCTCTCTCTCTCTCTCTCTCTAACAATCCTTTCTGTAAGCCTTTTCCTTGAACTGTTTAATAAAGGTAGAAATATTCCCCATTATTTTTTATACTTTTTTTGCACTTACAAGTTCACCACTCGCAGTCTCACCAACATCTTCCTACACGCTGATCTGTCAACAGCAAAACACAAAACATAAGTCCCAGATTTGGCACTTTTTCAAAAAAAAAACAAGTTTGAAGGAATGAGAACCACCATGTGATTAGTTCACATTAATTCAGAGGCAGCCCTCGTAGCCTAATGATACAGTTTTTAAGATAATCTGTAGTGCCTCTCCCTCTGTGTCACTCAGTGACAAGCTAACAGCTGACTTCAGATTTGTTGTAGTGATGATGATTCTGCAAGCAGTTATGCTTTTAAAAGATAGCAAACAGCTTCACCTTTTATCCATGATTTCTCTATGTTATTGAATCCAAATTGCTTACACACATTACTTCTCAGATGGTTTAGTGTCATGATTAACCATTCAGTACAGCTTGCCAGTTTACTCACAGTGCATTTTACAAACCACTGGGTATGTCATGTTGCGCTTATATTATTTGAATTTTGTCAGATTATTACTGATTGAAATTTTTAATTTTTTTTCAACATTTGAACAGTAGTTTAAATTGCAAATAAAAAGTGTCACAATGATGATATTTATCACCATTTATGTATGCAGTAAACATTAAGCATATACAATCCATTTCACAATTTAAGCATTGAGATTATGCTTTGTCCAGAGACACATTTATTAAACATGCTGCTCTGACTGGGCAGGTTGTAAGGTGAATCAGGAACATAGTCTTATACATCACGCAGGGAGGCCATAATAAAACCAAGTATAACACTGAGATTGGCCTTGATTATGTAGCCTGATTTAGTCTGTGGCTGGGATGTGAGAGAGTGAAGAGGACTGGTCTCTACCAGTGCAAACTAGAGGTGTGTGTGCACTGCTGAGCTCATTGCCTAGTAGAGCGGATTCGCTACCATTATTGAGATGGGTGACTGACACCATACAGTACAGTAAGGTACATGGAGCAGGCCGCTAAGGAGCTTGGTCATCTAGTAAGGAAGGTCAGCTGCCTCAACGCCTCCTGTCACACACGTCTGTACCTATCTTTCTTCCTCTTTTTTTTTTACCCCCCTTCTCTCCATTTCTGTATTTTGCTCCTCTCTCAAGTTACATCATCATCAGCCTTTCTCTCTCTGTCTCTCTTCCTCCCTCTCCCGGGCTCTTGCATAATGTCCAGCTTTATTTTCTCCAGCTGAGGATTCTAATCTTTCCCACGAGGCAGAGCGCAAGAGCAAACCAGGAGAGGAGAGAAGAGGAGCCGGGCGAGATGACCTCTCTAACCTGCCTGTGTGCGCTGCCTCGTTAACTCAATCACTCCACCAATTAATGAGATCTGGAGCAGGGCTTTGTTTACAGGCACCACCAACACAGTGTTAAAGTGTATGTGTGTGCTTGTGGTTGTAAAGATGATTTTTCATAATTTCTGCCTCCAGTCTGTCATGTCAAGTGTGTGTTTGTGTGCGCTGGCATTTGTGTCCCATCCCCTACTGCAGTGTTGTAGATGCGTGGTCTCTCTTGGCAGCCCTGTGCTAACTGGGGGATAAGCAGTGATTATCTACACAGCCTGGAGGAGGTGCACATGCACACACACACATTTACATACACCTGTGGAAACCATGATGATGTGCACATTCCACCATTGTGGCCAAATGCGCTCATGTCAGTGAGACCATGCGCCAAGTTGGCTTCAAACCAAGAAGACTTAGTATTACTGTAATGCACGCACACAGCTTACGCGTGTGTGTTCCAATTGCAAATACTCCATGCAGAGCAGTGTTCATTCTAGCAAATTTTCCCTCTCAATCTCTCACACACACATACACAGAAGCACAAAGACCGTGTGCTGACTGGCTGACTGGCTGGCTGACTGGCTGGCTGCGACGTCTGTGCGAGGTGAGTGTTACGCAAGGCTGATCAACACTACTTAATCAGCTTTAGGAGACATGCTTAACAAGCTGACCAAGTGCGGTGGGAGTTAGAGGAAGAGAAGGAGGGCAGCAAGGAGGCGAAAGGGCACAAGACAAGGGCAAGGGCACAGAGTAGGGCTTGACGGAAAACAGGAGGAGCAGAGCGAAGGGGCGAGAGCACTGGTATAAGAAGGGAAAGTAGTGACAGGCGGTGACAGGGTATGTCTCTTGTCCCTGTTTACGACGGGGATAAACATGCATACATAAACACGCTGTGCTCTGCCCTCTGTCCCCCCTCACAGCCCACTGTGACACGCGTTGGTGATTGCCAGGATCCCATGTGTCTGTGTGCATGTGTATATTTGTCACTGTGAGCTTACATACATGTCTATAGCTGTGTGCGTGTGAGTGTTTTGCTGGACATCAAGAGCCGCAATCAGTCGAGTCAATTAGTCGATCAGCGGAAAATTAATCTGCAACTATTTTGATAATTGAAAGCAATCACATTTGCTGGTTTTAGCTTCTCAAATGTGATGATTTTATGCCTTTTTTTTGTTCGCACATGATAGTAAACTAAACATCTTTGGGTTTTGGACTTGGTGGGACAAAAAAAAGACATGAAGACAGAAAATTTTGCAGGTCATTTTTCACTCATTTCGATTAATTGTAAAAATAGTCTGCAGATGAATCAATAATGAAAATAATTGTTAGCTGCAGCCCTTTGGACATTAACTCTGTCCAGTCAAGGTGAAAGATGTTCATGTTCGTGTCACAATCAAAACGATACAAGTCTTCGTTTTTGGCTACTTTTTCACCGTGGACACATGTAGACTTCCCCATCCGTAAAAAAAAATGATATTTTTACAATCTGTGTTCAATATGACATGATGAATGTCAGATTTACTGAGTAAGTTGAGTAAGTCAGCATGTGTTGTTGTCATTCCAATGACTCATGACTGTAAACACCACTCCTGCAAGTCTTACATGCTGAGAAAAATAAGCCAGTTATCAAGTCTAAGAGCCAAGCTTTCCCGACAAGCTGGTAGTCACTTCTACTGGGGTTTTAGTCGTGTCTGTTTATCAAAAGTACACTTCAAGTAAACTTGAACTGAATAAACACCTTATTTTTGTAAGCCTGCCAGATGAAAGCAAGGTCTGTTTTTTTTGTTTTGTTTTTTGTTTTTTTGGTCTTGAGCAAATCTTTAAAGCAGAATTAAAATTTCCTGAAGAAAAGGAGTGTGTTGCAAAGTCCCACTGCAAAAAACAGTGCTTAAGTGTGCAACACAATACTTTTCTTGAGTTTTGTCTTTTCCTGTGGCCAGCATGTCAAAACTATGATTGTGTATTCTCCATCTTTCTTTTGTTTCAGACTACAAATTATTCCCATTTGGATGATTTATGATCATTAAAGAGAGCGCCGTCTCCAAGCACTCTGCCTGTATGTTTGTGCGTGCTTTTCTGGGCAAATTGAGCTAAATTATAATGGTCAGTTTATTTCACATTCTCTTTGATGACAGTTCGTTACTGTTGTGGTTCACCGCTGCCAAGTAAATGTAGAGGAAACCCTCTAAATCTAAATTATTGTATTTTAGTCATGATGCACAGTTGTTCTGGTTGGGACACTTTAGCCTGGTTGTTTCAAACATTTCCTTTTCAGTACTCATTCCACTCCCTCTCCTCTCTTCTTCTTTCTCCTTTTGACCTTTTCCCAGTTTCATTTCTCTCTCCTCTCAATCCCAAACACACACACGAACACACACACGAACACACACACACACACACACACACACACACACACGCACACACATACACACACCTCTTAAAGAATGACTAGCAGATGTGGACAGAGCTTTTTCCTTCATCTAAAATTAGCTGCGATAGAAGAATGGCAGGAAAGCGCACAGGGTTGGACTCACAAGCGGGAGGGGTGGAGGGGTTGGGATGGGGGATTGATGGAGTAATAGACTAGAAGTGGAGGAAGGAATCGGTTGATGGGACTTAGTGAAGTAGTGTGTATTTTTGGTGCTGTTCACACGTGCTGCTGACGCACAGGAACCACTGAGGGCACAAAGTACATCAGCAACAGTGCTGGAGACTTTGATTGTGTGTGTATTGCTGTGTGTTAAATATTGGCAAATGCAGAGCTTATTAAAGATGTTCATTGTTTGTCATTGTGCTTCTTTGTTGGACCCTTTGTTTAACTATTATGTCGTTTATCACATTCTGTACAGTTTTTTGAAGTTCAGTTATGTGAGTAAACTGTGTTGCAGAACCAGCAGCTATCTTATCTAACTTGTCAAAATGGGATTTAGATGATGAACAACTCTCACTTAATGTTGTCCACTCCCCAATATTAATAAATTCTGTGGCTGATAAAGACCTGCTTCTCTGTAGTAAACAGCAGAGCCGGCCTAGTGGCTTCAGTCTTTCTCTCACCATCATCATGATGCAATGCTGCTGTGAAAACTTCCCATCCTTAATTTTTGTAATTACGCATCTATTAGCACCTTGGAAGCTGGAGGTTGTACACAGCGCCAAAACTGCTTCTCCCCCAAGCAGCAGAAAGGTGTTAAGGACAACAGTGCTGGTTGGCAAGCTGCCTGCGTCCCCTGTTCACTCAGCACCCAAGGGCCCGTTTAGAATGCCAGGCCACCAGCCTTCTGCTTCACCCTCAACTTAGGTTTATCTCTCCCCTGATGATCACACAGCCTGCAAGGGAGTGTGTGTATTTATGTGAGTTCGATGGGAGTGTGTTGACTTAGTCAACAAGTGATTCTTTGATGTTGTTTTCTGCATACAAGCACTGTCAGTGTACATTTTTGTTTTGTAGAAAGTCTGTGCGGCTTTTATGCCGTGGTTAGCTTTGGGTTTTTTTTTTTTTTTTTTTTAGAAAACACTCTGGGTACCTGTGTGTTTGTGTGTACTTTACTGTTCACTGTGAATACCTTGTGAATGTAAGCCATCATCAGCACAGTTAGCAGCACCAGAGCAGTGAGAAAAACATGATTCTCCAGGGCCAGTCACCTATTCCACTCTCACCTCTAGTCTGAACAAACAGCATGCAGTTCATAACAAGAGACACACACAACATGCACATATATAGCACATCCACAGACTTCCCATTTGAGCTTTTGAGTTTTTTGAAGATGAGTGTGAAGATGTGTGTTTTTTTTTTCTGTGCCTGTTGCATGTAAGATGAAATGAATTAACATTAAAGCTCCACACAGCTAAATTGAGTGGTAAAGGCCAAAGTTTAATGCATCTAGATTAATGATGTACAAACTGAAACTGTTTAGTAGGGGATGTGAACAAATGTGAGCCATATTTCGCTCTTTTCTCTCTTTTGTTGAAGTAATACGGATCCTACGTTATCAAAATATTATTGAAAAAATAAAGGAAGCATAGTATGAAACTCCAGAAAATCACACAGGCCTGTGGTAGCCATCATTAATGTATAATCACCATAATAAAGGCAAGTAGTTGAATAGTGAAATGAGACTTATGGATAGGGACCTGCCTCTAGACTTTCCTGACTAACAGTGGCATTAAGCATGTAGCAGGCTATCTCAGGTTAACAAAGAATCTGACTGGACTCTGTGTATAAGGGCCATTATTACATTATCATCATCAAGAACCACGTTTCAGGTAGATACTTGGCTAGCTGTCCACAGACTTGAGAACAAAATGACAATAAGATAGAGGTGAATACCATACATTTCAGCCCAAATAGATACATCAGTTTGCATGTATTCACAGTATGTGTCATGGCAATGAATGTCTTTTGTTGTTCAGTCAGATGTGTGAATACATTTTGAGTTATAGACCACCAGATTCTTGCTGCGCTAAGAAAATATATATATAAATCCAAAAAATAGCATATTTGTATCCACAGTAATGGCTCATGATTATACTCTTATTATGAATAGTATTCAGATAGATACCCAAATGTGTAGGCCAGTGTCTGTAGTATTAAGTTAGCATGTATTGGAGCAGCATACAAGCTCTTTTACTCAACTAGTGCAGTGCCCGTTCAAAACGAGGCTGTTCGGAACGGGCTGATTGTTTGGCCTCCGGTATTGCTGCTTGCAGCTTTCTCGAGAACTGCTCATCCAAGTAACTTAACACCCGACACTGCACTTCCTTGGGTCCCCAGCAATACACCTGCCAAGTGTCAAGTGTGAAGTAGATTGGATGAACGGTTGTCGGGAAAAGCGAAGAACAGACACACACACACACACACACACACACACACACAGAGACTCCTTCATTTATAGTTAGATTGGAGACACATATTAAAATAAATCTTGGAGATGAAGGGCTCAACTTTGCACAAATATGTTTGTAGCAACGCAAGAATGTCTTTATCAATAAAAATATGCCACTGCCTCAGAACCAGGGTGCAGCGAACTGAGTAGTAACTAACATTTTGATCCAGACTATTTATATAAATGCAGAATAAAGGTGTCACACAATTAGATTTTGTAAGGAAACAGGAAGTGATACATTTGGCTTATACACGCTACACTGATCTAGATACATAATCTACTGTCTTGGGATATCTCAACAATGCTACATGGTGTTGCCCAATGTCTACAGTAAATCAAATAAGGGTAAGAAAGGGTAAATCACAGCTGTTGTACGGCAACGTCCCATCGCTATCAAGAGGATAAATGCTCAAGCCATCTGCAAGTTGCTTGATTTTAGTGAGGCTATTTTTTTGGAAATGAGAGAAAAATATGCATGCCAAGCTCACTGATTACTTAATGGCTCGAACCTTCACCATTTAGTTTAGGTGACCTGTCACCTGAAAAGGTGTGAAGATTTAAGACACTGTAGACGGTTCAGTCTCACACAGTGTTTGCACTTGAATCAAAGCTTTTCGTCTGAGAAATTGAAAGTGGCTGCTCTTTGAAACCCACTGAGCCCTCAGAAAGGACTGATCTGCCAGAGTCGTTTCCTTACTCACAACTGCATATGTGGATCTATTATTAATCCGAGCCTGACAAAGCTTTACACCAGTTAAGTTCTGACTTTTAGATGCAATACAAATCCCATATCTGTAATATTACCACCGATTAGGAACAGAGTAATGAAAACGGTGGTAAATTAAAGGGTAGGTTCACGGTTTTTCAAGTCAGGTGCCCATATGAACACTGGAAGAGGTTTTCCTCACTGTAATCATTCCTCCTGTTCATACTGGCTATAAAAAGATCCCCTTCAAAAGCACTTTCAATGTTAGTGATGTGGGCCAAAATCCATAGTGTGTCCACCCAGTCATTTTGTGCAAAAATGCATTTAAAAGTTTATCTGAAGCTTATATGAGGCTCCAGGAGTCTGAGTTAGTCATATCAAGAGGATATCTGCCACATGTAGTCTTTTTAGCATAAAATTTCCCCTTTGTGTTTCCTTGACAGTGTTTCCTTGTTGAGCTGCAGTGGAATTATATTAACAAAAAGACACTAAAAAGACGGTAACTTTTACAGATAAACTTTTAAATACATTTTTGCTCAGAAGGAGGCTTGTGGATTTTGGCCCCCATCACTTACATTATAAGTGCGTCATGAAGGGATCTTCTAACGGCCAGTATGAACAGGTCTAATGATAATGACAAGAAAAACCTGTTTCAGTGTTCATTTGGGAACCTGACTATTGTTTTAAGGCAGACTTGAAAAGTCGTGAACCTGTCCTTTAACGCCTTATAGTCAAAATGGGATTTGTAGATTAGGGACTGAAGTTAGTCTCTTGGTTTCTCTTTCAACTGGTTTGCAAATCAGAACCCTGATAAGTTTTACTTCAATTTTGAAAGAGCCAAATATCATCAGATAAAATTACTTCTTGGAAGTTGAGAAAAATATTGTGAAGATTTTTTTTTATGCCTATATCACACAGTTCTAATTAAATTTTTCTTTAAAAAGGAACACGAACAACTCCTCCCAAACAGTTAGACATCTGGTGTAAACATCAGGTGTCCCACTGCTTTGTCTCTCACTTGCCATCAAGCATCCAGAATGTTAATCCACACTGGAATGTGTCGGCTTCAGATGCTAGACAGCCGGCCTCTGCGTATGTGCGTGTTCATGACTCAGTTTTCCTTTTTGCTTTATTTCATAACGTTGTTTATTTAATAACGTCGTAGGAAGGGGAGGAAAAATCACAATGAAAGTGCTGCCTGTCAAAGCGAGAGGCCCTTGCAGAGTCTTTTTTTTTTGACGTGCGGCGTGTTATTCTCTTCAGACTCTGTTTAACGCCGGTCTTGTTGCCAGCTTGTTGCAGGACCGCTGGGTTTGGTTTATAGTGGAGCCTTGTTTGCCTTGAGCAGCCCTCGCTTTGGAGAGGATGGAAAAGTTCTGTCTTGTTCTCGGCCAAGGCTAGTGGGCACACGTACGCACACGCACACACACACACACACACACACACACAGTCATATAGCGCAGAACTCTGTCTCCTGACGACTACCTGTTGCTGGCAGATTCAGCCTCCCACTCTTTTTCTCTCCGTGTCTCTCCATCTCTTGTTTGCTCGCCCCTGCCCCACTCTTCTCCTTTCTAATACCTGGTCTATTTGAGTCTGTGTTCCAGGCTTGAAAGGATTAATTGCCGTTTATGCTTTATTTTTTTGTTCTGTTCGTTTCTGGGGGGTTATTTTTAGGCCTTAAGTGTCTGGTTGCTAGGAGACTGTGTGAGAGAGAGAACGAGAAAGAGAGGCCAGAGAATGGAGGAGAGTTTGCGTTGTGAAGACTGAATTACAAACACATTCACGCACTGAGTCAGCACTGACGCACAACTCACACACATAAATATATACACACACACACACGCACGCACGCAGGATGTTTTAGTCTGTTATCGTGGACTTGTTTTTCTGGTTCTGTGTATCCTTTCACCAGGTCTGAGCTCCGTGTGTGTCACTGTCATTTATGTTTGGAAATTCTGGCTCCTCTACAGTACCTGCTGTCACATTCACTCCTAAGTGAGTCTGCGAATGCATATGCAGGCCGATAGTTGCACATGTTCTGAATGCATGCTCATTTGTTTGCAACAGGTGTGCGTCTTTTTTTTTTTTTTCCTTTCAAATTTGTTCTTGTAATATTTTCAGTCTTCGAAGAACTCTACTTGTCACCAGGATACTCGTGTTTCGAGTGCAATTATTTTTCTTCTTTTGTAATACCCTCTTTTTCAATACTTGCGTCTGCGTTTCCTGTTGGCATGAGGTAGTTTTGATTCTTGCCAGATTATACTGTGTTGGCAGAGACTAAGTGTGATCAGAAATTACATGCATGGACACACGCACACACACACTCGTACACACACAGGAAACAGATCTGTTGTTGGGGTGCACAACAGTTGCTAACTTCCTGTCCCGCTCTAGTGGCACATTCCAGGAAACCACCTCCCAAAAGTGTCACCTATCTCTTAGACACACACTCACACACTCCTCCACCTGACAGATATATGATTCGATAACGAATCAACATTGAATTTACTCCTATGTGTTAAAGTCACCCCTTTTTACCCCTTGACCTTACAAACACAATCACACAGTGACAGTTCAGCTCCAAGTTGTGGGTAATCACAGCCACATACGTGCTACCACAGGGTCACACACTCTGAGCTGTTATTCTCAAATGCTGGGCAATGTGGGCAAAAATTGAATATTTACTGGTTTTTGTCGCTCCATATAATCATATCGTGATTTCAGACTGAGACGTCGTGGGTTCACAGTTCTCGGGTCTAAATGAATCATAAAAAGTTAAGCAAAACCGAAAAGTGTTAGGTCTCAAATTTAATATGTTTTGTTTCTGTAAAATGTCAGAAACTAGAGGAGAAATGCTCATTATAATTTATCAAGGTAGCATCTTCAAATCTTCGTCTTGTTTTATCCATCCAGCAGTCCAAAACCCAAAGATATTAAGTTTACTCTCATGTGTGACCAAAAACAATTGAATCCTTACATTTGTGAAGTTGAAACGTTTGCTTTTTTGCTTGAAAAATGACTGAAATGTTCAATCGAATATCAAAATAGTTGCAGATTAATTTTCTGTCAAGCGACTAATTGATTTAACGGACTAATCCTTTCAGCTCTAAAAGATAAGTTTAACTTTTGCACGTTTGAATAAAATGAAGTAAATACACATCACATAGATATTGAGATACTCATTATTGTAATATCGTTATCTACGTTGCTGTCCCTATATGCTCCTACACACAGAAGTACGCATACAGTCGAACACAAGAGCACAGGCAGTAGTGAGTGTAGGCAGTGCGCTGTTGAACCAGAGGTGAAGTGTCAACTGGAAGCTCTCTGCCAAGCTGTTAGCTGGAGAAGTACATTAACACCAGCCTGTGAGGTAGAGAGACAGAGTGAAGGGGAATAGAGGCGCCTGTGGCCTGTAACATGGCTGTGTTAGGCCTTAACAGCTTTTCCCCAAAAGTCACTTTGAAGGAAATTATTAGCCCATGATGGGAAAAGTACAGTGTGTTTTTTCATATTTGTGACATATTGAATTTGTTTACTCTTTCAGCTTATATGGTGACTACAGAGCAGTGCCAAACTTTTTACATTTTAAAGGTAGATGTTTGCAGTGTCTGGTTTTTATTCATCACACATCTTCCGCACCACAATAAAAAAGAAAATGTACTAGACATATTGTATCTGAAATATTAAAGGACATGAAGTGAAAAGGTTTGGTGAAAGAAGGTTGTACACTCTGTTATACAATGGTAAAAAGTTTAGGCACCACTGACAATTTCCATTATTTTCATTTATAAATCATTGGGTGTTTGGATCAGCAATTTCATTTTGATCAATCAAATACCTGATGGACATAGCATTATTTCAGTAGTGAAATGAGGTTTATTGAATTAACAGGAAATGTGCAAATATGCATCAAAACAAAATTAGACAGGTGCATAAATTTGGGCACTCCAACGGAAAAATCACATCAATATTTAGTCAAGCCTCCTTTTGCAAAAATAACAGCCTCTAGACGCTTCCTATAGCCTCTAATGAGTGTCTGGATTCTGGATGAAGGTATTTTGGACCATTCCTCCTTACAAAACATCTCCAGTTCATTTAGGTTTGATGGTTGCTGAGCATGGACCGCGAGCTTCAAATCATCCCACAGATTTTCAATGATATTCAGGTCTGGGGACTGGGATGGCCATTCCACAACATTGTACTTGAACATTATTCTCAAGAATCTGCTGATATTGAGTGGAATCCATGCGACCCTCAACTTTAACAAGATTCCCAGTAGCGGCACTGGCCACACAGCCCCACAGCATGATGGAACCTCCACCAAATTTTACTGTGGGTACCAAGTGTTTTTCTTGGAATGCTCTGTTCTTTCGCCGTCATGCATAACGCCCCTTGTTAAGACCAAATAACTCAATCTTTGTTTCATCAGTCCACAGGACCTTATTCCACAATGAAGCTGGCTTGTCCAAAATGTGCTTTTGCATACCTCAAGCGACTCTGTTTGTGGCGTGTGTGCAGAAAAGGCTTCTTCCGCATCACTCTCCCATACAGCTTCTCCCTGTGCAAAGTGCGCTGAATTGTTGAACGATGCACAGTGACACCATCTGCAGCAAGATGATGTTGTAGGTCTTTGGAGGTGGTCTGTGGGTTGTCTTTGACCATTCTCACCATCCTTCACCTTTGCCTCTACGATATTTTTCTTGGCCTGCCACTTCTGGTCTTAACAAGAACCGTGCCTGTGGTCTTCCATTTCCTCACTATGTTCCTCACAGTGGAAACTGACCGCTGAAATCTCTGAGATAGCTTTTTGTAGCCTTCCCCTAAACTATAATGTTGAACAATCTTTGTTTTCAGGTCATTTGAGAGTTGTTTTTAGGCCCCCATGTTGCCACATTTCAGAGGAGAGTCAAAGAGAAGAACAACTTGCAATTGGCCACCTTAAATACCTTTTCTCATGATTTGATGCACCTGGCTATGAAGTTCAAGGCTTAATGATCTCACCAAACCAATTTTGTGTTCCAATTAATCAGTTCTAAGTAATTACAGGTGTTCAAATCAACACAATGACAAGGGTGCCCGAAATTTTGCACAGCCTATTTTTCATATCTGATTTAATTTCATACAACTTAATATTGCTACACTAAAAATCTTTGTGTGGAACATACCCCAGTACTCAGATTTTATTAGAGAATGAATGGCATGCCAATGTGAGTAAATTATTATGCAGCCTCAGAGGGGTGCCTAAACTTTTTCATACCACTGTAACATTTACCAACATAAAAATGTTTACTGTCTAAAATATTTTTTTAGCTTGAGTATTTCTTTGATAAGTGCAAATATTTGAAACATTTGAACACATTTGTTTTGTTAAATACAGAGAAAAATTGACAAAAAATCAAATTATGAGGCTGTCATTGGGGTGTTTTGGGGCATCACACTATTAAATCTGCATTTTTCATTGTAGTCTATTAAACTACTTAATTCCAACCTCTAAAATAATGGGTGTTAATAAATGTTAAGTTGTGATCTTGGTCCCTTCAGCAGCATGTAGAAGCGCTCTATATGTGTACATCAATGTGTGTATGTCTAAGGAGAGAGGTTAATGTCCTGGGAGCAGTGCGTCACTTTGGTGAGAGTAAATATACCTAACAGCGTCCTGAGAGCAAGACTCTTCTCTCGCTGACACAATATTATTCTGCTGTTCTTAACGTACTCTGGGGAAATACACACACACACTCCCACCAGGCTTGTTTATGAGTTTGATTACACACACAGAAGTCCAGTTGTCCGGCCCACCTGAGGGTGCATCAGATTCGGTGCCTCGGGGCTTTAATGTGTGTTAGTGCGTGGACAGAGCTTGGTATTTTTGTTCATATGCATCCTACATACATTCGTAGCTGCCAGTGACTTTTTCTCTTTTAGTCTTCCAGTTCCCGTGTGAAAAAACTGGATAAGGTGTGTGTGTGTTTGTGCCTTTTCTTAGAGCTCCCAGGTGAAGAACTGCCTGTTATGTGTGTGTGTGTATGTGTGTGTGTGTGTGTGTGTGTGCATGTTGCTAGTTACATGGGCTGTATAGTGTGTTAAGTTGTCCCGCGTGGTTAGATACTAGACCACTGGGTCCTCACAGCCTAAAACTACGCTCTCATCAGCCTCTTTACAAGCCAGAGGACGCTCTAACGTGATTAAATATTCATTGAGTTAGTTTTACCTAGTGGATAATTAGTGAATCTTTTTTTTTGTTTGTTTTGTTTTTTCTTTGTGTGCCTTCTTAAGAGACTGGTTGTATTGAGCATTTAAGCCCCATAACTGCAAATCATATGCATATGTACCTGTTCCTACCTTTCCAGCATCCAGACGTTTACATTCATATCACTTTGTATGAAAAATCAACATCAAACTTCCTTTTTTGAGTTCTCTTTTTTTGGGGGGGTCAAATCTCTGTTGTAGAAACCTTCAGGACATCACCTGCTTTTAACTGCTTTGACATAAAACACACATCCATACCTCTGTCTATTATTTTCTCAGTAAAACCATTAGTCATTTGGTCTTTTAAAATGTTAGAAAATTGTGGAAAATGTTGATCACTGTTTCCCAAAGCTCAAGGTGCAACCTAAAATGTCTTTTTTTTGTCCCAACTATCAGTCCAAAACCAAAGATATTCAGTCTACTATTATAGAGGACCAAAGAAACCAGAAAATATTCACATTTTAGAGGCTGGAACCAGAGAATTTAAGCATTTTTCCTTTGAAAAAAAAATACTCAAAATGTCAAATAAATCTCTGTCGAATCGTTGCAGCTCCACTCACATTTGACAAAACAACCTACTGTGTTGGATTAACTCTCTTGAGCATGTGTCAGATATCTGCAAGTTGATTTTCATAACATACTGAAATTGTTGGACACCTGTGAATGTCCAGATGGTTAACACTCAGCAGCAATGTAAACTCATTTGTTTATTGGCTAAAATATTAAAAACTCCACTGTTACAACTCCAAAAGTTTGACATACAAATTTAAACGTGTCGTTTGTAATAAACAGCTCAGTCAGTTAGTAGACTACACATAGGCTTAGTTTCTACTTTCAAAGTGAACCCTGAAAACACACACACACACACACTCCAAGGCCTTCCCTCAACTAATGGACATTTGAACTATGTTGTGACACAACAAGCCATTTACAGTCCAGCAGTCAAGCATGTGAACTAGATGTGAGGAGAGGATCTTGCGGATACCTATAGACCTTCGTATCTTTTTTTTTTTCTCCCCCTTCTTGCTCCTCCCCCCACAATTTCCTGGAAAAGACGTCTGTCTGTTCACTGGAAGACGAGCTTACAGGCTGGAGCCGGGAGAAACTAAATTGTTCATCTTACATCATGTCCTTTTCTTTCTTTGTCCCACTTGTGCTCCCGTCGCCTCCTCCTCTTCCTCCTTCAGCACTTCTGTACTTTCCCTCTTCTACCCATCCATGTTGTGTGTTCTCTCTCACTCTCTCTTTCTCTCTCTCTTGCTCTCTCACTGTTGAACAATAACCCCAGTGTGTGTAAGTGTGTGTGGCGCTATTTTTGGCCCCTCCAAGGCCACAAAGCACTCTCTTCTCTCTTGCTCTTTCTGTTTCTCTCTTCTGCAGCTATATGGCAGTGAGTAAGAGCCTATAGAAAATGTAGACTATGCTGACCTCTAAGAATAGTTGAACAGCCTTCTAGGCTTACATGGTTTTGTCTGTGGTGTATGTTTAACCGCTCGGAGCAAGCAGGTGAGGCAGGGGTGTGAGCGTTCATTGGCTCATCGCGGCCTCCAGCAAGTTTGATTCCTTCAAGAGAAATTAGTCTCCATCTGGGATATTCACAAGGCGCATATCTGTATCTCTGAAAGATTGTTTCCAAACCAACAAAATCTAATTGGCATGTTACAACAAAACCACACTGGTCACAATCCTGTGCAAATTAGTCAAAAGGCTTGCACACTTAATCATCATTATCTCACTCAACTTCTGCAGAATTTAAAATAAATCAGTATAAACTTCAGTCAACAGTTTGCTTCTAATCTGCGTTGTTGCTGTCCAGTTAAAAGCATTTCTCTCCAAATCTCATCATTTTGAACTTTTCAGATAAACTTGTTCCTTAATTGGCTGAGAAAATTCTGCTGCTGTTTAAAGCTAAATAAACCATTCAAAAGCCCCACTGGAACATCTGAAAAATGCATATAGGCACAAAGTGAACAAAAAGTTTTCCTTAGCTCATGGAAAGTCAAAAATACAGATAGATGTCTTCATATGTTTTAGACTTCTACCACTTCTTGGACAGAGATCAGCTACAAAGCAACACGCAGAAACTTTTTATTCTTTCTTTTGCATTTTAGTAAAAAAAAAAAAAAGATCAGTTGATCAGTACAATTGCACAAATTGATAATATCAAACCAAACATTGATGCTTGCATTTCTCTTATACGACTGATATTCAACAGTTAGTTCAATTAGCATTTAGATGTCAATTTTGTGTTGCAGTTTATAATAATCTGAAATAATTTTAGATATTTTCCTCTGAAAAAATAATTTTAACAATACATTTTATTTCCCTCCCAAAATATTCCCATCACTCTTTCTCTCATATCCCCAACTTTTGTCTTTCTGCTTTCCCTGTGTTCCTGTCTCTCTCTCTCTTCCTGTCTCACTCTCCAGTCTTCCTCTAGTATTGGCCTAATGAATTTTTAATGGACTTGGTGGGAAGAGTCCAGACACTTTGGGATTCAGGCGTAGGGGTTCTGATTACCGCCCTCCTCCTCCTCATTCAGAGCCCACCCTCCTTTCACTCTTACTTTCTCTGTCTTCCCCTCCAAGTCCTTTTATTATCCCTCCATCCCTCCCCTCCACCTCCTGGTCTTGTGTTTCTGTCTCCTCTGTTCCCCAAGCTCGACGCTTCAGGCAGTTTCACATATCCAAGCAGCTGTGACAAAGACAAGGCTGTGTATACTTGTGTATGAATGTGCTATAGGCAAACACTGTCTGTCTCTCCAATTTTAGTGCTTTTTACAGACTCTCCGAGCCGACAGTGACCTCACCCCCTTCACCCACACACACACGAACTTGCACCGGTCGTTTCCCACATCCACGCTAAAGCTGAGTCGGGTTAAAGTAGCCCGGTGCCAGCCAACTGCCGCTAATAGCTGTTCTGAGGCCCTGGCCCTGTATAAAACCCTGAGTCTGCACTGTTAGTTTGGCACAGGCCTGTCAGTTGATTTGCTGCTGAGTAGGACTCACAGCTCTGGGAATCTCTTCTCCTCATCTCTTTTCTCACTCAACTATTTTGTCTGACTGCCCGTCTGTCTCTCACTACTTCCCATCAGTTCTCCTCCCCCCCTCTCTCTCTCCAACATACACTTGGTACTTCAATCCCAGGTCAGCGATCCAGTCAGTCATTCGTTCAGGCTGTGTATGCTTTAGAGCTGCAACTAACAATTATTTTCATTATTGATTCATTTGCGGATCATTTTCTCAACAAGTCGACTAATTATTTTGTCACAAAAATAGTGTTCAGGTGTGGTGGAAGCATAGAAATAAAAAGAGAGACTTTAGCACTAAAAAGACTGTAACTTTGAAAGATATTGGCGATCAATTAATCAATTCTAAAATGTTTCAAGTTGTGTTTAAATATGATTTTTGGTAGTTTTGCTGTCTGTCAGAAAGGCTGTTGATATAAACACAAGGCAGAAAAGGCAAAAATGAAGGAACAATTACAGGTCAAGTTCACTATGAATTCCCAAGAAATAGAAGAAGAACTTGTGTAACTGTGCCAAAATGCAGTAGGCATATTACACAGGCAATCTGAGGGTACTGTTGTCTGTAGGAGTCGACCAAGAAATTGGCCTTGACTTGGCCTCAACACTCTGCTCAGTCCTTCACAGCTCAGCACCACCTTCTCAAGCCTTTTGTCATTTTCTCTTTCTCTTTCTTTCCTTTCTCTTTCACTCTTTTCTCACTTAGTTGCTTTCATCTCCTCAGCCCCACTCTCTGCTCTTGTGGTGTGTGTGTGTGTGTGTGTGTGTGTGTGTGTGTGTGTCTGTGAGAAAGAGAGAGAGAGAGAGAGAGAGAGAGAGAGAGAGAGAGAGGAGGTCATTTTTGGACTGGCGAGCAGTGCACATAGCTGGAATAGCAGCAGTGTTAGAAGTCTGCTAGGGGCCGGCCACTAGGATCACGTAGAGGAAAAGAGGCATCCGCACTCCAAGGGGGGAGGAGGAGGAGGAGGGGGGAAGGGAGAGGGAAGGAGGAGGGTGGGATGGAGGGAAGAAGAAGGAGGAGGAGGAGGAGGAGGAGGCTGGGGGGGGATAAGCAATTTGACCTGGATGACAACAGACTACCAGACGAGCTATGATCTCATCGCTCCCTTAATCCTCCCCCCACCCCACCCCACCCTCCTCCCCCTCCTCCTCCCCCTCCTCCTCCTCCTCCTTCTTCCTTCCCTCCATCCACCCCCTCTCTAGCCATTGTCTCTCTCTTTCTCTCTCTTCTCACTCTTTTCCCCGATATCCCTCCCCCATCTCTTTTTCTCCTACTTTCTTTTCTCTGTTTTGCGCTTGTCCCAGTGCTCACCCCATCTCATCTTGCCTTCTTCTCTTTCACTCCCACCCCCACCTCCCTCCTGCACTCCCTCCCTCCCTCCCTCCAGCCTTCTCCTCTTCGTCCCCTTTGCATCACTTTCTACCACCTGCCCCTCACTTGTCCCAACTCACAACACACACACACACACATGCACACCTCTTGACGCACTTGCACTCTCTCTAGTGTCCCAGGGCAGAGATTAGGCGCGCCCCTATCGTCAACCCTCCACACCAGTCTCTACATTATTGATGCTGAGTCTGTCTATGTTTGTGTGTGTGTGTGTGTGTGTGTATGTGCGTGTGAGAGTGAGAGGCTTGCGCATGCATGCTGTAATGACTATCTAGTGTCTCCCGTGGGAGGGAGCGGTGTGGGGGAGGAAAAAAGCCAAAGAGAGGGAGAGTTGAGGTCAGAGAGGTTAAGTGTGGTGTGGGGGGTTAGGTCACACTCTGCTCCTCTCCCTCTCTTCTTCATCCTGACGTACAGCTTCGCACAGATCATCTGCTCACACACACACACACACACACAGATTCCAAAAATTCCCCTATGAAATTCTTCTATTGGGTATACAAGGCTGATGAAACAGATCAGCGTGTGCTTGTGTGTGTGTGTGTGTGTGTGTGTGTGTGTGTGTGTGAGTGATAGCTGATCTAGTGTGAGTCAGGATAGCTCAACTTGGGTTGGACACAGGGTGGATAGAAGGACAAAGACACCTGTTCTTGCTTGCAGCATTCCTCTACTGTAAACATAATCCCTACCATCCCTCTCACTCTCATGCACACACACACACACACACACACACACATGTACCGGGTTAGTAAAGGGAGTTGCTGTTTGCCATTGTCATCAAAACTATGCAACAGCACAGAGGACATATCATCTGTACTCTTTGATGTAAAGGTTTTGACAGGTAAAAGGATGAGTTATACAAAAAAAGTAGCCGACACTCTGACTGGTCGTTGTGATATATGCTGTTGCTAAAGAACTGATGACAGTGAATCATTTCAGGTAGAGAATGTCCTCTTGCCTTTATTCACACAGAGACAGCCTGCAAGTCCTCCAAGTATTTACAAGGGATCCATTTCACTCTGTGACCTGAAATATGATGTGTGTGTGTGTGTGTGTGTGTGTGTGTGTGTGTGTACACGGTGACCTCTGTGGTCCATGCCAAAGTCAAAGAGATCATTACAGATGCATCTTTACAGACGTACACGTTCACAAAGTCACGGACTCAAATTAGTACGTGCACAAACTCTGGTGTAGTTTTCTTTTCTTTTAAGATATATCTTCCTGTGTCTGTTTTGATGTGCTCTGCTCGCTCGTTTTAAGCAGCTCCCTGATTTACATGCAGACGGTAGCACACAAGAGACAAACTCCCTACTTGTACTAACAGTCATCTACTGTTGGCCACTGCGCAGCTTTAATGGAGCCAGTTAGACAGCAGCACCTCAGGGTCAGCGGTTAAGATACAGTGAGCACTACTCATTTATTCATCTGAGCAAGACTGAGGACCAGCCACCTCTTGACTTGACTCAATCATCACTTGCCTTGAGGAGAACAGCCTTCATCAGTCTGTAAAGATCGTGTTGTCCTCTGCAGTAGGAGTGTGTGCGTGGGAGGGAAGGATCGTGTGTTATCGTTGGACGAGCGTGCTTGGCCGGGGCGGTGTATTTGCGTGTTCCTCTGTGATTGTAGTTCACTCAGGGTTTGATAATGCTACAAATGTTTGTTTGAACGTTTGAAAGAAAAAGAGAAGAGCAAGGGTGCGGAGAGAAGAAGGAAATAAAATGTGTGTGTTGTTTCATTTGCATGCAAACTGCTACCTACATACGCAGATCTGGAAAGTCTGAGAAATAACAGAAACAAATACAAACACGATTAATGCGATCGTGGACTTTTCACATGTTGAGATATTTGTTTCAAGGAAAGATAATCTATCTCTAGAATATAGCGTCCGGGCTGCTTGCATGGCCAGGCTGTTGATTGCACCATTGGCCTCCCACTATCTGCACATTTTTTACCACTAATAAAATCCTGTCTGGAATTTTGAGATGGAAAATGTGTAGGCATCTTGCACATTGTTTGACTGATATACAGAAATCTTCATTTTGAATCGCAAAATGACTCCTGAGTAGGTGAGAATACTGAGTGATTCATGGACTGTGGCTCGCAAATACATCACTGTAACTGGAAGAAAACCACCAAGAAAGGGTGGTAAGGAAAAGCTAGTAGCCTACGTTAAATGAGTAAGAAGACACACAAGAAGATAACTTTCCTTTGGAAACTTAAAATGCGCCTGCCTCTACACTGCATTTGAACCAAAAACGAGTAAAGTAGTTACTCATATCGATGAAAGGCTCCAGTAGCAACACTTATATATACAGATTCATGGATGTCTGGCAGATGTGCTATCAACATTATTTAGTGTTACGCAACAGTGACTAAATGGTAGGAGCAGGCTAGTGCAGCAGAGATTATCAGGGCTATCTATCTCCGCCTCAGGCTGTCATCCAGTAAATCCATTGACAGGCCTGCACATCCATAATCTGATGATTTGGGCCTGTTTGTTTCCCAATCTCCAGCCCAGCCTGTCTCATTTCCTCTGTTGCCATTTGCACGCTGAGCAGTAAACGCATTTTGCAAACACTGGCTTCATGCTAGCCTTATAGATCTTTCCATGTCCTCACAAAGTAGAGGGTAATAATAAACATTGTAAGAAGAAAAATGGAAACTCAAGACTCTTAAAACTAATAAAAACTTTTTTTTCTGACACTTGAATTTTTGATAGATTTTTAAAATGTCAGTTCAACTCATTTTTTGTTGTTTTGGACTGCTGTTTCTAATATCTCTGCTTTACATATGCAATATAATGCAGTCCAATATAACATCACCACAGCTTTAAATTATAGCACACTATTGAGTCAACACACACACACACACAGACGCATAATTAAAGTAGCACTTTCAACTAAAAGTGTCTTTCGTACTGCATTGCATTACATCATACAGGTAATTCTAATTTTCTGATAATTCATTGTAATGTGATGCTTTGTACATTATTTTCCAAAAATGATAAAAATGACATCAGCAGGACTGGTAGGCATTAAATGTCTTGCACATTGACACAGAAGCGGGGTGAGTGCCTTCTCTCTGGTGACTTGATCTCCTCTCTTGTGCATTTATCTGTCCTCTAAGGATGATTGCTGATATAATAAAATCTAGTCCAGGCTATATCTGGCTCAATATTACACTGTAATAGTGTATTTTGCTTGATCGTGTCAAATTTTCTTGACCACCCAGGCAACAGAATGTTAGTGGGAGACAAACACAAGCGCTGGCACGTAAACTCTTTCAAACTTGTACATTTGGTCACACACATGCTCACACAAACAGTCACATATACACGCCCACCGTCTCGTTCTGGGTCTCTCGCTCTGGGTTTCCTTCGAGCAGCGGGTGTAGAGAGATGGAGGGACAGACAGGAGAGATGACTGGCCATGTTGTTTTCCTCTGGTCATAGGAAAGAGTGACTGCATGAGAGAGGAAAGAGGTGGAGGAGAGGTGGAAAGGTTTTTTTGTATGCCAAACTGTTCCACAAGGCCCACTGACACTACAACTTTCAGTAGGCCTGTTACAGTTTCGGTGTGTGTGTTTCCTGTGTGAAGATACCGTGGTGAGGTGGTGACCCAATGACAGCAGAGGTGTGGTTTATACAAAAAAACCTTTTATGGCCTCATTAAAATCAAGACAATTAAGATTTAAGGTGACATCCATGACTTCAGCAGGTTAAGGCTGCTTCTCATGCTGTTGTTTGTGAGATCTATTTCCTTTATGCTCTCTCTTCTTAAATTTTTCCTGCCCTTGCTCTTGCCCTCCACTTTGTCAAACTGTCCAATAAAAGAGAAATTGCTTGAGAATAACCCTAGAAAACTGTTCAAAGATTGACTGCACAATGAAAGGAAAAAGCACAGGGAAGAGGTGGTGAAAAGAAAACTATGTGTGACGTGAAATATGAATGAGGACACTCCACTCTGTGCTTGACTAAGCTGCACCGTTATATGTGATCTATACTTGGCAAGACACCCATAATCCTCTTTTCTCTCACAGACTTCACTCACCTGAAACAGCTACAACTTCTGACTCCTGCTTGTAATCATATCTAAGTCTCTCTTCTCTCTCTTCTTTTGCAATGCCTCAAGCAAGTTATAAACAGTCTAGACTTCTCATGATAAATCAGCATTAGAAGCAGAGTTGTCGGCCAAAAAAAAAAAGTTTTTTCAGTTTATTTTTTTAAGTATATGAGCGTGGTTGCTCACAGTGACCCACACTAACCCTCCACACTCTCTGTGTCTATATTACAGGTTTCGCCTTCCCAGAATGGGCTTACAAGCCCGAGTCGAGCCCCGGGTCCAGGCAGATCCAGCTGTGGCACTTCATCCTGGAGCTGCTGAGGAAAGAAGAGTATCATGATGTCATCGCCTGGCAAGGGGACTACGGCGAGTTTGTCATCAAGGACCCAGATGAAGTGGCCCGGCTGTGGGGGGCCAGGAAGTGTAAACCCCAAATGAACTACGATAAGCTGAGCAGGGCACTGAGGTAAACTGTCAAGAGGCTGGTTTCTTTGTGTATCTATCTGTATATGGGAGCGTTTGATCATTAGTAGTTGTTTGCTCCTGTTCCTGACATTTAACTTGTCTCCTGTTTGGACAGCAAATACACTCAGATGAGCTGCTTTTTCAAAAAACCAAGTTGTACCACACACTACAATAATCAAAATTATAATGAAACCTTATTTCTAAAGGGCAACACATTAACATGAAAGGTGTGCTACGTGTCCACGTGCGACTGCTGACTAATTTTGCTCATACTTTGCAATCAAGTCATAGAAAACACTATTATCTTTTTAGAACAGCCAGGGCACCAGTGTATATCCACACTTCACTTTGAACAGAGGAATGGAATTTTGTTGGAGGAAGAAAATTAACTCTGATATAAGCAATATATTACATTAAGTCAAAATCACTGACTCGTTAAGGGTCAGACTAACAGTGATTCAAAGCCCTTCATTAAAGATAAAGCCAGCGATTCTAATCCAATACATTTTTTGTCAAATTCAGTGAATATCTCCTCACGGTCCGCTGGCTGTCCTTTCTGTGTGTGTGTGCACTGAAAAAAAAATGGTGTCCATACATAGCACTGGCTCTGTAAATGAGCATGTAAACACAGAGGCTTGGAGTGAGCCACACAACACTACTCCAGCCAATGTGAGGACATGACGGTCTCCCGTCTCCAGCACCTGTTGAATGGTGAGGGAGAGGTTGTGGCCAATTCACATAGAAAGTGTTTTCTCACAGAACAGATACGCTTCCGTCTTATTAAATGTATCAATCCACACTGAATCTGAGACAGTCTCACGGAGAGGCGCATTTTTTTACGCTCCAAGTCTGTTTCTGTCGCATTTAGTGAAGCATAATCTGAGCAGGCAGCTGTTTAAATCACCAAAATATCCAACCGTATATGTGTTTTGAACTTATCAACCATATCAATGAATCAATAAATACCATCACTGTCGATTTCTTCCCGTGGAGCTGACATGCCAACTGTTTTGGTTCAGTAAATTTCTGCTGTCAATCAGCCTGGTGAAGGAAGTTTGTCCGGCTGCTGTCCTCTCAGCTCCCCAGGAGCTGCTGCTGACAGACGGCTGCTTCTGTGGACAGAGACTCTGAACGCAGGTCGAGTAAGAAGTGGGGAGGCTGCGGAGAGTCTGGATGGACTGTTGTGCTCACATGAGATTAATAATGTGTGAGAGGAACAGACGTGACTCCTCAGCTGACAAATCACTCTGGATTCCGCAATTTTTCTCTTTTGGTTGTTGCCTTGGCGATGCACGTCCATGATTTTGGGTGGCGGAGCCTCTGAAGGAGCAGGAAGGGAGGGGTGTATTTGTTTGGGTGTTTAGTTCAAACATCAAGAATCTTTCTCCAAAATGACCAACTCTACCTTTTATCTTCAAAGGGCTCATATGGATCAGGGAGCCAGGCTGGGTCATCTTTTTGGTGGGGAAGTAGCCTGACATAGTGCGGTTGGTGAAATGGTGCCAACTACATACCGTTTAGCTGGGCTCACCTCTACATGCATCACTGTTTCTTAGCCAGGGGCTTGTGGGTATCCCCACAAGTACCATTGTGGTGGGGTTTTCCCTATTAACTTCAACCGCAGCCACAGCTCCCTTGCCACCTAAAAATGAAGTTGGCAGGACGGATACGTCACTTGCTACTGATTGATGAGGGCAAAATAACCCCATCCTAACATCAACACAGTGTAGGTAAATGAAGTGAAACGAAATGGCAGTTCAGTCTGATTATCAGGTTAAGACGGAGTTGCCTGGAGTTGTGACCAAAGGTCATCATTAAGAACCAAACGGTGGACACCAGCCAATAAGGAAGCCGATGAGCTGAAGAAGGAAGTCTTTTAGGCTTGGTCAGCATGGGAGAGTCCTGATGTCACCTGACGGATATTAGGAGACCAGATGGACTGCGGTATCAGTGGTTGCTCAAGCAAAATCTTGGGTGTGGCCTCAAAAAGATTATGACAAAGTGTCCAATAATTCAAGAAGGGGAGGCAGGGCCTTACCCTGGCTGTTTTGAGCTTGGGAGGAAAACTGGGTATATCGTCAGGTGATGGAAGGAAAACTTTGAGGAATTCCTGAGCCCGGCTGTAGAGGAGGCAAAGTTGGACTAACCTGCCTGGAAGCATTTCATTTAGACCATATATCCCCATATTCTTGTAACTCTGACAATGCCAGACATGTCAGGAGTCATGCCTGTCTACTAATAACACTTACCTGAGTCCATAACACCGTTGCAAGAGTGACCCTGGCCACATGCCTTCCCACGGTATTGACCTGTACAAGTTTAGCTCCTATTATGCTTCAAGTAGACTTACAACACTGACCCATTTGGCCACACCTTCACACTTTTAGGTTTAGGCTATATCCATCCACAACAATTCAGCCAAGCCCATTAGTGTGTTACGACAGTGATCTGGCACAGTTTTGGTAGTGACTTTAGCTTACACTTCAGGAATTAAAATTGCATAAAAATATGACTCATGCAGAGTTTTCTGCTCATCATTTATGCTGAATGGGTGGATGTTCTCTTCGTTGTTGATCTATGATGTTAGTGAATACCATTAGTCAGGAACTACATTATGATTCAACATCATCCATTAAATTAATCATCTTATGTGGGTAATTTCCACTTCACAATCTGCTTATCACCCCCTTATAGTGGAGAATAATTTTGGAGTATATCTTAAATTTTATATCCCAATAATAGGTTGAGTTTTCCTCTGGCTGGGGTTTCTTAAGCATAAGGTAAATCAAATTATTGACATGCCAATAAAGAAAAGTGTTTCAAGACCAACAAAAGGGTATTGCAAAGTATATAGTCCCATAAAATAGAACAAAGCTGAGCTACACAAGATATTTCTAAAATCTGTTTATGCTTTTGGCTTGTAAAAAGTTATCAAGTCACAATATTGTTTGATAAATATCAATATACATGCAATTAATTTCCAAGATCTGTACTATTAACACCATGACCTCTCAGCACATCATAGTTCAGTATTATGGACATCACATATCGCTGGGGAACACTTCTTCACCGACCCCAGTCGTAGTAAGCACGGCATCTCATTGACTGTGTCTTGTGTGTCCCCTGCTTGTTGTTTTCAGCCTAACAGGACCAAGATTATACTAAGCACTTTAAAGAAAGCCACATAGGCCATTAAAGGCGGGAAATGCGTTGAATTGCTTAATTTAGGACGGTAGGGGGCTTATGTACGCTCATTTACACTGGTGAGATTAAGATAACGTCTGTTACAGATGGGATGCTACGGGGACAGAGGGAATTAACATGGACTACTAATGTGTGCCTACATGCGAATCCACGCACACACATTCAAACTTGGTGTCCGGATTTAGAATTCTTGAATTAGAGAGACAAAGAATGTGGATGGGGATACTTGTGGTCAGGCTGTGTATTTATAGTATGTCCATCCACTAGAGCTGTAACAGATTTGGAGCTTAGGCTGCAGTAAGTGCTTATATACATGTGTAGTGGGTCTTAGTGCCCTCTGACGGACTGGGCTCGGAGGCTGATTATCAACAGGTTTTCTGCACAGGAGTTTCCTATACTGTTTATCTAGCACTCCTGTGTCCTCATCCACCCTCGTATAGCCGTTTTGTCTCCCTCCGAGTCAATAAATTGAGCAAAGTCACTTAAGGCTAAGAGTGAGAAGGGCTGTCAACAAAACAACACACACATACACATGCGCTCACCCACATCACCTGATTGACACCAGAGCTGTCATTGGTCCTTCACTAGAAGAGACACTGGAAATGAAGCCTCTCGAGATGCACATCAATAGTAATGTGGCAAGAGGATTAATGGCACTAAAGTTTAATGAAGTTTTAAAAGCAGCACACCAACACACATGTGCATGCTAACAGTCCCCATATGGAGCAAACTGTTGGGAGTGCAGGCCACCTTGTGCCCCTCATATGGAGAAAACCTGGAGTCTGCTAATAATGGAGACCACAGTCAGCATGAGGCAATTAGCATACACACACATGCACACATACTTGAAAAGGAACGACTGTTTTGAAGTGGTCTTTTTATCACTCAGGCTTTGTGATTATTATTTTTACCTCAGTGATCTTACTCTTTCCTGTCTGCCATGCACATGGTGGAAATTCCCTTTATCGGGATTGCAGTATTGTGTGTGTGTGTGTGTGTGTGTGTGTGTGTGTGTGTGTGTGTGTGTGTGTGTGGACATGTGCGTATGTGTTGGCTTTCCGTTGAGGGGACACAGCCTCAGTCCATGCGTCATCTTGGTCTCCCGCTCCCACGGCCGCTGTGAAATTCCCACTCCTGTTGAGAGGATTATACTCACACTGTGTGAGTGTGTGTCTGAACACAAGTGTGCACGTGCAAGTGGACAGCACTCAGTTGAAAGGTTTAGACTGTCATTTTATAGTCTTGTTTTTCCAGTTTATTAATGAGTTTGTTGTTCTGTCTTATTACAGTGAATCAAATTTGTAAAAAAAAAAAAAAAAAAAAATCAATCAAAACAAACCGAAGTAATTGACTATTAGGGCCTGTTGTTGTTGTTGTTGTCCAGAGTGGTATGTCATGTCCCACATCAACTAAGCTTGTTTCAAGTCATACTCACTTTCTGCCTAGATATTCCTCAAGCTTTGCAGTCAGTACTGCCTGACATATTTGGTACAAGTAATGAATGAAAGGAGGGACACAATATAGGACGAGGAAGAAAACATGTCCGCACCATCAACTGATCCACAAAGGAGAGTCAGGCAAATGAAGCCTGTTGCCAATCAGTCATTGCAGAGTGCTGGCTTAATGAGTGTAATCATGCTAAGAGGTCCCAGCTCCCAGAGACCTCCAGGCCCCCTTGTCCTACAGTCAGCAGCCCTCATTGGTTCCAACATGGTGGTCAGAGGTCAGGGGGGACTGCCACGCACAGCTGGCAAAGATTAACAACACAGCACATGTGCACATTCACATACACAAATGCACCATTGTAAAAAGACTCTTGCCTATGCATGCTTGTTTGCACACATGTTTGGAGTGTTTGCTTCATTTCCAAAATTTCATGTAGCTGTGATGGGCCACCACAGCTGGAAAATTTCCACCATAGTAAAAATATGAATACAGTGAAGGTGCCTAAGGATTAGTAGAGTATGGTGATGCTGTTAATTCAGAAAAGTTTGTTACCAACATATTTGTTTATTATATGATAAAACTGAAAGAGAACATGCATTTAATACCCTATTTTTAAGTGAAATTACAGTACGATGGTAGAGTATGCCATCATTCGATTCTTCTTTTATTCTTCAAAGGAAAGCCCTGAAGAACAGTAGCCATTTTTAAGACTGCAGCACAGACATTAGAACTGGTTCTGATGTGCGTTAGAAGTAACCCCAGTGACCACATCTACAAAACATGCTGCAGGAAATACTGCTGCATATGCACACAGTGTTACTCACCTAGCTGGCTGGGCCTGTTTATAGGTCAGAAGGCCTCTCTCTCTCTCTCTCTCTCTCTGCAGCAGCTGATAGTGTGGAAACACCCAGGGCCAGGGAGAAAGTGCAGAGGGAGCAGCCAGGGACAGCACCACTGTGTGACTTTGTGTTCAACATATACTTGTTTGCATTGTTTTTCCATTGTCTCTATCTGCAGCATGTATGTGTTATCCGTACATGAGCGTTGTGTGTATGTATCTCTTTGTCCCTGACTGAATGAGGCCTTTATTTTCTACGAGGACAGAATGCACACGAGCTGTGCATACAAACGCACACACACCAGAGTGTGCTCGAGTACATATTCGCACCCACACAGCATGTGACCGGCCTAATCGGACCCTGACCAGATCCTCCTCTTCACACATAAACACACATATACACCCACACACACACACACACACATACACAGAGCATGTGACACCTTGATTAATCATACCCCCAACTCAGCCCACATCCCTACACAAACACATTTTATTTCCTTTTTGAGACAGTAAACACTCGTCAAACCTGGCTCTCACACAAAGTACTCTCACGTGTACAACTTGTACACACATACACACCTGAGATTGAGCAGCTGGTGTGTGTGTGTGTGTGTGTGTGTATATGTATGTATGTAGAGGAGGATCTGGCTGGGATGTGTGTGTGTAACAGCAACAGCCAATGCTGACGAAAGAGGCAGAAAATAAACATGGGGCTCATGGGGAGTATTGTAATCCCAACTTCCTGTCACAGTCAGCGCCTATTTACAGCGCAACAATGGGCAAGGCACAGCCTGAGCACGCTCACACAAGTGTGTTGGTTCAATTCATTTTTAGTGTTGACATTTGTGTGTGCGTGCATGTGTGTGTGTGTGCATGTGCGTGTGTATGTGTGTGTGTGGAGTGATACTGAAATAGATTGGTGAGCTTATACGGATATCATATTATAGGGTAATAGAAAAAGTCGGCTGTAGCGGGCAGGACTTCTGGTCTTAAAGAATATCTTGATATATAAACTAAATGTAACAACAAATTTAATCCCACTTTATCAAAAATCATACTCAGTCGCCTAATTCCAAAAAAACTGAATGCTGAACATTAGCAGCAATGCCAGGTCACAGTATTGTTTTGTTACCAGCACTAAAATGTTTTGTATTGTGTTTATATCTGTACTGTCAAGCGATACCCAGCCCTGTTTATTACTGGGCCAAATAGTTTTCTCTGGAACTTTACATAGACATATTTTGACATAATTAAAATAAAGAATAATGTTATGACCCTTTTTAAATTTCTTCAACACTAGCTGAAATGCTGGATTTAAATGTCCACATTCATTCATTGTTATTGAGCTCTGACCCTCCTGTGTTTCTCTCTCTCTCTCTCTCTCTCTCTCTCTCTCTCTCTCTCTCTCTCTGCTTTGATCATAACGTTTTAGACCACAGCAGGTCTATGTAATCGCAGCCTTAATCCCTGGCCTAGAATCACACACAGTAACAACTGACTTGATAGAAAACCTCCCTTCTGTTTCCCTGAAGGCTTTGCCTAAATCCATACTTGCATTGATTGTTCAATCTACTCTTTTGGTTAAACAGAGAACGGTATAAAGCTGCATTTCCTGGATGATACGTTCTGGGGGTGTGTGGGGGCACACATGGATTCAGTGTGCCTGAATGAAATGGCAGTTACAGAGTCAGAATATGGGAGAGGTGTGTGTGTGTATGTGTGTGTGTGTGTAAGGCGAGTGCGGTGGGCAGCTAAACACAGGCACTCAAAGAATCTCTTTCTTCTCTTTTGAAGTGAGTTCAAATGCTCTTCAAAGACTGTCTGCCCGTATGACGGCGCAGGAGGAGGAGGGGGCATGGAGGAAGAATGGGGTGACCATGTGCTCTAAACACAGCTTCAGTTGCTGCGGATAGGATTACGCAAAGTTGTTGTCTGCTGCTTCCAACTATGCATTTCAGCGTTATGTGTGTTAGCAGCATGTGTGTGTGTGTGTGTATGTGTGCAGCCAAGCGCACACAAAATTTTAGTTGGCTACACTCCCTACTAGCAGACTGTCGTGAGCCAGGGTCAGACAGATGTGTCAGCACAGTGATATTATTGGCCTTTGGGCTTCGTCCATATTTATACCAATTACACTCTCAGTTGCCAGTTTATTAACCTAGCAAAAAATAAAGCAGTGTAACACAACAGCCCTGCAGTTTATTCTACCTTCATGAAGGTTATCATGTTCACTTTTGGTTCAAACTGTTGTAGATCGAACTTAATGGACATTTAGGAGGCTGTATAACTGTATATTAACAAGGCTGTTGCATTACCATGATGCCACATTCATCCCTATACATTTTCTATGGGACACCAGTGGGACCAGCAACGCAAAAGAATTGAGGGGTCGAAAGTTGAAAATGTTTTACTTTATTTATCTAAATGAGGAAAAAGACAGACATTTTCAGAAAAGCTGACCACACACAAATTTACTAGCATGAAAAAGATGCAGAATATGGTTGAAAGCTTCATTGCTAGTAAGACCTTTCTGCTTAAATGATCTCCATCAGATATTGTTTCCGAAGGTCAAGGATGAACATAATACTCTGTCATAGTCATACTCTCCAAGATCACAGCTGCTTGGTACGAAGTCACATAAATTATAGGAGAATGTCGTTCATTTAGACAGTTTTTGCTAACAAGTGTGCTGCTGTACTCACTATCGACAAGTGAGAAGTGGCAGAGGTGATGTCACTCAGTTTGTTCACTTCTAGTAGGACTTCACCATCCTTCAATCTGCATTAGTTTTAGCTAGTTGTACCTAATAAACTGGCAAACTTATTTACACACAGTTTGCTAACAAGCATGCTAATCACTAGTGAGAAGCGGCGGAGGTGATGTCACTCAGTTTGTCTTTTTCTAGTGTGTCTTCACCATTTGTGTGCACTAGTTTTAGCTAGTTATACCTAATAAACTGGCAACTAAACGATTAGTTGTATTTTAATAGATGCGTTTTTAGAAGTTAATTAAATGCTATGTGTCACAAAATTTAGTGTAAGACATTGAATTTATTTTTTGTTTTTTACACATGTTGAATGTTGTTTTTTTTCTGCCTTTGTAATCAGTGTTTATATTGGACCCTCATGTGAGCAGTAGCACAGCTTGTTGACTTTTCTATCATAATTTGATCACAGTCCTGTTGTGGTTTTAATTCTGCTTGACTTCCTGCCTGTCTCCGTCCGTCGCCTCGCTCTCTCAACTGCTTCTCTCCCCTCCTTCCCGGCTCTTGCGAGTGTCTCCCCTAGAGCAGAAATTACATGCTGCTTTGTGCCTGGCGTAAACAATGTTTTCAACAGTGCAGGCCTGTCCTGTCTCTCTCTGTCTCACCCTCTCCCTCTCCAATCCCCTCAAGGGACGAGTGGAGCGCACAGAGAGAGAGAGAGTGTTGGGATAAAGAGGGGGAGGTGGATTGATGAGAGAAAAAGAGAGAGAGAGGTATCAGTAGGATAAAGGGAGAGGAGGGGGGAGGGTTGAAGAGAACAAGTGAAAAAGAGCAACAGTCTGTTCCCAGAGCAAAAACGGCCCAACAAGTCTGTATAATAAGCATAATAAGAGGGGGTGAAGGGCGACACCTCCCCACCACCAAACAGACAGACACACACACACACACACACACACACAACGCCGTCTGGATAACTACCATTCAGTGTAATGATAGTCAATGGGCTCTGATTAACTCAGCATTACCTACATACCCCGCAGCCCCTATCTTTGCCAGCACACTTCACTTAACTTGTGCCAACAGACACATGTTGGAGGAAGGGAAAGCAGAGCTGAGTGCTATGAAAGCAGGTAGGCATGCAGACATGATGAGCAAAGTGCTGTCTGGTTAAACCTTGTGTCTAACAGCCAGGGGTAGTTTTGAAAGGGTAGGTGGTAGTTTTGGTGAGCATGGCACACAAGCCTGTTCTCTCCCTGACAGAAACACACACACACACACACACACTGTCTTTGTTCCTCTCTTGTTCTTTATCTCTTCCTCTTTCCTTTGCTCTGTCTCCGTGAGTGTGTGAGGGTTGGCAGCCAGGGATCTAGAGGTTACATAAAGTGGATGTGGATCTGGGGAAGAAAGCAGAGAGATGTTACATAAAGAGCTGTAGCTAGACAAAGGTTAATAAAAATGGAGCTTTGTACTGTAGGCAGGAGCCATGGGAGAGAGAAAGCTTGAAAAAAAAAAAAAAAAACTGAGAGAATGGCCGTTACATAAACAGATAAAGATGGGGTGAATTATTGGTGGCTTTGCTTTGGTGTTACATAAAGAGATGGGACCATCTAGCAAAATGAAAGACAAAATGTGTTGTTGTGTGTCACACTTGTCTGACAAAATCTAGCCTTAGAAGAGACACTTATTCCTGATTCCTGACCTTATTTTGGACACATTCGGATTAGTGAAGACACAGCACACACACATTCCACACAAAGAGTCACACACACACCTGTCAAACGTGTATACAACTGCTTGCACACTCTTGTGCCCGTACAATCCTCACAGGCTTAAAATAGACTAACATTTAGCTGCAGTGGCAACACTGCATACATTGACCTCTGATCCCTTAATTGTTTGTTTATCCCTCCACACAACATCACTCTGCTGCTCTGCAGCTCGGTCCATCCACTGCTTCTCATCTGTTTTCTCTCTTTCTCATCCCCTCACCCCCCCCCCTCTCTTCCTCCTCCACACCTCCCTTTTCTGGGTCTGCTTTGTGCAAATGTCATACAACACTCTGTAATATCTATCATTAGGAGGGGGGGCGACATGAAAGACTTGTGCTTATTAAAGTGTGTGCTTGAGTGTGCAAGTGCATCTGTCATAGCCTCAATGACTTCAAGAACAAAATGATATTTTCAAATGAGGTGTTCATTTTAAATGAAATGTTTCAGTGTTGTTAATAAGCCAGTATTTGTATTTATTGATGGTTTACAGCTAAATCCTGCCATAAGATTGTATGCAGTTAGTTAATTATCCCTGATGTGTGTGTTTGACATGTATTATGTGTGTGAATGTTGTGCTTTACAGTGATACTTACTGTGTTTCATTCTGTGTTCCCTCTTAGATACTACTACAACAAGAGGATCCTCCATAAGACCAAAGGCAAGAGGTTCACCTACAAGTTCAACTTCAATAAGCTGGTGTTGGTCAACTACCCCTTCATTGACATGGGCTCCACTGGTAAGGCTGGACTGAGTGTGTGTGTGTGTGTGTGTGTGTGTGTGTGTGTGTGTGTGTGTGTGTGTGTGTGTGTGTTTGCATTTCTCTAATCCCACAATAGGATAGCATGATTACACAGGATTACACGGGAGAACATTATATATTGTTTCTCAGTATTATTTCCCTCTTTTTCTCCCTGTCTTTGTCTCGTCCTTGTCTTGACGTCTTTAGGAAGCGGTGTTCCTCAGAGCGCCCCACCTGTCCCCACCGGTGCAGGGACCCACTTCCGCTTCCCTCCTTCCACGCCCTCCGAAGTCCTCTCCCCCAATGAGGACCTGCGCAGCCCCGGCGGCATGTTCAGCTCTGTGGCCCGACGAATGGCACGCGGCTCTGTCAGCGATTGTAGCGACGGCACCTCAGTCAATTCTGAGATTGAGGAGGGCAACACGGGAGCGGGAGAGGAGAGGGGAGAGAGGGGTGTGAGTGGAGGAGGAGGACCTGGTGGTGGAGGAGGAGGCTACCGGAGCATCATCCATCCCCGTCTGTCTCATGAATCTCTGTTCCGCATGTATGGAGGACCAGGCAACCCTGCTGGGCATCCAGGCTCCCGAGGCCCCACCGGGCACCGTATTCACCCAGAGCCCCTGTCCCCTTTCCCTGTGTCCCCTCTGCCTGGGCCAGGAGGAGCCGGCCTCCTAGCCCCTCCTTTATCCCCAGCACTCAGCATGACCCCCACATCTCACCTCCCCTACACTCCCTCACCCACCCTGTCACCCATGCTAGGCTCCCACTTCTCCTTCAACCCAGAGGACATGAAGCGCTACCTGCAGGCCCACACCCAGTCGGTGTACAACTACGGCCTCAGCCCCAGAGCTTTCCTCCAGTACCCCAACATCGTCATCCCTCAGCCGCACCGGCCTGCCGCAGACAAGGCCGGTCTGACCGGAGAGAGAGGAGCGGCCGAGAGAGCAGACAGAGCAGTGACAGCAGGGGGAGAGAGGGGAGGAGAGCGGCACCACCATCCAACTCTGGCTCACTCCGCCCACCATCACCCCCATCCACCTCACTCTGCCCACCCTCATCCCCATTCCCATCCCATGCATCACCCGCTCCATCTGGGTGAGGAGCCCCCACACATGTCTCCCTTCAAGTTCAAGCTGCAGCCACCACCACTGGGCAGGAAGCAGAGGGAGGGTCAAAGCCAGAGTAAACCCAGGCAGAGCTCACTTTCCTCAGGCTCAGGATCCGGGTCCATGTCATCTACCTCTGGCCTCGGCTCTTCGCTGTCGTTCAGCAGTGATCGGAGCTCAGCCAGCGGCTCGGGCCTCATCTCTGCCTCCTCCTCAACGCAGTCCCTAAACAGTGCAGGACTTCCCAAGATAAAGGTGAGTGCCACAGACCTAAATATCCCTCATTATACTCAGTAAATTACACAGGGAAAATGTTCGACATGAATCACCACTAGACCTTAAAAAGTTTTAAAAGGACACATGCATATTTAATCTAGACTATTAACACCACTCCACTGCCAGACATTCTCTTAAAAGAAAGCAAACTTGTTTTTGCAAAAAACACATTTTGAATAATTTATATCATTAAAATGGCCTCAGTGATGTTCACTATTTCATGACTAATGCGTTGTCCATTTTCTGTCTGTCCTGTGTTTCTCTTTGCGTCTGTCCCTCTGTTTTTAATCCGACTGTCCAGGTGGAGCCCATCTCTGATATAGAGTCAGAGGAAGAGGTGGAGGTGACTGACATTAGTGATGAGGACCCAGATGAGAGAGATGAGGAGTTTGAGCTCTTCTCTTCTCGCCACTCCAGAGCCCCTGACCACCACCACCACCACCACCATCACCACCACCACCACCACCTCTCTAACGGCTCAGCCGCCCCCCCTCATCAACACCATCCGGATGAGGACCTGGACGAGGATGTCTTCAAAGCGCCCGCTCCACCTCCACCTGGCCTGATGCCCTTCTTCACCTCGCAGCACACACACTCCAATGTGCACCGCGTGCTGCCCACCCTCAAGACCGAACCCATCGAGCCAGGGGACAGTAACACACCCCCGCCTCAGACAGGCTCAACGGGAGTTTCCCAGACCAAGTGCATCCCCCTCAAGCTGCGCTTCAAGAGGCGCTGGAGCGAAGACCAGCGCATGGAGGCCTCACAGGAGGAGTCGGACGACAAGAAAGTTCGACCACAGGAGAGGCAACGTAATGGGCGGATGGAGATGGAGGAAGATGGGACGGGCAGTGGTGAAGGGGACAGTCCTCCCCCGTTAGCATACGAGGGCTCTTTAGCCACACCATTGGCCTCACATCGCAGGGTGAGTGCTGAGCTGCATCGTGCCACTGCACAGCTGTCTCTGGAGAACAAAGACTGCTGATGAGAGACACGGCCCAAACACTACTGCTCCAGTAGCACTGGAGGTGGTACAGGAGTATGTAAATGGTTCCTCTGTAATCTCTCTCCCACGCTGACAAACTAGATTCCCGAAACCTCTAGTAAGAGCACAGTCTAACAAACATACATAAACCTCAAAGACAGCCCTACTATTCTGTCAGATCCCCCCACCAATCCTCTGTCTGGATCAGGGCTCTTCTGGGACACATCCTTTTGGAGGAAGGGACTCACTCAGATTTCAGCTATCCCAGGCACAATGACTGAAACAGGGCTGAAATCAGAGGGAGGCTCCCTTATGGAGCTCCAAGTTCACCTCCCACCTGGCCAGTGAAGCTCCAGATGCCCTGCCCCAGTAGCACAGCTCCAACCTCTGGCCCCCATCAGTATGATCAGCAGTCAGTCACACTTTCCTCAGGAGACTCGTACTCCCTTACAACCCAGCAACAAACCCAGAATGACGGTGTGCACAATCTCCCCTCTGCTACTTTTCCTATAAGACGACGGGACTTCAATAAGTGCCTGTATCTAAAACCCACAGCCCTGGAATGACACGGAACAGAGCAAAGAAGGGGAGCATGTGCAGGAGGAGGACTGCTATGAGTAATCATTCTTTACACTCATGAAATTCTTGTCAAGTTTGGCAGATACTGAAAAGTCATGGGGGTGAAAAGGAAAAAGTGGGTGTCCAAGACTGGAGAGTGGGGCTGTTGGGTGCTGTCTGACTGACAGAACTGCTCTTAAACCTGGCCCACTCCACTCAGGGAAGCCTATTGCTGTATGTTTATTGGATTCATGCACACACACATAAGCAAAAAATTAAAAAAAAAAAAAAAAAAAAACAACAACAAAAAAACACAACCCAGCCAACAGTGAATGGGACTCAAAATGGAAACATTGCTTATGGACACTAAACAGTGTTCATTGCAACACAAGATCACACACACACACACACACACACACACACACACACACACACACACATACATACTTTGAATCTGGCACACTGTTCTCTCAGAGCTTTTGACTTTTGTATAACCTTCTTTCTCTCTCCTAACCTGCCCCTCTTTCTCTTGCGGACCACCTGTAGAGTCCACTGACTGAAATAATTTTAACCCAAGGGAGATGTGAGAAAAGAAGCAAGGTGAGGAAAAGAGAAGAATGAAGAAGTACTTCAGTGTAGAGAAAAAGCTGCTGAGGGGACCACAAGGGGAAGGCAACAGGGGGAGGAAGGGTCTGAGGTGTTCCAGTAACTGCTAACTAGCCTTCTCACCTCACCTAACATGGCTTGTATACTGAAAATCATTTCCCCCTGCAGCACAGAATCCTAGTTCACCAGCTTGAGCTCCTCTAACAATCATAGATAGTGTTAAACTAAACCAGCAAATGTTCATACAATGGCGCACACATGCACGGCACTGCCTTTAGCTCTTAAACACGCTCCCTCTCTCTCCGTCTGGACCTCCGGCTCTCCCTGTAGTGGCGACATCCCTCGGGTCCAGAGAGCGTGTTAGACTCCCGGGCCTGCACACGAGCGTGAGAGCCTGAGAGAGCAGGGACTCACCTTAGACCTCACACACACACACACACACACACACACACACACACACTCACACACACACTGCCTCTCTATGCCTTGTTTTTATAGCATGTACAAAAGTGCAAACTGAGCTCTAACAACACACATACAGACTATATCTTTATATATTCTAAATGAAATTATTAAAACAAGTGAGATTTTAAAGAAGCATATCATTTTAATGATATGATTGATTCAGGATTTTTTTTTTTTGTAAGTGGACTAATTTGAGTGTCACACCACTCGTCAGATAATATGATATGGAGGGTGGGTGAGCAGAATAAAGAGGTGTGGGGGGTGGGGGTGGGTTCTGGGTTTTTCTTGTACATTTGTTTCATAGACAAACAAGCCAGAGAAAAACACCACAGGCCAGTCTACCAGAAGACCAGCAGAGAGAGAGAGGAAAAAAAAAAAACAGGACTGGAACAGACTGCTAATGATTCAGATGTGTGTGGTTCACTCTGCTGTTCACTTCATTTGCAGTAGCTTGCCCTTTTAGCACACAGCACTCTACTCTTTCCTGTCTGTACAGTCTAGCTCGGCTCAGTTGGGTTTCTCTCCAGCTTGAGCTGTCCTGGCCCCAGGCCACCTCTCCAGGCCCCCGTGCGTGTGAACTCAGAGTCTGCTCATGGGTTATTAGTGAAGTAGTCATCCTGTCTTTTCTCTTAGGCCAGTTAGCATAATGCTCCAAAGTTCGCAGCAGCTCTGGAGTGGGGCAAAGGAGAGAGAGGGGGGGGAGGGTTAAGGGGTTAATCATTACTGTAAGATAGCCTGAAAAAGTCTGACATGTGAAGACCTGTCCTGAAACGCACTCTCCTCCAACTATGCACACACACACAAAAGATTCCTCAACACACACACACACACACTCACACACACACACAAATGACTATGTTTGTGATAATGTATTAACATCCCAGAGCTTTCCGTCTCTGCGGCCAGGTCATCAAGGCATCTGATTGGTTAACTCAGCCGTGTTGACCAGCGGCCTGTCCCCGCCTGGCCAGCAACAAGACAGATCTATAGCAGCGAACTGTGAGATAGATGGCCTCCAGGCGGTCTGTGTAGCTGAGCTGATCGAATTTCCTCATCAGACCCCTGTGGTCTGGACTGGAGCATGTCACAACATGTGTACACACACACACACACACACTCACACACACCCTCACCACCACCAAGTCCTGTGTCTGTATTTGAACTGACAGCTGCCTTATTACTACTTTTCATATCTCAGCAACAGATGAGGCATCAGTCTACCTGCTCTCTCTTCTTTCTTTCTATTTTCATTTTTTCCTGGCTCCGTTTCAGCCGTTGTCTGACTTCCTGCTAACTGCAGTGTGATCTGACTCAGTCATGATATTGCAGGGTAAAAAGATTGAAGTCTGTGAGCGACGCGGACTCGCTCTCATCCTGTTTCAGGCCTCTACGGTAGACAAACAGCACAAAGATGACATTTCTCTGTCAAAAAGAATAAAGGTTTCTTAGTTTATTTTTCTGATGTCAATATTGCTATTGATTGTTGTTGTTGTTATTATTGTTCTCATCGGGTTATTTACCTCTCCACCTGGCATTATTATTATTCCATGGCTCTGTTAGCTGTTGCTTTTTATGTTGTGTACATCACTTTTGGATGATGTGGAAACCCCTCCCCCCCCACCCCCACCCAGCCCCCAAAACTCCATTCCCTGTTTAAAACCATCAAGCCCCCCCAAACCAGAAACCTTTTTCCTGTCTTTAGTTTTTACAAATGTAATATAACTAAAATGTGTAATATGAATTTTGAGAGCAGTTGATATGCTGACAGAGAAATAACATGGGGGACTGAGAGGGAAGCACCGGGGCGGAGGATCTTACTTTGGGGGCAGAGAGGGAGTGATTTTATCTTTTTTGTCATGTATTGTAATTTTTATTTTATAATGTTTCTTTTTTTTCTCCCTCTCTCTCTCTCTCTCTCTTGCTCTTGTATATTTTTTTCAAGGTTTTTTTTGGGAGGGGGGGGGGGGTTGTATCATTTTTAAAGAAGAAAAAGATGTGTATTGTTTTACTGTGTAAAGGTCTATCTTCTCCCTCTTTCAGTCTCTCTTCTTTCGCCTCGTCTCCCCCGAGCAGTTACATAACACTCAGATGGAGAGATGAGAGTTAATACCATGATGTAACATTGAATTTCTCCACTTTTTTCGTGTTTTTTTTTTTTCCAAACTTGTAATTAAGCTGTAATCAGGGTTAATTAAAACCGGTTAAAAGCCAATATGAATATCATTGTGTTTGTTTATGTCTACTCTTCTTTCTTATATCCATATTTATTAATGACACATAATCAGACCGCAGAGTTTCATTATCTGGTTATTTGTAAACAAAGAGATTAACCCCTGACTTCTTGTCTCGTCAGACAACAAGCAGACAGTCATATGAGGCCTTTTGATATTTCCTCAGTATTACAGTTAATTACAATTAAAAACAGTTCCGTCAGGCAGCACTACACTAGAAGGAAAACCTTTTTATAAATGTGTAGTATATGCTTATCTTATAATCAGCCCTTTAAGAAATCATTTTTAATTGGAAAAGATCAACAGCACATCTTGTACCCTGGCTTTCATAATGTCTGATGGCTGAGTGGATGAAATGAACACACACACACACACACGTACGTTCCCAGCTGCCATGATGCAGAGGCCTCTGAGGTTACATGTTTAGCGGTGATAAAGAAAAGCACTTTGTCTGCGGTGCTGCTGCCCACTCACCCACATAATGCTTGCCCGTTTACCTTTTAATGTGACGTCAGTGGCTCCCTTGTCTTGAGCGCACTTACAAGCGAATATTGTATGTAAGAGATGGAGGAGCTGCTGGAGAAATGGTGAAGTTGCTGCCCTTGAATGGCACATTTGGTTTATTTTTTTTTATGTCAGATGGGTTTTACAGGACAAAATAGCAGTAAAAAATAAGGAACACAGCAAAACAGCCTCAACCTTTGTGTACACAGGTATTCATAGACACAATGATCTTAGCGACAAAATGATTCATGTTTATCTCAAAGGATGTGGTTGTTTTTTTTTGGTCTTTACTAAAATATATTCTCAAATCATTCTTGGAACAAGTTACAAGTTTGCTTCTCATCATTTAGTTTTGTGAATAAAATATTGAGCCAATTAGGAAGATTGATAATGAAACATTACATTGAATGTCCTTTTTTAGATTGACATTAAAGGTAGTTTATGTCCATACGAATTCCTGCAGCTCAGCCCAAAACTCTTTGACAACTTCCTAAATAGGTATTTCGGGGCTAGAGTTGCAGAAAAAATAGTATAGCAAAGTGTTTTGACATGTTTATCGAAGTTCATAACAAACTTTATTAGCCTCAACACTTTGCGTGGGGCTGAATCAACACCTCTCTAAACTCGCCAAGGTGATATTTATCTGCAAATTCACCCATGAAGTATATTTTGTAGCAAAAAAACAGCACAAACTGCTCAAACTATTAGTCTTAAAAGATAGGTTCAGAGTTCTTCAATTTTATCACAGTCATCACATGCCGGTATGTATGTTGAAGGAGTTTTTGGTCACTAATTATTCCTTCTGTCCAGACTGTCCATGAGGTGACATACAACATAAGAGTCTTTGTTCTGTGTAAAAATGTGCTCTATAAATTTGCTGAAGCTAAAAGACTAAATGATTGAGTTGTCTTTTTAGTAAAAAATAACCTCTTTGTTTTTCCATGTGTTTCCTTGTTTGGTTGTTGTGGAGGAATAGTAACAGAAAGAGGGAAGTTCACTCTAAAAAGACTGTAACTTTTGAAGATATACATGTTGGATTTTGCTAACTAAGACCACCGAAGCTATATTAACTACAGATGAATTTTGCACAAGGGTATATTCACTTGTAGGCCAGTATGGTGAGGAGGTATGAGCACAGCAACCAATAACTTTTTATGACCCCTCCAAGGGGTCACATGATAAATCTGGAGGTTCGCAAGATGATTAACAGGACGGGAAAGAATATTGTTCTGCTGCTATTCAAATTCTGTTTTTCTGACTTATCAAATAGTTGTTTTTACTTCTTGTGACATACTGGAAATGTTTTGATATGAAGGCCTCTAACAAATGAAACACTCTGATTGGTTTAGAGGAGAAAACCACTCTCACACAACTGAGATATATTCAACCTGTGAGGGTCACCAACCAAAAACTTTGGGAATCAGTGCTTTAAATGATATAGCTGCTCTGTGCCGTAGACCTCTGATGTTGTCTAGAAACTATTAAAAACATGTCAGTAAGCCACACCGCTGCACTGGGTTCCTTCACCACAAAGATTACAATCATGTTTAGCTACTATTTGTGTATCATTTGTTTAGCTCCTTGCTTAGCTTGTTGCGTTACATACCACAACCTCTTGATTTTCTACTACATACATTCTAAATTTCTCAAAAAACTTCAGTTAGTAGTTAGTAGTTATCTGCCTTACAAGGAACTACTCTAAGGAGATTGAAAACGGATCACTGTTATTACTCTTTGGAGTCGTTTCTAAACAAACTACTGTGACTATAATCTTTAGGGCAAAGGAACATGTCACCCAGTGCAGTGGTGTGGCTCACTGATGTGTTTTTAGTAGTTTTTGGACAACAACAGAGGGCTTAAGCACAGAGGAATAAGATATATCAGACTTTGAATACACACACAATACTTCTAAGTAGGATGAGTTTGTTGTTGGTTTGGCTCCGCATATTAGATTTGTTGACAGGAAGAAAACCAGCTTTATCCTTTAAAGCAGTGGTTCTCAACCTTTTTGGTGTCAATGCCCCACAAATTGATACACATCAGGCTGCAGACCCGTATTAGATAAGATGTAGTCTCAGGGATCATCATTTAATAAGATTTAGTCATTCCATTACTGTCTATACTGTAGATTGGCAAGTTAACAGTGAAGAGTGTGAAACCTGTGAATCTCAGGTCGAGAACTGCTGCTCCAAAAGGATTCACTGACACAGAAGCGTCTGTGCTCCTAATATGTCAGCGTGTGACACATGACTCAGCTGACTTTACCTCCTTTGACCTTGATGAGGGTCACTGTCTTTGTGTGTGTAGAGATACATGGTCCTCACTGTTGACATACCACTCATCCAGGTGCTCCATTCACGGCAGAGGATACAGAGAGAGAGAGAGTGTGTGTGTGAGAGAGAGAGAGAGAGAGACCACAGGAACCACTGTGCTCTCTCACCTGTGCCACATCCCTCTCCCCTCGCTTCCTCTGAGCGCCTGCTTTCGCGGAAACCTGTGCAGAGCCGGCACTGTGCTCCATATATAACCACAACCTGTGCATCATGCACACACTGCACAGCATAAAGCCTTTATGAATGCTCACACACACACACACACACACACACACACACACCAGTGTTGCATTATCTGAGTTACGGTACGGTAAGAGGCATGCTAGTAAGTTCACCACATCCTCCACCATACAGAGAAAAGCTGCACCGCACAGGAGTGAGGAACTTTCACAGCGACGGCTCTTTGTCACAACGAGCGCAGACAACACTGTGCACACATTGATGTGGTTTGTTTGAAACTCTGGTGCTTGTATTTCCTTTTTCTCCTTCCTTCCCGCCAATCTTTCTTTTCAACCTATTTGACCCCCCTCAAAAAAGAAATATCATATCCATTTTTGTCTCTCTTACGGGGAGCTGAAATGTCGCCGACTGACCTGATGTTTGAAGGTGAAATAAAACTTCATGGAAGAGGCCCAGCACCAGCAAAACAAAAATAGTTTACTTTGCGCTCACTGCTTTGGCATTTCACATTGAATGTCTCCCCCTGTTGCTGGAAGACTGCACTGCACATTATACCGCCTTAAGTTTATTTAAAGTTTAGGAAAATGTATTAAAGAATTAAATCCACAGTTAACCAACAAAAATACGCATATATAACATGAACTAGAACCTACAGAGTCCTGCAAAGGGAGCCTATAAATGGCTGAGACAAAACTATATACAGATACACAAATACATACAAATATGCACATGCATACACAAATAATAATACTTATCTTGTTTATTTTTTTTCCTTTTTAATTTAAATAGTTTCTAAGTTTCTCCCTAAATCAAAATTCATATAAAAATGCCAAATTAAATTTGAAAAAGTGCTGTATTTCTTGCTGTTATATGTGTGGGGATGCATTATTTATTTATTTAATTGCCTATAAGATGAGTACATTTTACAGGAGAAGTTTTTTTATTTATTTTTCTTTTATTCACAGACTGCTTAATCTCACTTGTCACTTAAAGGTGCTGTAAGCGATTTTTAATTATTATTTTTTAAAATAGTTAAAATAAGTGTTACATAGCTTTACTTTTTAACAACCATCACTGGTAGATAGTGTTTGGTCAGTAACATGGGTCTCCCAGTCCCACCACTCTGCAGTAACCAGGAAATACATTTCCTGTTCCCACTTTATCCAATCAGGAGAGAGAACTCTGCAGAGAGGCTCCGAGCGTTCACAGGCAGGCAGCAGAGTTTCAGTATGAATGACCCTCACAGAACAGGTGAAGCTACTGATTACAATGCTCCCAGGAACATCTTACACAACCAAATACACCAAGTGAATTATGACGGCTGAAGGAAAGAAAGAAGAAAAGAAAGCTGCCAGGAAAAGAAAGAGACAGGAGTCATGAAAGAGCCACATTGATATCAGTGTGGCCTTCAATTGGTGGAAAAACCTACAAGTTTTGAAGGGGTTGAAAAGTGATGCATAGCTAGCCGTACTGCTTCTGCACAGGTGAGCTATATTTTACTCTGCAGCAGCTATACAGCTATTTGTTAGCCAGCTGTGCCAAATGGTGTAAGGTGCTGTGACGAAGACAGCTGCGTGTTCATGTGTGGGGAAGAGGGAGAAGAGCGCTAACTGCAAGAACGGACAGGAAGTTAGCCAAAATGCTGATATTGTTCACAGCCCCTTTAATGAACACAAAGCAGATTACTCGTAACACGCGCTAACCTGCTCTTTCCTCATACAACTAAAACATTGATCCATGTCTTTTTTATTTACTAAATCAGTGGTTTCCAAAGTGGACCCCACTAATGCGCCTTTAAAAAGGGAACTAAAGGGCCCATAAGATTTATTAATTTCCATGTTTTATTGCTCATTTTAGTAAGGTTTCACCACATAAAAAAGAGGCAGCAATTACATAAACTACATTGCTATTTACATTTACAGTCACATAAAAATGGAATAAATAAGCAACATACATTAAAAAAAAATCATGTTAAATATGCAGTTATGAGAGGCTGATAAGGTTAATCTGTGGATAAGTAAGTTAAGATTTATTTATAGAGCACTTTTCATTAAAAGCATCAACATGAACATGATAGCAACAAGATTTATATAAGGCCATAAATATTGTGTTTGTACCAATACAAAGTAATATCAGGGTATGTATTATATAGGTCATATACAGATCATTTTTACTTAATTTAATAAAAACTTGTTAAATTTCTGGAAAATTTACATTATATTTATATTCTTATATAATATGCTTATGAAACAATGTTATACAGTGGCATGCTATAATGTTGTACAAGTGAAAAATTTAATGCAAAAGTTAAAAAATGAAACATAAAAAATACTAAAGTGATGATAAAAACAGATTGTCAACCACTGCTTTGAATGCACATGTCGCTGGGCTTGTTTTCCTCATCTTGTCTTGAATGCAGGCAGGAATCTGTGCATCCAAGGATGCCTGTCCATGAGAGAGTCCGGTCTACTGCTTCGGGACGTGACGTGGACCCCCAGGAACAGCTGAGTGGTGTAAAGTTACTGTGAACAAGAATGCAGCGAGCACAAGGGCTTACTGTTCTCCATACTATAGCTTGTATGGATGCAGGCTTTCTACACACGTGTTAGACTTTAATGACACCATGATGTGCTCTCTGTGCCTTTTCTAGCCATTTATCAGGGTTGTGGAGCCAATCACAGTTTTCTACATTTCTGTTGTGGTGACATTCCCCTACTAAAACTGGTTTTATCTTCAGGTTTAATACCACTGTGTGCTGGCATGATCCCCCCACCCCCCCACCCCAAATCCTTAACCTTGCAGAGTCTGAGGGGAGCATTTATCAGACATTAGTAGACAAGATGACTCCTAGCTGCCTCCTCCTGTAAGCTATAGTAGGAGGCTTGTCCTCTGCTGACACTTGATACACAATGAGCCCATTCCTTCAATAACACACTCTGTTCCTAAAAGCCCTGGTTAAATAGTGCACATGTACCGCGTAAAAAAAAATTAAAAGTACAAATCTATTCAAAGACTTCTGGCCCCTTACATAAGAATGTTTTTTGAAGAATCTGCCTCAGTCTGTGTGGCCAGTCTGATGGCTAACAGACAAATGTGCTTAAATACCTGACTGAAACTATAAAAACTCACAAGAAGCAAAATCATGCATAGAAGCTTAATTATGTGCAAATAAGAACAATTTGGGGAAAAAAAACAATGATCTGTTAAATGTTCACTATAAAACAAAGTATTGGACAAATTGAAATTGTGGCCTGATGATGGCGCTAGTTGTAAAAAGGTTAAGGGAAGTTATTACAGTTCATCTTGAGAGGGGACACGACTGTCAGCTCCACATGTCATTGCAATCTGTCCAATAGTTGTTCAGACATTTCACCAAAAACCACAAAAAGAGGAAAAGTTGGAGGATTAACAAAGTCATTAGATTCATTGTCTGATAACCATTAACGTCTGTATATAAAACTTTCTGCCTATTCTACGTAGATGTTAAGACATCGCTGGATAAAAAAGAGAAATGTGACCTGCTGGTAGTGCTAAAGGAAAAGGTGAGGTCATTATTAAGATTCATCCTCTGGGTATTATGAATGTCTATAAGAACTTACATGGCAGGTTTTGAGATATTTCAGTCTGGATCACCTTGACCGACCAACCTTGCCGTCCAGAGAGTCATGCTGCTAGCGTGGCTGATAAAAAAAAGTCATCTTAAACTGGTGTGTCTTTGCTGGGCCTCTCTGATGACTCCATTCCTATGAGGTAACAATAATCCGTAGCTCCAGGGATTGTAAAAGACGGGCTTTCAGATGATATATACTTGAAATCCACCCTGAACCTCCAGAATCTGAGTTTTATTGTTAGTTTTTATCGTTTTATTGGAGCACGCTATCTCCAGGACTGCTAAGCTATTGTCTTTAGAACTTTTTAGTCTTTCAGTTTTCTGTTTTCATCACTTGTCCGGGGGGGGGGGGGTTGATGGGGCATGCATGGGCTAACTGGGCTGGGTTGAGAGGTCAGGTGAGGGTCAGGGGGTTATGTTACCGTGAGGGTCTGCTTTAAGAGATGCTGAGGTGAGACACGTTCCTGGTGTGTCTCTGGCTTTGTGTGGGGTTAGTTTACAGACGGGAGCGGAATGTAGACTGTGGAAAGAGAAAGATAAGACTGCTGCTGAGCTTTTTTTTTTTTTTTTTTCTGATTTTGTATCACTGTGTCTCTTTTCTCCCAGACTCATGGTGTTTCTCCACTTCTCCCCTCGCTCTGTTTTTCTCTGCTGCTGTCTGTACCTGAGGCCGGTCTGACAGCAGAGCCCAGCAGGAGAGGAGGGTCTCGAGTGTTTGACTGACAGACCAGTGATGAGCACACAGAGAGAGGGTGAAGGGTGAAGGTCAGAGGTCAGGCTCCCATGGAAAAGTGGGGGAGAGGAGATCTGGGGTAACAGACGAGGGTGGGGGATTTGCTAACGAGATGGGGCGGTCAGAGGGGTTGCCTGCAAGGAAAAGAGATGAAAACGACATATAAAATGATACTTTATTGATTCTCATAGTGGGATGATGGGACCACCATAAACGCAAATAGTTATTAGATAAAATAAATTAATATAAGTAGTATAATCAAGATAAAGAAGGTTATATAAACATAAACAGCAACTTTAACACCAACACAAACATATAAATAAATATTTGAAATACATAAATGAAAGTTGAGTGTGAATTTCCATTCTTGATCTTTGTAACAGTAGTTTCTTTACTCAACATCCACTTGCTTGCTTTTTCAGAGCTTTCAATCACATCTCAAGGTCTTCCTCTTTGGATGGAGTTTGCTTTGTTGTCATCACGTGACCGAATCTAAAATTTAAACATGACCTAAACTTCACTTACTGACATGAAACATGAATATTTGGGCATTATAAGTATACAGTATACAATAAATATGCAGTACAAGCAATGACAATGTGCCATGTTATGTATCCTGATTGGTACCGTCATAATCACCAGTCCGGAGCCCAGTAAAGCTACAATACTCCAGATCCAGCACTGGTGCCGCATCCTTCTGTTGTTACCTGAAATGTGGACTGCTGTTTGGACAGTGCAGTCACTTTTTAAGTCTACCTTCTCCCCCGATGCTGTTTCCATAGCGTCCACACTAAGTTCTGCCATTTTCCTTTTTTTATCATGCTTTCCACCCTTAATGGCTACTTTAACTAAATGCCATCACGTGCATGTAAAACAAACAGAAGGACGTTTGGTTTTATTCCAGAAGCCATTAGACTTGTGAAGTTTACCTTGTGCATAGACTGATAAAATGCACTTTTGCCACTTTTTACATAATACGTGCCTTTGTGATGTTTGGATATTGTGGGTGAGCTACAGACTGGCCACTGCCATTAATCCTTGTGTATTTTATCTCTTTATAACATGTCATATTGGTATTTTTTGATTGCCTTTGTCTGTGTGAATGAACTATATATGTATACTTTGTGTGCAAGTATTGTATTGTATTTTAAATTGGATTGAATTACAGATTCATCTGTCATAAAAAATGAAAATAAAAAAACATCTACCACCCTCTCTTGTGCAGCCTCTTCAGTGTTTACAGTCCAGTTTATTGTTGATATGTGAACCTGTACAGGTTGCAGTGATCGGCATCTCTCAACATAGTTTTTGCTAGACCTTGAATGATAAATCACATTAAAATATATATGTTTGAGGTCATTTGTCTCAATTACAGTTGATTTTTAAACTCTAAAATGGCCTGTTCAGTAAACTTCAGTAAGTGATTCTCATATAATATTTATGTTATGTGTTTATGTAGAAATATCAGCCCATGAATAATTATCAGACCTCTCATAACTACCATTATCAATCGGATTATACTTTTTATTCCTTTGGTAACTCAGTGTGAACTCTTCCTATAACAGATAGGTCTCCTACATACATTACTACATGGAGGACACACTAAGCGACTGATAGTGACCAATGTAGTCAACACCAAATAAATCAAAACCTAATAAAGGAACAAAAATTAATTAATCTCCTGACTTGAGATGTTTTAAAGGAGTCCTGAGAAAAATACTGAACTTCTGAGATATTTTTGTGGACGAATTGTTTAGCAATTTAAACTTGTTGCAGTGCTCAACAACCACCACTAGATGTCACTCTACATCAACATTTAATCAACATCCAGCCTTCTCCGTCTTTCTCCTTCTCTGTCTACACACTCATACACATGTCGCACACACAGATGGTGAGTGTACTTAAAAAACACACAGCTCCTTTCAGCCAATCGTAACTTTGGTGTCTTTTTTTTTCTTAGATCTACACATCTTTTCTTCTCCTCCATCATATGCCTCTGTGAGAGATCAGCATGCATGCGTCAAATCACACCGGCAGGAGGCGCTGCTTCTGTGAGATCCCGCATGGCCGTCTGTCTCAGCATGAGTCTGGTCCCCTACTACACACAGAACAGAGGATTATGTAATGTTTACTATTATGACACTATATCTTTTCTAAGGTAGCGTGCTTTCTCTTCTTCTGTGGAAAAAAAAGTTAAAGGTCACAATGCATAGGCCACACGGCAGAATGAACACGTGCAGGACTGCCAGTCTCACACACGTGCCATCATCTCAAACATGCACATTTTCCAGCCGGTACTGAGCACACCGGTTCGTCTCCACCGCTGCCTGCCTGCATGTTACAAACATGGGGTTAGCCGAGTTTACGCCAGACCACGCCCCCTGTGTCCAGCTGGTGGCAACACTCGTGATGACATCACCGCTGCGCGCGCCCATTGGCCCCGAGACGTCTCACACCTGCCCAATCGCCTGCCGGTGAAGTGACGTCAGCCGAGACAGCTCCCGTTCACTTTCAGTGGAGTGGGCGGGGCGGAGAGGTTACGACGTCAGAGGCTGCGCCGTGATTGGCTGCGAGCGGAGAAAGTGAGCGTCTGTTGCTGAGAGAAAAGGGAGAGGGAGAGCGGTTTGCAACGGGAACCGATGCGTCGGCTGCACCACACAAACTTATCAGCTCCTTAGACAAAGTTTCTGAACGTGCATCCATGTTTCCTTTTCCACTCTGTGTCCCCGTGCTTTCACTTAGTCTCCCTAAGTGATGGTTTATAAAAAAGAATGCACTTTTGAACAGTCCCAACAGTTTGGATGCTGAGTCACAGAGTAGAAAATAACCGCAATGTGGGGCTTTATAATCCTGCTGCACCAACTTTCTTTCTTGGACAAGCAGAGGAGTTGATGCATTATCACCGTCTGCTCAGGGATGGCACTTGTGCTGTCAATTATGGTAAACATACTCCTTTTCAGAAGAGGAGGGGGCATGTGTGCCTTTTTATTGGCTCTCGGTTACCTGCTCCCTCCTCTCAGCCCTCCCTCGTGCTGTTCCTATGGTTCCCGAAGCTCTGATTGGATACTGTAAAGTTTGGGACAGGACACCGGTCTGGCTCAGCATCCCCGACCCCATTGGCTGGATCCCACTGTCTGTCAACTGGACTTTGACAGCTGGCCACGCCCTCTGGTCTGGGACGCCGACGCTGATTGGCTACTGTACCTGTCAGCGACCTCTGATTGGTCGGTTCGCCCAGCTGTTAGTGGTTCATTCACCATTTTGTGACTGTAGTGGAAAAGAAGACCGATAGTTTTTTATATCCTTGTTTGAGTTTCTGTCGGGGAAAGACATGTTTTGCGGAGGAAAAGTAAAGTGTGAGTCCGGACCGCACAGTCGTCACAGCCGACAGCCAAGGGATGTTACCGAGAGTTGTGCGAGCCGCCTCATCAGCAAAATAAGACCATAAATCTTTCTCTGGCGAAGGGAAAAGCTCTGTTTTGGTGAGTTGAAACTAAGTTAGCGAAAGGTAGTGAAGCTCAACTGACACTAATTTTCAAATTTCAGGAGCAACGACTTAGCACGAGCTGGGAATCAACTGCCAACGGTCGTCGGTTGTTCTGATACCGTCCGAAGAAATGGAGTGACACCGCTTGCGAGCCGAGGAAGAGCCGAGAGAAAGGGGAGGGGTGGGGGTGTAACAGCCTAAAAACTTTCTCAAATGTTTTTACCACAGTCCCACGGACGACTAGGAAACGTATAAGCTGTCGTCAGTCGTTATTACAACCTTGTGGTTGATGTTGAGTACTTTTCCGTGACCTTAGTTTTTCCAGTTTTGCGTAGAGAGCAGCGCTAGCGTAGTAAAAACAATCGACCTATTTGCAGCATTGCAGCCCAAATGTTTACTAATAGCCACGCAAGGTTATTTGATGTTAACACAATTTACCTGGGAGATAAAGGAAAAACAACAAGAGAGCGTATAACATTCCGTTTCCTTGTGGTCTGGCTCCTGACGGTGTTATTATGTGGGTACTAACGTTAGTAGTCTGCCACCGTTGCGTACTACGACTACTACAACCACCACTACTACTAACGTTACTGAGCTGCTTACTAGAGCGAAACACCAACACGAAAAGGTTTCTGCTTTTTTTCCCCCAAGTTTTTAAAAATCGTTTAGACAAAGTGTCACCTTACTGGCTCCATTAGGAAGCTTCTGTGGAGTGGTTGCGTGTGTGTACTATTAGCGTTGTAGTGGATATTTTGTATGCCAAACATCGTTGTGTGAGGAAGATTTAGGCCTTTCTAGTTTGGATAATAAAACGTCACTTGAAACCGGTTGTTTGTGTTTGTTACCGAGCACCGTACGCAGAGCAGACCGGCTGACTGCCTCGAGTCATAATACTCCTTTGACATTGTGTATCTCCTCTCGTAGTACTCGCAGAGATCAGCGCAGTGAAACCGGGAATGCATTCGGCTTTTCCCTCGCCGACACTCCACTTCTCTGCACTGCAATCCTACAATCAGTGTCGATGCACCCTTTGACATCTCTGACTGGGCAGTTTTAAACAGTTTTGTCATCTGTGTCATTTAATATATTTTCAATAATAGGCATTTAATGTTTTTTTTTTTTTTACATTTGTACTTTTGGTGTCCTCATCTGTGGCATGCATGCATTTCCTCATATCTTCATTATTGCACTTGTGTACGCAGAAGACAAATCCCTAATGGTGTAGGCATCTTTGCATAGCTTGTAGAGCAGCTGGCCATTTATGTGGCATTGGCAGTTCTGTCATTTGGTCCCAAACAGGAACAGTCACCTCTGATCTATGCTACAGCCTCCTGATCAATAGGGGCCAGAATGCACAAATTCCAGGCCTCAATGTTTCTCTTTTTATTGATATGATATGTACAATCAGATATGCCAACCACTAAACAGCTGCCAGTATTCATACTACGTCACAATGGATGTTCTCCATAACAAACGCACTCACACACACTTGCATGCCCGCACATACACACTTCACAGCTCGCCCTCTCGCTTTGCCTAAAATACCATAACGAAATGTTTTCTTTTACTTGTGTCATGTTGCCTGTACGATCACATCCCACTCACTCATGAGAGCATAAACCAAAGTGTGTGTGTGTGTAACAGAGAGCATGTTCTCCTTTTTTTTTTTTTTTTTTTTTTTGCTGTTTCATGTATGAGTGTGGTCCCCGGTGACCCAGTTAAGGGCAAAGCCGCCTTGCCATGCTGCCATGAGTGTAAGGGCCATGGTAGGCTTTACTATCACGGCCGTACTCCTGTCTTTCTCTGTTGTACCATCGCATGTTTCTTCTCTCTCCATCCCTGTCCCCGTCGCTGCAGCCCTGCGCCCATACAGACACCCATAAAACGCTTTTAGGAGAGGGATGAGCTGCAGTGTGCCTGGTAACTACGTATACACTCACACTGACATGTAGTGCAAATGCAGCACTGAACAAGGTAGACACAACCTGAAGGCAGCAGTATACAGTCATATACATTGTGTACTTTAAGTAGTTCGTATGCCCCCACGTCTGCCATACACACATCCTGTGCCATGTTGCGGTGGGGCATAGGCAAAATTCTCTACGACTGATTGAATAAACTGGCATCAATGTGGGGGTTTATTGGTTTATTAGGGCTGTATAGTCCAGTAATAAATATTGTAGAAATGTTCCTTTCTATAGTGTTGACATTGATAAGAGATTTTCTTATGAATGACCCTTTTGTGTGTATGCGTGTGTGTTCTTATACTGACATTTGGCACACGCATACACCTTCGTCCAACCTGTAAAGGAATCACCAGCAAAGTGCTACATGCATAAAAATCTAGATTTATATTCTTGAAATTTAAGAATCCTAAGAGTCATTTTTATTTATTTTTACACGTGTTTATATGTAAAAGTGAAACTTGTTCTGGCAGGAGTGTTTATACTGCACAATGGATGTGTGAGTGTGAGACAGTATATAGGTCCAAGGGAGATTTTAACAGTGCATGACTGCACTGTAAAATCCAGGGAGAATGTTAAGTGTGTGTGTGTAAAGTTTGATGTTGCTATGCCGAGGGGGGGGGGGGGAAACAGCATCTTTTTGCTGTTTAAGGAGGAGTCCAGTCCAACGCCATGGAAACGATAGCCGTCGACTATCTGTCTATTCAGGATTTAGCTGCAGACCAGACCAGTAAATATCTCACTCCTAACCTGCTCTAATACCGGAAGGTGTAGACTTCTCGAATTGCCTAAAATATGACCGATCTCCCCTCCACTTCATCTGGGTTCAGCCCACAGGACAATTAACATTTTACAATAATTTTCTTTATATTTTTGGTCATAATTTCTGATTAACAACTTGTTCGCTGAAAACAACACCCAAGAGAAGAGAATTTGATATAGGCTTTGTCTTAGCATCTTGGATTTTAGCTTATAAACAATAAGAGTTAAAAGCCTGCACTTTTTTCAATTTAGGGGATGTTTGTTGAGCACAAATTGTGTAATTCTTTTTATCCTTTGGACTTAAGGACTATGTCAAATGTTCAAATCCTGCATGCCATTTATTATGTGGCAGCACCATTTCATCAAATGTAAAATTATAGCTGCCTCATGCATAAATTCATACACTTTTCTCTGTAATTTAATATAACATATCTGGTGTCTTTGGCAACCTTTGTATTTTGTCTGGAATTTCAAATACAATTCTGTGGACAAGAGGGATGCTTGTACAGGCAACATATGTTTTTAGAATGGACCCTCAAATGGGTACACATATTTGAAGAGCTGAAATATTTTTAAAATCAAACTCGAAGTTAAAAAATCTCATGAGGCTTCCTGTGATGAATAAATTGTTTTAGACTGGAGCAGGGAAGCTGCCTCACTAAATACTTTGCACTGAAAATAAAGATAGGTTGATGTCTTATTCTAAAAAGAAAATGTTATCTCCATGTTGTGCACATACTCCGTTGTGCCGTCCAGTACCTTCAAAGTTACAGAATGCGAATACACACACATGCCTGCTGCCAGCTTATCAGCCAAAGCCTAAAGCATTTTAGGAGGCCATGAGCATGACCAAACACATTTTTCTAAGCTAACATCAGATCCTACGGAGTCATTCAGTCAACCAGTCAGTCAGCCAAATGGCCCTGACTCCTTCCTGTCTATTCCAATGCACTACAGTAACTCCACAGGACCAGCATACCCAGTCCAGGCCTCAGCGTCTACTCTCATGAAGGGGCACTTGGCCTGATAGTGGTAGGAGGTACATTCCTGCAGTCAGAGTTTTCTCTCTTTTTTCCCTTTCTTTGTCTAAGATTGGTCAATTTATATGAGGAATTTATAAAAAATCTACTGTAATTAGAGAGTGAGTAATGTGCTATATGTGGTGTTCCACTTTATGTTCTTCTCTCTATATTAAAATATGCCCAATATGTTGATGTGAAACTACATACATGTTGCTACTGCAATGAAATAAAAAGCATCAGTATCACTATTTGTGTCAGTGTTGACCAAATTTACCATGGAAATGATCAATGTGTGTATATTTCATTACTGTGCATTGACATTCTGTAACAAAAATAATGAAATAATGAAAAACGGACTACTAAAATTGTGATTCAATAATCAAAATTATTTTCTGTTTATACAGTAAAAAGTGTGTAAGGGCAGAGGTCAAAATAGAGAGTCAGTAAAGAGTGTGTGAATGACTCAGGTTATTTATTAGTCATTCAGGACCTGGAAGACATGCTTTTCTGTACGGCAGGAAGGGGACGTGGTGTTACTGGTTTACGTTGTTTGTTACAGCGAGCAAACAGTTAACAACAAGGTCACCTTATGTATGTGTGATGAACTTTTCCGATGTCGAGGAGAGAATGTCTGTGCATGTATACATCGTGTGTTAATGTGTGTTACGGTTTATGTGTGTTATTTGTAGGAATGTAGGCATTTGCACATGTTAGTGAGTTACTGAGTTTAGTCGAGGGGTGTGTGTGTGTGTGCGTGTGTGTGTGTGTGTGTGTGTGACTGTATTTAGCCTGTAATCTTGCATCAGTGAGTGTGCCTGATCCTGTGCCAGCCTTTTAATTTCTCTCATTTTGGGCGTATCTTACCATGGCAGATTATTCCAATTATATTGTCTTTTTGTTGAAATGTGTGTGTGTGTGTGTGTGTGTGTGTGTGTGTGTGTGTGTGTGTGTGTGTGTGTGTGTGCGTGCGTGCATGTGTGTGCGCATGTGTGTGTGTGCGCATGTGTGTGTGTGTTTGCATGTGTGAGAGAGTGTCAGTGAGACAATGACAAAAGACGACTGGGAAAGACTGAGACATCGAGAAAGAGTGAGAGGGCCAGCGAGTGCTAGAATGACTGTGGAAATTCCCAGTGACTACACAAGAACACTCTATTTGAACAAACAGCCGCATACTCCTACCTCTGTCTCTCTTTCTCTCTCTCTCTCTCTCTCACTCATGTTGTAGGGTGACCTCACCCAGGCCACTGCCAGTCCTTTTCCTCCTGATTGAAGTCAAAATAAATGCCGTGTTGTTGTTGCGATCCCAAGTTGAACACGCAGCATGGAGCCTATGCTGCATAGCGTGAGAAAGCTACCCTGTCGCATGTCGAAGTAGCTGGAGGGAGTACAGTTGGGAGATCAGGCGACCTGTAGTATGAGACTCAATTGTGTATGTGTGTGCGTGTTAGATAGAGTGTTTTTGTCTCTGCATGCATTTTAAATTAAAGAGATGTAGGCCTCATTAAAGGCAGACATTTGGATTCTGTGAGAGACAAATTGAAGTGAGTGACCTTGGATGTTTACCTTTCTTTCTTTCTTTCTTTCTTTCTTTCTTTCGTTCTTTCTTTCTTTCTTTCTTTCTTTCTTTCTTTCTTTCTTTCTTTCTTCTTGTCTTTCTTTCTTTCTGTCTTTCTTTCTGTCTTTCTTTTGTCCCATTTTTATTTTTGGCTGACCTTTTATTTCTAAATAAATAACCCACTATACAAATTATATCATACTTACACCGCGTTAGCCAGATTAAACTTCAATCTCAGACATATTTACCAGGGATTACCTGGGAAATAAATCAATAATTCATCATAACTATCTAAACAAAAACAGGTATTTCTTTGCGTTTTACTAATAATCTTGTTTTAAGCTAGTGATGATACAGTCTTAAGAGGATTACTGATTTTTAGAAAAGAATATGGGTTCTTTAGAGAGAACCCTAACCCTTCTTTCTTCATGAAAACAGTAATATTTTAAATGTTGCTGTTAAATTTTTAAAATGGTGGATAACTAATGTTTGAATTTAGCTTTTATATATACAGTATACAAACTCATACTTATGGCAAGAACACATAGACACACATGCATGAACGCACACTCTAGTGGATCGGCAGAGATGGAGGGTGAATGAGAGCATACGTCAGATATTGAGCCAATGTGATAGCCAGTGCAGTGTAGCACACTTCCAGGTATGACGTCATTTTTATTCTCAGCAATTTTTGATTATGAAGATAATAAATGACCACCTGTCTTCTGCGTCTCCCTCTTCCTTTCCAGCCATACACAGAGGACAGCAGGACAGAAAAAGAGAAAGAAAGCAGAGAAAGACAAAGGATAAAAGAAGTGCCTTAGAAGTGAAAGAAGAGGAGTGCCACACAATCTGCAGCACTTTGTGAACAGTAAAGAAGAGATGAGACCATTAAAGAAACACAGAGGGCGTTCTCCTCCGTTAACTAGAGGCAGAGGAGGGAGAAGGAGAGGGGGCTCTCAGCCTCCTCAAGAGAAAGATGCCAAAAGAATCAAGAAGGAGACACTTGTCAAAACCACACAGCACACACCCAACACTCCCTCCACACGCAAGCAGACCCCGCCTGCAGTGGCCAACTCTAACGAAGAACCAATCACAAACAGCAATACCCCCAAGACAGAGGAGTCTACCGAGCTGAGGAAACCTGTTGAGTCAGCTGAGAAGGATGTAAAAAAGGCAGATGAAAAGACAGGAAAGGAAAAGACGGTGGGCATGAATGGAAATGGAGCTGTGTCCACTAATACTGTAGCATCTCCTACCTCTGCCCCAGCGCCACACTCCACAACCACGCCCCCTCTGACCACCAATCACAACCCCAACTTAGGCTCAGTCTCTAGTAGGAAAACAGCCACATTTAAGGCTCGTGTACCCAAGAAGAAATACACATATGAGCACTTTGCTAATAACGCAAGTTCTCTGACTACCATTCCTACCTCCAGCCCTGCACTTATACACAACAGTTACTGCAATATCAACAGCAAAATAAATGATAGTCTGAATACGACCAATAATATTTTCAAGAATAGTAACAATATTAGTAATATCATTAATAAAAGGATAAATGTTAGTATCAGTAGTACTAACAGTAACACTACAAGTGGTTTTAACAACATGGCTAACAGTAGTAACAGTAGTGCTGGGAGTCATAGTACTTTTATCAATAGTATTAATAGTAGAAGTAATAATTGCTCAGGTAATCAGCCATTAGTGCAAACTGTGGATAGTAAAGCTACAGAAGCAAATCATTTTGTTTCCATGGATGACAGGGCTCTCAGGACAGCAGACTCCCAGGAAAAAGAGTCCCAAGCTGGGGAAAATGAGTCAGAGGGGGCCCCTAATTCAGTGCGCTCCTCATCCACTGATACAGCAAGTGAGCACTCAGCTGATCTGGACGTGATGGAAGCAACTGGCCCAAGTCTTCATCAAAAGAACTCCCACATCCCAGCTCCCCTCCATAACTCACACGCTAAAGGGGCCAGTCTTTCAGAGGGGCTAGCTGAAGCTCTGGCTAAAGGCATGAAAAATCAAAGAGTCCTGGCTCGCCAGATAAAGAGGGCCAGGGAGAGTGGCGTTAGGGCTGCAGGCGAGGGAGGGTTTAAGGAGAGAGACTCATGTCCCCTGTCCCCTGTGTTCAGACCTGGAGTGGTGCGTAGGGTGAGTGGAGGTACTGTTGAAGTCCAGCTCCAAGGAGCGGAGACCCTTGTTAAATACCCTTTTCATGGTGGAACCGGGATGACATCATCATTGGGGGCTGAGAGCATTGTAGAGTTAATTTTGGATGCCCCCCCACCTGGGATGGCACCTGTGGCTGTCAGGACCCGAGTGTGTGTGCCCTTTGGTGGAGAGGAGGGGGGTCCTTTGCTGTATAGAGAGGGGATCGTCTCTCAGGTGGACCCCCACCCCGGTGTCTCGTTCCCTTACCAGGTGCTCCTGAGTGAAGTCGGAGAGACTTTGGATGATGGAGAGTTGGGGGACAAGGAAGAGAAAAGGAAAGCTAATGCTCAGACTGTATGGGTTTCACGACAAAGCCTAAGACTGCTCACTCCTCCCTGGGAGGTCCCACATTTGGATGGTGGGAGGGTAAGGGAGAGAGAGCGGGAGAGGGAAAGGGAAGAGAGGGAGCGGAGGGAGGAGATGGAGGTAGAAAGGGAAGTGTGTCAGTTGAGTATTGGAATGGGGGTACTGGGAGGGGGAGCAAGGTTGGGCCATGGTTTTACACATCAAGGGGTTGCAGCTGGGCATCCCTATGGAAACGTACATCCACCACCTCATTCCCCCACTGTGACTTCTAGTGCGGTGGCCAGCACAGTCCATGGCTGCAGAGATAACTACTCTGACAGAGAGAGACAGAAACAGCCAAACACCCCAGAGGAAGACGTTGAGGTATCTCGTTTTAACATGGGCCTGTCCATAGGTCCCAAGTCAAATGCTGGAACCTCTCAGCACAGAAATATAATTTCCAAATCCAGTGGCTACCCTCCCTCCTCCCCCCATTTCTCTGTGGTGCGAGGTCTGGGACCCCCACACCTCTCCACCTTGGCTAGTCCCCAGCCACCCCCTTCCCCTGCTTTACTGGGGTCTGAAATGAACAACACCCCTCCAAACCTACCTCCAGCCAAGACCACTCCCACCCAGACCCCTACTCCCACTTCTGGTGGGGGGTCCTCCTCTACCTCCTCTCGCTCCAGGACTCCCCTGTCATTGGCTCAGCAGAAATACAAGAAGGGCGATGTGGTGTGCACCCCTAATGGTATCCGCAAAAAGTTCAATGGTAAGCAGTGGAGGAGGCTGTGCTCCAGAGAGGGCTGTATGAAGGAGTCTCAGCGTCGAGGATACTGCTCTAGACACTTGTCCATGAGGACCAAAGAGATGGAGGCAGCTGGGGGGGAGAGGGGAGGAGGAGGCAGCAGCTCAGGGACCGTCACCCCCTCTGACCTGCGGGGCAGAGCAAGCAGTGAGTTTGAGTGGGATGACACCTCAAGAGAGAGCAGTGAGACAAGTAGCAGAGGAGACTCCAGACCCCGCTTGGTCCTCCCCTCCATACTCCCCCATGACCTGTCGTCACGCTTTGACTTCGATGAGTGTGAGGCTGCCACCATGCTGGTGTCATTAGGGAGCTCCCGCTCTGGCACCCCGTCCTTTTCTCCCATCTCCAACCAGTCACCCTTCTCCCCTGCCCCCTCTCCCTCACCCTCCCCGCTGTTCGGCTTCAGGCCGGCAAACTTTTCCCCAATTACTGCCTCCCCGGTTCTGCAACACCGGAGGCACAGGCAGCCCAGTGGTACGGGGGGTGGAGGGGGAGGGGGTAATAAGGCAACAACCCCAGCTGGAGGAGGAGAAAGGGAGAGACACACTTCAGGCATCCAGCCCTCGTTCCACAGCAATCTGACGTTTACAGTCCCCATGAGCCCCAGCAAACGAAAGCCAGACGCACCACCTCCACCACCCCTCCCTTCACACCACCACGATTACACACCCAAGACAGAGCTGGAACAAGGGGACCTCAACAACTCTTTTAGGGTGCTGTCCCCACAGACACCAGTTTCACATTCCCGCACACACACACCCACCTTCTCCCGGCCAAGAGGAGTGACCACCCCCTCCTCAAGTAGACCCCCGTCCTCCACTGCTGTCTCCCCTCCTCCTCTGCTGGTATCTCCAACTCCCCCTTCTCCTCTCACTCCCGATGGAGGGCCTCGTCGTGTGGTCCCTGTATCCCAACAGGCCTTGCGGGACTCCCCTGTCATTGTGAGGAATCCCGAAGTCCCACTGGCAAAATTTACAGAATGTCCCTTGGGAAAAGGAGGAGGGGAAGGAGGTGAAAATGAAGGAGGGATTGAAAACCCCTTATCTAAAGACATTGGCATTACCCCCTTCACACCTCAGCCAATTTCTGGCCTCCAGGTTCCCGTCCCCATTAATGCTGCTGCAGCCACAGTACCCAACGGCACCGTCCTTTTGCGAAGCCCAGCCCAAACTCTGGTGCTCGTGTCCCCAACACCTTCTTCCCTACCCACCACGGACATCCCTGCCACCCCCCTGCAAGCCCTCTCAGTTACCGTCAGCACAACACTAACAGCTCCCGCTCCAAGTAGCACGGACAGCTCTGGAGAACAAGAGAAAAACAGGGGGACAGGGTTTGGGGGTGATGTCCAGCAGCCAGTTCCCTGTCACCCCTCTCCCACTGCACTGCTACCCCTGATCCTGCCAGCGGAAAGCCTTCATCCTGTCCCACGAAAGGACATCATCATGGGACGTCCTGGCACAGGTGAGAATTGCTGCATACGTGTTAGTGTATGTTGTATGTGAGTTTTAAGGAATATGGAAAACTTTTTGAGACTATGGAGAAATTAGATGCAATTTCTTAATTGGGCTGCAGTTAAGAAACAGGAATTATGTGGAATAAGAATAATGAATTGTGATTTCTGTGCACCTTCAGAAATACTCCTTTTACATGATAACCGTGGTAAAAGAATGAAAAACAGCAAAAATCCTAAAAGAAAATGTATCTTGTCGATCAGAAAATAGTACAATATAGATTATAAAATTATTTATACATTATATTAATTAGGGATAATGCGTTGAAAATGTTTTATAATGTGTATCTATTTCAAAGTGAGGAATAATTGCACTAAACTCAAACTTTCTGTTTATAGTTTCCTTTACACGGTTAATATGTTGTTTTTAAAATATCATTCAAGTCAAACTTTATTCCTATATGACATATCAAATTGCAGCTCTATATATAAAAATTAAAAATGAAAGAAATATTTTCTTCTATTCAATTTTTATTGAAACCCCATTTTTCGTACCTAAAGACCTCAAGGGACAGATTTTTTTACAGCATCCCCAGTAGTGTGGCAGAAAGAGTGAGAGGCTCTCTGTTTTTTATTTTTCTCTGCGTAATTAATATCTTGTGGTTTGTTTTTATAATTTAATTGCATGTTACCCATAGAGTATATTCACTAAACTCGGTTGTGTTTAGGATTGTCTTATACCTTATGAAAGTATATATTTTTTGTTAGCTGTGTCACTGTAGTGTCAACTACCAAAACACACAGTATCAACTCAGAATGGACTGCGGATGCTCTGTTTACTAGTGTTGAACTAACAGGTAAACTAATATTTTTCAGTATGACGGCAATTATTCTTTCACTCAGACTCCCCATAGAAGTGTAGTGATAGTGTAGCTACGTCTTGAGAACAGTACCAGAGGAGAGATGTGAATTTGGTTGATATTACTGCAAGTGGCACAAATATTAAAATAAGGAGAAGGCTAGGAAAATTGTAAGTGTAGCTTTACAAGTTTCTCTTTTTATTTTACACATACACACACACACACACACACACACACACACACACACACAGATCGAGAGAGAGAGGCAGAGGAAGTTGTGTTTAAGCCTGAATTTTAATTTTCCTGCAAAATAAAATAGTAAATAGAGAGGACCTTGCTTAGTGATTTGTTTTCTCTCTCTGTGTGTTTGTGATCGCTAAATACCAGCCAGTCATTAATATTTTGTGTTGTATTTCATTCATTAAATAAGGCAAATTCAGTTTAACAACCAGCAGAGTCAGTAGTCTTGAGCATAAAAAGTACTAAAATGCTGAATAATATTTTTTTCATTTTTAGTAATTTACCAGAGAAGAGATCACACCCACAGTGTAATAAAAGGTTAGATTCACATGAACATGCCACGACCTGTGTGTGTGTTGATGCCCAGTGAAAGAAGCTGTTAGCCAACATGCTGTTGTCCCATATGGCTTCCTCTTGTCGTCTGTCCACCATCCTCATGTCTGCTGGTAACACTAAACTAAATGCTAAAGCTGGTCACATGGTCCACGTAAGCCCTGGAACAGGCACCTGTGATTCACCAGGTCAAGTGTAGGCTTATTGAAATCACAGTTGATGACTGAAAATAGAATACATTCACTAAAATTTTCTAATCAGCACTCAGTGAGATAAGAATAATTCATACGGTCCATTCCGGTAACTGGGAGAAAGAGAGTTTGGTTTATCTGGTGATTGTGTCACATATTATTTTTAAGAGCCAAACACTGTCATTTGAAAAGCAATATTATATTTAAGAGCCAAACACTGGTATTTGAAAAACAAAATTACCAAAGTAATAATTAAATTGTGTTTGGTTTAGATTTTTAAATGCAAATGGAAAAGGGACACACTAGCTGGATGCAAAATTATTTATGTGTATTTATGTGTGTGTGTGTGTGTGTGAGAGAGAGAGAGAGAAAGCGAGAGAGAGACAGAGCAAGAGAAACAAAAAGAGAGAGAGTTAGTAAAAGAGAATATGTATGCATGGACATGCATGCTTTGGTGTTTTTGTGTTTTCTATAGGGATTAGACGATGCGTTATACAGGATTAGCTTTGACGATATTGGAGAGTCCCTCTTATATTCCAAGTCGTTATAGACAGAAACTTTGTTGTTGAGTGGTAGCAATCATACCGAACAGGATATAGACAAGACAGTGCAATAGCATGGATTTATAATAGAAAGGGATTGGTAAATTTGATAAGAAAAATATGCAATCTGAAGAGAAAGAAATGAATGGAGGAGTGAAGAGGAATAAGTGTTGTCAGGGACTAGCTGTTCCCTGCTTTGAATCAGTGCTGCACAAGAAATTAACATTTAAAGACGAAAGCAAAAGTGGGTATGGAACGTGTGGGCTAGATGTATGTCGGCCAGTTATGGACTGTTTCCACCGACTTGTTTTTGATTTTGTGCTTTAAAGATAGAGAGAGAGAGAGAGAGAGAGAAAAAAATGGGGTTTAGATCAGAAAGAGAATGAGGAATGCCTCAGAGAGGATGACAAGTGTGGATGAATAAAGACAGAGGAAGGAGGAAAAGAGGAGAATTCAGAAACAAGTTTTGTGTAAATGTTTCAGTTTGGGGCAGGGAGCATACCGAACCGAGTAAAGTCAGTTACCACACCGAACATCCTGTACCAAACGGTTCGGGATGAATACACATACCGTTACACCCCTAGTACGGGGTGTGTGTTGGTTTTGACTTCCTGACCCCAGAGACTATTATCTTCTTACTCACTACAAACTATTTCCGCTGACTCTTGCTGTGTGTATGTTCATCTGTTTGTTTGTTTATTAGTGACTCATGTAACGATACAGTGAAACAATGTGTGGGCAGCATTTGTGGCCAGTAATACTAAGGTGGGTTGACTCTAAATGTGTGTGTATGTAGGAAACAGGCCTAGGCCTATATGTTGTAAATTTCAGTGTATTGTGTGGGTGTGTGAAGAATTTGTTTCTGAAGCTCCTGTGTGGGAATATGCTGTACTATGGTGTGTGTCTGCGTGTGAGAGAGTGTATTAGAGAGCATTATTCATCATCAGCTGAAAATAAGAACCTATTTCTTAGTTCTGTTATATATGGACATATAGTATAAGCAAGTGTAATTCACTTCACTATGGCCTCTTTGCCCCCAGTGTGTATGCACTTACCGCTGTGCAGACGTTCGTGAGTGTGGCAGAGAAGTGAACAGGGAAGGGAGCGCTGTCATTTTGAGTGTACGGTCCCTACTCAGATCCCTTTTTTTTGCAGCTGAAAGGACGCTGAATGAATGAATAGCACCTCTTTGTGCGAGTGCATGCACGCTTGCCCGTGTGCATGTGCATTTATTTTGAAGATCTTTGAGTGAGGAGCACATGTGGGTGTTTTCTGTTGAGTTAGAGAGGGTGTGTGAGCTTTTGCATATGGTCGAAGGACAGTGTGAAATACGAGGGGAAGTATAAAAGTCTGTGCGTGCGTGTGTGTGCAATCACACGTGTGGTATGTTTGTGATTTGCAAGTCTGTGTAGGTGTTGGTATTTTCTTACCAGCTTGTGAAATGTGAGCAACGATAAACAGCTAATTTTCTAATGCTTTAAATGTTCGGTCAGTTTTTGTCAAATGATCTTGAACATTGTTTTTGTTAGAATCCATTATTATAAAAATATACAACAAAATCTTGACTCATTTTCATTCTCTGGAGTCACTGGAAATTGTTCAGCAAAAACAAAAAGAGTCGGTACTCTAAACCCTCTGCAGAAATAGTGTTGACACTTCTTGATCTTGAAATATATTTGCATATTAAATATGTGTATCTTCATGTAATGGTAGTAAATATGATTCAGAGTACACATTGAGTAGCTTGTTATTTGATTATATTTACACCAGAAAGGACACAAATTTGGTGTCAGTCAGAATTCGGTTCATGTGAACGTGAAAATATTAAAAAAAAAAAAAAAAAATCTCCAATGACACCCAGATTATTAAAATCCTACGTAGGTTAACAACTCAATGACTGACACATATTCGGTTGGTAGGGGAAATTCCAAAATATATCAGGTCTTTGAATTAAAGATATTTGTAAAAACTACAAGCGAACAATTAGAAAATGTGCAAACTGAAGGTGGGCATGTTTCTGTGTTCAAGTAGGAACATTTCATCAGGAGTGAATTAAATCACTGTGAAATATCTGGTGGTTAATTTAGGCTGATATTTCAGCAAACCAATATAGTTCTAACACCTTATAGATAATTTAGCAAAGTGCAGATTTAATGCGTAAGAAGACCATGATATAGAAGAAGAAGGGAGTGAGTTGAATTAAATTTCTTTCGGTTCAGAAATAGGTAGTTGATAGTTCTTTTCTTGTGTGTATGTTACAAACCTATATACAGTAATCCTACACATACACACTTATATGTTGTGTTTTTTATTAATTCACTCAGAAAGATTGCAACACTCCCCCATGTCAGTTAAGCTCCTCAACTGTCACACACTTTTAAGACAAAGCTGTGTATGTCGTGCGTGTATGTGCTTTCCCACCGAAGATGCGCTAATGAGTCAGTACGTGTAAATGTCTTCTTAAGAGTCCTCATAAGTTCTTGTAAAACAGAACTGTTGGAGGAGCAGGCAGAAAACTGTTAGCGACAAGGTGAAGGATGAGACTGTTTTTTATGGTGTCACGTGTGTGTTGCATGCAGTGTGTGTGTATGAGACAGAGTATCCAAGCGTCAATCATTGAGTACCGGATATGATGTGTGAGCGCCAAATGTCTGTTGCCATGGCAACAAAGCAAACATCACACTGATGTAGCCTGTACATAACACAGAATATTCACAAATAGAAATAGAAGACCCTGTGTGTGTGGTGTGTGTGTGTGGTGTGTGTGTGTGTGTGTGTGTGTGTGTGTGTGTGTGTGTGTGTGTCAGTGTGTGTGTGGTGTGCGTGTGGCACGTGTGCTTGTGTCACTTTCCATTGACAGAGGAGAAACTTCAGCACGCTCACATGTGTTTACACACCAACACATTATGTTGGCTCCCTCTTGTTCCGTCCTGGGTGTTTTAGTCAACATTCCCTAAAAGAGAAATGATCCTGGAAAATCGGATTGGTTACCTCTAAATTATTTTAACAGTGACTGAAGTATTTCAGGCCCACAATCATATTTTCAACAGCTATTTCCACGCTTAATACTGGTTTTCCTTGCATGCACTGAGGACGTTGCATTCTTGAGTGGCCAACTTTCATGACTCTGGTCATGAAGTAAGTGAGGAAGGTGTGTTTTGTGTTCTTTCTGTAGAGAGGACTTGGATGACATTGTTGTTGTAAAGATCTTAAATGAGTGCTCCGTATTTGTTCACTTGAACTCGAGTCCTGGTTTCAAATGGAAACACAAGCTTTCTCTGTATGATGACACTGCCCGGCATTTCACATACTGTGCTGCATGACTGTGATTGTGAGCATAATTATTAGTGTGAGCGTTTTAAAGAGCAGCACTTTTTTTCATTGTACTTTTTGCATCCTAAATGTTCTTTTTTTTCTCCTTCTGTCAACATTCAAAATTGCATTTTTCACTATTACAAATACATCAATAATCCACAGTTACAAATGATGGAAAGTAAAATTGCAACACCGCCTTTGTATATTATTAAGTGTCCATAATTGTCGATATCTGTCCCTATGTGTCACTCACACACATGCAGATGCACACGCAGTTTGTGCAACACTGAGTAAACATGTCACACTCCCTTAAGTACACGTGAATACACTTTTTTCGCAGTGTTGTTTTGCACTTGGATACGTCTTTTTCTCTGCTCTCCAGCCATCCATTTTTGTTTTTTGTTTTCTTTTTTTTACCTAAAAAATTATGACACATTTGTTTTAACCCTTTACTCCATCGCATTGCAGTGGCTTCGCCTCCCCTCCTCTCCACTTCGCTCTCTTCATCCTGGTCTACCCGGATACGGATACCCGGGAATAACATCCCCACTCCCTCCCGCCCCTGCTTTACGTAACGCTTAAAGCCCTGCATATCCTCCCTGGCCATGGCAACAACCACATCTGGATCACACAGCCATCTAGACTGGCACCAAAGCACATGTGAAGCCCTCAAGACTTACCATAAAAGTCATGTGCAACGATAATCCTATTTCCTATTGGGCGAAGCATACTTTGGGGAGATTCTCAAAATGCACAGGTGCAGTGGGACTCCTTAGTCTGAGATGCCTCCAAGACTTTGACAGTGTGAATGTAAAGTTAGAACAGGATTCAGATTTTTTTATTGCTTCTTCAGGGTTTCTGTCAAACTCATGTTCATTATTCTCAGGAGATCACAGTTTTCATATTTTCCTCACATCCCAAAGTTTGGAAAGAGAAGAGTGTATATTTTGCTTAGGAATCTCTTTTTTCTTCTTCATCCCACTCTCCTCCTCCTCCTCCTCCTCCTCCTCCTCCTCCTCTCCTTTCCTTGCATCTCTTGCTCCATACTAGTCTTTGCACTTGGTTTCTGGTGCTGCCCGTCTGCTGGCCATTTATCTGCAGGCTAGTAGTGCCCCCAGATGGCCAAACCCAAACATTACAAGTTCCTTCACACAGTGGATTGGGATTTTAGGGTCTTCGAACACTGATTTGAAGTTTTTGTTTAACGTATTCTCCTCAGTGGTTCACTGTCGAGAAGAGAAAATTGATGTTTAGCCACGTCAGTGTGACGTGTGTTTTGTGGGTGATTAGATCTATCCATCTTGCAATAACTGTAATTTAATTCGCCTCTATACTGAATGATGGGAGGTTTCTCAAGGTCTTTCTTTTGCAACATTGAAAGAAATAAGGAGGAAAGGACTAGGAGGAAGTCTCCTCTAACTTTCATGGACACTAAAACAAAATGTCTCAAAAGAAATCTCTTTTTTGGCTCCCACGGAGCCGTCCCTCTGGATGTCCATTGCCGAAGTTCAATTTGATGCAATAGGTGGTGATGGTCAGTGGTAGACTGGTGACCACGGGCGACACGGGGACCTGTGCCCAACATAGCTGTTGCCATGGTAACTGCAAAGGACTGGTGGATCGAGTTATAATTGGACGGAGCAAATGGTGGGTTGTGGGAGGGAGAGACACAGAGCACAGGGGTGGAAGATGAATTAAGGGATGAGAGAGATGGGATGGGAGAGTGAGCGAAGGCGGCGCTCCGCCTGCATAGTGCCAGCGTAGGTAAAGAGGAGGAGGAAAAGTTTCTTGCGCGAGGTCACGTGGTGTTTGACAGATGTAATTGGGGGGTAGAGACATGCATACATACGCATATTAAAAGCATGATGTCTGTAAGAGGAGACAGCCAATGAAAGCCGCTGAACACCTACACAGATACTGCACTGCCAGCACAGCAGCAGGGAGAGATAGTTAAGCTTAGCTGAAGGGGAATTTCTCTTTTACTGTTGTTTTTTTTTTTCACACATTCTCTCTTACTCTTGCCAGTGTTCACCACTTCTCTGTTATTTATGACTAAGTGCTAAAATTCTGTAGTTTCCCACCATCATCATCTGTCTACTTCACCCCTCCTCTATGCATCCAGTCAAATATTGAAGTTTTGGCTGCAGTCTTAACTGTACGTCTTTTTTGTCCTTAAATGGCTATTGTGTGATCAAAATAGTCTCTGAAGTGACAAACTTTTACACAAAAACATGTTCCGTACTATGTTGTGGATTGATCCAGAATTTTGGGGTACTGAAACCATGCTAAAGGAGAAACTCATTACTCCGCTCTGAATAATTGTGCTGATGTAGTTCATCATTACTAAGGGCTTGTAATGTTTACCCAGGGTTGTAACCACTGAGCAGCCACAGTAATCCCTCATCTCCACCCCTGCCCTCTTTCACCCTTTTTTCCTTTCACTCACTCAGCCAAGCTGTCCAACTCCCTCCCCCTTAACACACAGTGTTTGCTGGATTGACTTGTTGAGAGCTCAGTGCTGTTGATAAGCCTTAATCTCTTACTCATTCTGTCTCTTCTCCTAATTCCTATTGGTTTAACCCTTTCTGTAACGCACCAGACAGTCACCCCATATTTTTACATGACGCAACATGCTTTACTGATGTCAGGGGCCTGAGAAGATAAAGGCACATGAGATTTGAATGGCACATTGCCAAAAATGCTGCGTTTTATTTGGAGGGTTAGATTATTTTCCTTTTCCAGTCATGTTGTTGTATAGTGGCACAGATGCAAATTGAGAGTTTTGAGTGTTTTTTATTATAAAAGTGTAACCCAGGAGTGAGAGGGTTAACTTTTTTTACTACTGAGGGCAGCTGCTGCCAGTGGCTCTCACAACCTTATTGGTTAGATCCCAAGCTCCTGATGAGCTGACTGGCTGCTGGTGGTAATTAAATCCCTCCCAGTATTGTATTTGTCTAATGGATAGATGAGCTCAGCTGAGCATGACTTCTTGACTCATACAGTATGCTGAGAGACAATAACATACGTGCAAATCCTCTTCCCCTCTGTCTCAGCTGTGTTACACCTCAACAATCTCGATATCTTTAAATACTTTCCCTTTGTCTCCCCCATCTCTGGCCCCACACACCCTTCCTCCCTTTAAGAGAAGTTCTGTTTTCACAAGTTGTTTTCTCTCCACCCACCCACCACCCTCCTCCATCCCTCCCTCCCTTTGCCTCTCCTGCTGAAAATGACTCTCAGTCTATTTTTACCCTCTGGTCCTCTCCACTCTTAGCCCGTTCCACCCATTCTCCCTCTCTTTCAAACCACCCCTACTCTCCTGTTTTCAGTTCTCTTCTTCTCTTTCTCTCCTTGTCCCTGTGAGTGTTGCATCAGAACATTTAAAATTCGGTCTTGAGGAGGTACATTTGCATGATGGAGAGATGGAAAAATGTTTGGGGATTTAAAAAGGCTTTTCATGGTGGAAAATTACATCACTTGCCTCCCTACTCTTAGCTGTGTTCCAGAAAAGCAAAGGTGCTGCATTGCCAGAGAAAGGGTTTATAATCTCTCTTGCAAGTGAATGTTGCTGATTTATGATATGATCAGTATTTATAATTGCAGTCAACAACTTTGTAAAATATTCAGAAACCGCAGGATGAATGACCTGGCATGTGTACTGTGGATGTGCATTGTCATCTTGACCTTAGAGCCCTCATCAACATCCATCCCCTGTGCAGATTACATAGAAAGACCTTAAGCAGCGTGGCAAGTATACAGTAGAAAGCTCACTAGCGCCTCCCTGCATCGGACGGTCTTCATGGATACTTGCTGGAGCAGAGCATTTGTAAGGGGGCGGGATCTTGTTCAACTTCTATAAAGCCATTGGTTGGCCTACATCTGAGTGTTGGCCTTTGATTCGTGCTTTCCCGCATCAGCCAAGGTTTACTACGAATCCTGCACCAATGACATGAGCCAGGGGTGGGTTAACTGAAAGAAACATAAAAATACACACTTTAGAGGGTTTAATTTGAACGCCAGTCCGTGTTTCTAGAAGGAGACAATGAAGAGAGGTGGCGCTTTTTATTTATTGGTATTGAGAATTTAGGATACACTCAGTTTATGGGGAGATCTCGACCGCTGACTGTGAAGCCGGGTAAAATTTGCATATGACTGGCATTCCAGTGCACACTCCGACCAATCAGGATTCGCGGCGGGCAGATGACAGGTGGCTCACTTGGCCAATAGCCGAGCGGAATTCGCTGAGGGAGGCGGGACAAGGCTGGGCGAGGTTGACAGGACGAGAAGGGGAGGAGGGGGGCGAATACAGGGGGGGCAAGCAGCCTAGTTTACAACAAGAGGAAGAGGAAGGGAAAGAAAAAGAAAGGGCCGAGGCTCACGAGAGAGACAACGAGACTAAAATAAGGGAGTAAACTCGGGCGCGGAGCTGTAGAGATGCGATAGGAGGACTTTTCTGGACCAAAACAACACTCGTAACACCAAGTATTTACCGAAGTGGACGATGTGCGCGCCGATGTCGTCCGCACGAAGTGGCTAGCTAACCTGCTGCAGACGGACGGACTTCACTAACGGCTTCAACGTAACGTAACTGTACCGCTTCTTGTAAAGCCCCCCCATCGGGCTCGGCTCCTGTATTCATCTTTCAACCAGCCGCTTTTTAAGAGCTTGACCAAGGAGGAGGAGGAGGAGGAGAAGAGAAAAATACAACAGCGATTCATCCCCCTTTTTTCTCTCTGCTGACTGGAGCCAGGAGTCCTCACCGTGGTCGCTTTATTGCTGTGTTGTAGTCTCATCAGTTGCTAACTAACGTCAGGTTTGTGGCCAGATTGGGCAGGTAGGATAGGAGCTGGTAAATTAAGAGACTGTGCAGAGATTAACTAAACAGTAGCCTTGGTAGTGGAGACGACAGTGTTTGGTGGCTCTCTTGATAATCAAACTGATGGATAGCGGGCTTTTAAGCAGTGGGTGATGGATGAATGCACCAGATTTACAGTCAACATCTGCTTTTGCGTAGTAAACAGGAATAAACTCAAGCTGTTTCTCGTTTTTTATAGGTGATTCTAGATCTTGGCAGGTGTTAATTATATTGCCACGGTTAAGACAGGTGCATAGTACGGTTTTGGGGGTGGATGGGGGTAAGAGATGGGAAAAACAAGTTAGTATTTGGTGTAATGCACTTGTCAAACTGTCTTCACTGGATTATTTTGGCAGCCAGTGCGTGTGAATACGCCTTTGTAGTTGAGACATGAGAACAATTGCGTTTCTTTTGCCTCTGTCTGTGCGGCGGGTGCACGACCAGGGGCGTTCCCGAGAGGTTGGTCCAATTTGGAGCGGTGCACTTGAGGCTCCGGTTGTTGCAAGAGGCAGCTAAATTAGCCACTCTGCGGTTTATTATATGAATCAGCAAGTACAAAAGTCGGTGTTGAAAGTATAAACAGTGCACACTCTGACAGTATAGCGGATCCTCACGCTGCTCTTCCAAGTTAGACGGATCACCTTAGCTTTGATCGCCCCCAATTTGCTTGTTGCAGTGCTGTCAAACCTGATCAATACAGTGCCCTCCTACAGCAGCCCTTTTGCTGTTTGACCCGGGTTGCTTTATGTGCTTCTTAATAGCTGCCGAGCACACCTGTCTGCAGCCTTATTGTAGCGCAGAGCAAGGTTTGACATGGCCCAGAAAGACTGCGTAGTTTCTGGGCTGATGTTTTAATCCAGGCCGTGGATGGGCTCGAGGCCTTGTTAACCCCTTCATGGCCTAGCTGCTGTAGTAATGTAAACAAACTGGGAGAGAGGGCATCGGGGGTAATTAGACCAAAGGGAGGAGGAACCTTTCCTTCGACCATTATCATCTTTTCAGTGGGTCGTCTGTACACTGTTGCATTCTCACAGATTTAACTTAAGTTTTGTATTTTATTGAAATCGTTTATAGTACATTTTGTCCACTGATGTTTGATTGCTCGGTATGCGTTATTAGGTTGCGGCATTCTGCGATACGGAGAGATGGACTCTACTTGACAGACATATTTTATTTATACTCGCATTGGAATTAAAAAAAAAGAATACCTCTATATGCCACATCTTAAAGTCCTCATGATGCAGAGGGGAGCGATGCAGTGATTATTGTGAATGATGACTGCAACCTGTAGGGATGAAACGGATACAGACATCATTAAGCACTTGTCGTCATCTGTGAGCTTCCCAGCAATATCAGCTCGAGATTTTGGACTAAAGATGTTTCCTTACCCGGATTTCTGTTTGTTGTAGAGGAGAGACTTTTTAAAAGGACATATCATTATTCTTTTTGGGAGAAACATCAAGGATTTCATTCAACCATGTTCTCTTCAGAGAATCCTCAGTATCTCCGCCAAGGATTAAGCATGTTTGGTTAGTCCATGTCAGCTACATTATACTCTTTTTAATGAGATATCCTTTTATACCATATCTGTAAACATACAGACATATTTAATTATTGTGTGGTTTAGTTGTAGCATCATATAATCCTTCAGTATTAAACTTACATGCTGACAGAACACATTTTGATGGCTTAAAGAGGACATCATTTGTGACTTTAAAGTTTTTATGAGAAATATCTTTAGTGTGAGATTTTTAAATAAAGGAAATAAAAATATGACAGACCCTTATTTATGAAGGTTCAGACTCAGAGTGTACCAGCTCCTGTTCTTCATCAGGCCTGTTATTGAGAACAGAGAGTCCTTTTGTACATCTGCTGTTGTTGGACTGATTTAACCAGTTAAGTGGCTGGAGGTGTGGTGTTCTGGCAGTACTGATGCTCTTGGTAGTTTTCAGTCTTGGACCTGTGGGTCTTAGGTGTTATTTCCCTTTTCTTCCAGATGTTTCATTGCATTCACTTAGTATCAAACAAATGTAAACAAGTCTCTGATTAGATGATGAAAATGAAAGCCAGTAGGGCTCTGTATCCAGAGGAATTACTGCCATAACCTAAACAGTTTACTCCAGTCTATGCCTGATTTTATATGTCTGTGGCTCCAAAATAATAAAAAAGATGTATGGTCACATTGCAAACAAATATTAAGAAATGATTAGAGTTGGTGATTTGAGTAGGAATGCTCGTGGGAGCATTGCACTGAGGGCCTTGATTACCCAAATAAGGAAATAGCATCTTGGTAATCTGGATGTAAGAAGGCCTGGTTCTTTTGAATGTGATTTCTGAGTAGGACAGCGTGTTATGAAGTTACGGACATCCGATGCTGGCTGTAAATACTAAGTGGTACTGTTTTCCTCTGCAGTGTGGACCAATGTAGAGCCCCGGTCTGTTCCAGTCTTCCCATGGCATTCATTGGTCCCTTTCCTGGCACCCACCCAATCAGATGCTTCTTCTCAGCCAGGAGAGGGCCAGCACCCAGTCAACCACCCGCAAGCAGCCAGTCTGAAGACAGGTACTTAATACATTTATGGCTGTAGAAAATGTAATATCAACAGTCATCCCTTTCTTTGCTCATGTAGTATTCTTTAGATTTTAATACTGTTTTGAATACCGCGTATTGTTTACTTTGCCCTGAACAAGTATGCATCTCTTTGTTGTTTTTCCTCAGAGTGTCAGGTGGTGGCAGCGCTGCCACATGAACCTGCAGAGGCACCTCCCATTGTAGAGAGAGGTCCCCCATCCCGGCCTCCCCCCTCTTCTGATGAGCCAGAGAAGGAGAAAGGAGATGCAGAGAGGGAGAGGCCTGATAGTGAGACGGAGAGTGATGTAGATGACCCGTGAGTGTAGATTTTATAGTGATTTTGTGTTAAAGCTGTGAGGTTGTATAGACATGCAAAGATGCACACTGCACATATACTCTTTTCTAGTATCAGTGTCCGTTTATAATGTAGTTGTCCGAGCCAGCCTTCGCAGTAATTTTCTGTGTGGTGGTGCTGTGTACCCACACATACAGTAAGTGAGTGTGATATTTTCTGTATCCTTGCGCTAATTTGGGCAGAAGAGCTCAATGCCAGAACAAAGCAGATGGGAACAAAAACATTCCATCTCTGGGCTCTATCACTATATAAAAGGCACTGGCCAGGCTGACAGCTATTGAAATGAATGAGCTATCTGCTAAATCTGCTGATGTATCTCATGGGAGATGATCACTTGTACTCTGTGCCTACATCTGATAGATTTGCAGCTCTTAGGTAAATAATACTCAATACGAACGAGACATTATTTAGTTTTGAAACATCAAAGACGAATAGAGAAATGAGTGCTGCATGTGTGTGTCATCCTCTAGCAAAATACTGTATCTAATAAAGATGATAAACAGAGGGCTGCTTTTCGTCTCCTTTAGCTTTCTCCCAGGAGTCGTACCAGAGCCGCCTCTCTCTACATCACCGGTAAAGCGACGGACTCAGTCCCTCAGTGCGTTGCCCAAAGATGGAGACAAGAGCAGCCCTGGAAAGGTAGTCTTTCTGCTGCTCCCACCAGAACATTAAAATTCTCCATGCTCCATTCACTAAAATATGTAACGTAATATCTCTTTGTCTTTCTTGCTCACTTATACAGAGAGAGAAGGACCACATCCGGCGACCAATGAATGCATTTATGATTTTCAGTAAGCGCCATCGAGCATTGGTGCACCAGCGGCACCCAAACCAGGACAACAGGACAGTTAGCAAGATTCTTGGGGAGTGGTGGTACGCTCTGGGACCCAAGGAGAAACAAAAGTATCATGATTTGGCCTTTCAGGTACACAGATGCATTTTCAAACCAAATACAAGAGTTAATCACATGCTTTAGTCTAATCATGAGGCATTATTTTTGATTTTTTTTTTTTTTTTTTGCTCAAACTCCCTCCCTCTCCCTGTGCCAGGTTAAAGAGGCCCACTTTAAGGCTCACCCAGACTGGAAGTGGTGCAACAAAGACAGGAAGAAGTCCAGCTCCGAAGGGCGAGGGGTACCAGGGGGCAAAGATATCAGAGAGAGGAGCATGTCTGAGTCCACAGGTTGGTCTCACTCAGCTCTCACAATGCACAAAATACACATAAATCTATTTTTAGTAACATCTGTCTCTTACAGTTTTCTTATCCTCGCCAGTCCTTTTAACAGTCCTGTTTTTTCCCCCCTTTGATAGAGCCTCATTCTGTGGAGCTGAAAGGGGTTGGTCCAGGTCTGGTGGGTGTGTCCGAGACGAGTACAGGAGAAGGTCATGTGGGCCAGCTTACCCGTCCCCGAGCTTTCTCTCAAAGTGCCATGCACAGCCTGGAGCGGAGTGATAGGGGTAATACACAGGCCCTGGCAGAACTGGCACAGGTAAGAGAGCAGAACATGAGCACATTATGCAACTTTAAACATCAATTGGAGACAATCATCACTGCTAGAGACATAAACGGTGCTCTGCTGCTGTTTTTGTAAACATGACTTGATTTAAAAAGGAAAAAAAGATTTGTTTGGCAGATTTGTCTTTCACAAACATGGAACAGACTGTATTTTTTAACAGTGTGGCAGTTGACACACCGAGCATATACACATAATATAACACACTAATCGGATTGCAACTTGTTTCAAAAACGTTTCTGCAATAAGGTCTCTTACCTCATGATTTCAGATGTGTGGGGATGGAGGCAGTCAGTTTTCGAGTCATGCCCCACCCTTATCGCAGTCTCAGCGGGGAGTCAGCGAGGACATGACCAGTGATGAGGAGCGTATGGTCATCTGTGAGGAGGAGGGAGATGATGATGTCATTGGTGAGAAATCAGAACTACTCCGTTCATGAAGCCAAATGTTAGATTAGAGATGCTGAATTCCCTTCATTGCTTCCATTGACACCGATCCACTTTGTAAATATCCAGCAGCTGTATGTGGAATTTTAGTTAATTGCTACAATGGGATTCTCAATCAGAAGTAATATTAGTAAGTAGTAATATTATAGTATATTAGTTGCATTGAATGTCAAGTGTAGCTGTAGTGTATGTATCTCTTTTCCACAGAGGACCCTTATCCAAGCAGTTCCATAGACCTCAAATGTAAGGAGCGGGTGACTGACAGCGATAGTGAGAACGGTTCTGGAGACGAACATGATCGGAAGGTAACCAGCTTCAACAATGATTTGTCTCCTGTTGTTGATCTTATTAACTTGTCCTGTACAGACTGACTTTAAAATGACTACAGACTGGAAAGATTGTAAAGTATTTTCCCTCAGTTATATCTGTGTTTTCTCAAAATATTTTTTTTCTGTCTGTCTACCTTTTTCAGAGAGTTTTTGCTCCAGTCATCTGCTCCTCTGCATCGTCATCTTCCTCACATCCTACACATCATGGCAGGAGTGTCTCACTGTCCTCTTATCCCACCAGCAAGCGTTATGATGAGGGGAGATCAGGAGGAGGAGGAGGAGGAGGAGGAGGGTTTTCAGACCACAGGAGGAAGGGAGGAGGAGAGGTAGAGGGTAAGGACACATTTGGGGGTGAGGGTGGAGGAGGAGGCCTGCAAGCCCCCTCTCTCTCCCTCTCTTCTGGCCAGTCAGTTATCTCCACTTCTCCAGCTGGAGGGCCCCCTCCCTCATCAGTGGGTTCACTGGGTGCGAACCCACTCCTGGGCATTGGCGCTGTGAGGGTGGCCTCCACGGTGGTGACCAATGTAATGCGTCCTGTTATCAGCACACCTCTCCCCATCGCCAGCAAACCCAGAGACGGAGGTACGTCATCCAGCCCGCACCCACCAGAGAGGAAGTCCCTGACGCCCCAGCACCAGCCACAACTTCTGATTGGTTCAGGATCAGGAGGCGGGGCCGCAGCCACAGGGGGTGGGTACTACTCTTCATCATCACCTAATCCCATAGGTGCAGGTGTTGGCTCAGGTGGAGTAGTGACTAATTTGGTGTTAGGAGGGGCTCTCTCTGCCCAGCCTGCTGTACAGCTCATCACCCCATCCCCCCAGCCCTCCCAGCAGCAGGCCTTTTCCTCCACCGCTGTTTCAGCACCGCATAGCCAAACCAACGGGCCCCTGCCTTTGCCCCTGCTTCAGCCCCAGTTCCTTCCCGCCTCTTCCCTAGCACCCCCCGGGGGTAAGGGGATCACGCAAGTTCAATACATCCTGCCCACCCTACCTGCCAACACCAACCCCAAGAGTCCCCCTCAGCACCTCAGCCAGCCAACCAGTATCTTCAACCTGCCCACAGCTCCACCTGCACACATGTCCTTGGCCAATGGAAAGCAGCAAGGTTCAAGTTCACTGACAGGATATACGTCCAGCCCAGCTGTCGGAGTGGTCAGCCCAGGAACTAGAGGTGAGAGCTTATATAAGTCACCCTGACGGACAGTAAGGCACATGTACATAATAATCTGTGGTGACTCCTAATTTAAAGCTTATTCTTCCCCTTTCTCTGCTTTTGCCTCAGTGCAAACACAGTCTCCAGTGCTCCAGGGTAAAATGATTGTTCCCATGGCAACAGTACGGACTGCACCAGCCCCTGCCCAGCAGTTTCCCATTGTGGCTCCACCTCTTCCTGTCCAGAATGGTGCTCAGACAGGAAGCAAGGTCAGTGAGCTGGAGAACCTGGAGATACTGAAATGAGAACTTAATCGCGTTAAGTAAAGACAGATCATTAGCACGCAACTGCCAGTGCTCATTCATAAAACTGTGTTTGTCCTACATCTTTCTTTATGGTTCTCTCCTTCCATGTTTCTCCAGATTATCCAGATAGCTCCGATGCCTATGGTTCAGTCGCAGCTCCCTCAGGGCGGAGCTGTCCACCCTGCCAGCCCCTACCCTGTAACAGTGGGCACAGCTGCAGTGGTGGCTCCAGTGTCAGCTCCCTCCCAGGCTGTACTACTGCCGCCAGCGCCTACCAGGTATGAAACAACACACAAACTGCCATGAGAGAATGCATATGGATCCTATAGTTCTTGAACCTACACTGCACCCCTTTGGGGCTTTTCAGTTTTCACTGGTTCATCCACTCCTGACTTAATAAACTCTGGCAAACGAAAAACACAGACCACAACAAGAATACTATGTCAAATAGCAGTTTCAAGTAACTGTGGGCTTATAGTTTGTGCTTATGTGGTGAATGTCACCCCTTTGGCACACCAGAACGAACAAAAATAAGAGCACAGATGAGTTTTTACTCACTTAATTGACTGTAAACTCTTTTATTTTCATGAGACTAAACCCACCTACCTGTGACTGAAAGAACGCTCTTTCAGATGTTTACTTCACCCTGTGATTATAAATCTCAATTTAACACTTTGGTAGCATTTTTGCAAACACAAAAGTCGCTCTACTATTCTGCCTAATAAGGTAGTATCTTAAGTAGTAATATTTCAAAATTGTGGTGGGAGTTGGAATACCGTACTGCGTGATAAAAACACAAAATGTTATGATATAAATGTGTGACTTTGCCTTCTTAAAATAGCTGTGCAATAAAATTTAAATGCTGCGTGCAAGGAAATTAAAATTAAAAATGTTATAAACCCTTTTATAAAGAAAATGATGTGAATGAATAAGAGGAAAAAAAACATTCACCCCCATTGGTCAGATTACCAGACAATTTGTTCTAAGTTTTCAACTTGAAATGATGAAAACCAAGTAAAATGCTTTTCCTACAAAATAAACAGCGTGTGAGAAAAATTAGGAATTAACTGGGAGCCAAAATGTGACTTACTCATTTTCCATTTTTCAAATCTAACAGGAACAGCTTGGGTGCTGTCGGCTTGTGTTAAAAAGGTTTGTAATTCAAACTAATGAATGAAATTTATTACCACCACTAGTGGGGTTACTGAAGTGCGGGCAAGCCTCCCCCCAGCGCTGTAGATGGTCAGTAATCAAGCAGTGAGGATAAATGGTCAGTCAGTGACAAAAAGTTTTATTTTTCATCACTGAGACAGCCTGTATGATGGTTCCTCTCCCTTGATGACAGTATTTTCCAACTCACTGCTGCCACCATGGCACGGAGGGAAGAAAGGGATTTAAAGTTCCCTTAATGCATGGTCATTGCTGTAACAGCCCAAAAGCCATTAATTAACAGAGACATGAACCCAACAATGTTACAGATCAGATGCCTGAAAGGGGCTATAAACAAATTATGTGCTAGTTAAGCCTGACTCAGCTCTGACAAACAGGCACCCATTTATGAACATACGCCAGCTGGATTGCTGTTGATCTCAGTAGTGGTACCGTCTTCTTCAGTTTCTTTCTACTCAATAGCTGAGGTTACATCAGCCAAATTTTTTTTCTGTATGAAATAAATCCAACTGATGGTTGCTATGAACGTATTTATATAATGCTCCTGAAGGAAAATGGATAAGGTGTTTGTATGTGTGTTCAAGAATAAATATTTTAAGTTCTAACACATAGGCAAACATTTGGAAAAGATGGACAAGCTTTGAACACCATAATTGGTTTACTTTTGCGCTTTCTGTTGAAGCAACATTTCTTTCCAAATGTACTACTCCTGCAGTTATTAGACAAGAGAAGGCAAGCCACTGGTAGGACAAGCAGTAATTCACAATCTCCCTGACAATAAAGTAGTAAACATCACTTACCCAAAATAATTCCCCTGGAACCGTCTTGGACTCGGGTGAGCATGCACAGAAAGTGTGTACTTTTTCCAAAAATAGAAACCAATCAGAAGGAACAGGAACATTTTCACCCAATAAAAGGACAATAAAAGGTTTATTCAACCTTTTCAAACAGAATGAAATACCTGTCAAAATGGGCCAGTTTGTGCCTGTCAAGGTTTTAAACGAGGCAGTTTATTTCTGAGTGGTTAAAAATGGACATAATGTCAACTCATGAAGCTTTTGCTGATTACTGTTAAACTGTTGTGTTGCCAGCAAAATAATTATATTGGCTTTCTCTTGTAGTTTATGGATTGAGGTAACTCCAGCTTTGTTTTTGTACTTGATTGAGTTAAGTTGGGATAAATTATAAATCAGGAAACTGTATTATTTCTTATGGCAGGGATGTCCACATTTCTTAAAGCAAAGTGAGTAGACAATGTGAGAAACAAAAACTCCAGCAGGGGTGCAGCTGTAGCAGTGCGGCTCTATTCTGGATGTGTTAGTCATGCTGCTGGTGGCCCGAGCTGCCTCTGCCTGCCACCCCCACACTACCTCTCAGCTCCTCACACACACACACACACACACACACACTCATACACACACATAGCACTAGTCATCCAGTGCTGCTTGCTGTGATGTACACTCACCCTCTGACCTCCACTGCAGCAGTTCTCTTTTTGTCTTCCTCTTTCCTTCTAATCATGCTTCTGTTCTCTTTACTTATATTCTGTCTCGTTATTATACCTGAACACCTGCTGTCAACCACCGCTGCACCTTTATCAACATTTTTCATCGCAAAAACATTAATCTTCCCTTCCTCTGTCTCTCTTTGCCCATTAATTTTCATATTTCTCCCTCATATTTTCTTCTAATCACCTCTCCTGTTTCTGTATCTCCTATACATCCAGGATCACCTATGTCCAGTCCACTCCAGGGGTCCCATCCACCCTGCCTCTGGTCTCCACGACGACAGGCTCTTCCCCCACCCAGCAAGCGCTGCCAGTGCCTGGATCTGCATATGTTCCATCTCCCCTAGCAACACTTGGGTTCACAGCCATCGCACCACCTGGACAGACCCTGGTTCAGCCGCTGATTGCAGGTCGGTGCCGTGGACAGATGTATTCATAGTTTCTGCTCTTTCCACATTCTGTGATTTAAAATGTGTTGTATAAAATGGTCTATATGAGCTACAGTTTCCACAGTTTTACTTTCACATGTTTGTTTGTGATTGAAAAGATATGTCAATGTCTGTTTTGACATCATCTTGTGTAATTGTGTAAACAGAGAATTTAGAAAACAATGTGACTGTATTTGGACTTGAATATGTCAAAAGCACGTCCACTATGAAAAATCAGTCATGCTGACAGCTGTAAAAAGATTGAATCACTAATTTGTTATATTAATCATCAACAAAGAAGCAATATGGACATTTATTCAAGTGAAAATGTTATGAGTTATCACTTTGTGTCCTTCATCCAGGTCAGCCACCGCTGCTAGCCGCAGCTCAGTCTCCACAGCCCTCCACCTCAGCCCCTGCCTCAGGCGCCGGGGGCCAGATAGTGACCGCAATCTACCCTCCTTCACCTAGTGTCACCATGGCAACAGGGGTGGTCTCCATGACAGCAGTACCCCCCAGCGTGGTCTACTCTGTCTCTAGTCCCTCCAGCGTTTCTCCCCACATCCTGCCCAAACACACAGCCACCCCTGCCACAATCATGCACCCACATCCAGACAGACAGGCGGACAGGCACCTGCCTCCGGACAGACCCACAGATCGACAAACTGACAGGCAGGCTGAGAGGCAGACAGAACTGCTGACGCATTCGGACAGACAGCTGGAGAGGCAGATGCAGACCTCCAGCAGTAGCACCTCAGTGGCACCTCCCAGTGGCTCAACTGTTTCCATACGGCCTTGCAGCCCTCCACTCCAGATCCAAACACCTGGTATGACTGCACTTTGTTTTTATCCAAGACTAAATGGGCTAAAGGCTGTAATTTGTAGCAAATTATTTTGTTGATATGTTTTTTTAACTTTTCTTCATCCTTCTGTTTTACAGCCAGTACACCAGGTACACCCAAACTAACCCAGCTTCCAGTCAGAACCCCTCAGAAAGTGAAGGCAACAGTGGCGAACATCCCTGTGGGCAGCTATGAAGGAGGAGGTCGTGGAAAGGAGAGAGAGAGGGAGAAGGATAGGGAGAGGGAGAGGGAGAGGGAGAGGGAACGAGAGCGGGAAAAGGAGAGGGAGAGAGAAGCTGCAGCCAACAGTCATTTCTCCTTTGATCCTGAACCGCCGGGGCAGATGGGGTCTCCATCAATGCATCCTGCTGAGGAGCCGCCATCCTCTGACAGACCCCCAGAGGGCTCCAGCGCAGCAGACTCCTCTGACACACGTAACAGGGAAAGCACAAGCACCAAAGAGGTGAGAGGAACATCACACACCGGCTTTCACTGTAACACAAACAACAAGAAACTACCCTGTAGTGATCCACACACAGTATCTCTGTGATCTTGTATAATATATCTGTATTTAACTTTTTGTGCAGGCTGGATGGAAGGAATCCCTCCCCTCCTCTCCTCTCCCCCCTCCATCAGCCACAGAACCCACCCTGCCACCCCCACAGACTGATAAAGATGGTCCTACACCCAAAAAGGTCAAAGCCCGTCCACCACCACTGAAGAAGACTTTTGACTCTGTGGACAAGTGAGTTAAAACGTTTGTGAATCTTTTGTCTAAGTCAGAAATGAATGAAAGACAGTGTATATATACTGTGTATTGTGTGTTTGTGTGTGTGCTGGTCCGGCAGGGTGCTGTCAGAGGTGTATTTCGAGGAGCGCTTTGCCGAGCTGCCAGAGTTTCGGCCTGAGGAGGTCCTTCCTTCACCCACCCTGCAGAGTCTGGCCACTTCACCCCGCGCCATTCTGGGCAGCTATCGCCGCAAGAGAAAGAACTCAACAGGTCTCACTCACAAAAGCATTTAATCATACTCTGAATAAATCATTTTAGATGTAGGGTAGTTCATGAATGTGCAAGCATCTGGCAAACAGCAGATATTCACAGCGTTAATTGACTTAAGTTTTACAATACTCCTTTCAAATTTTTGTGATGGATCCTGGTAATCATAGTCGCTTTACTTTCACTTGTGTGCATGTGTCTCATTAGTGTAATTGAAAATTAAAACCATTTTTTGGACCAAAGTTGAACCAGAATCATAGATGTTACACAATTTCCCATTTTTGTTTTGCAAAGTCTATTGATACCTTCTTAAAATAAATATGTAATTTGATATAAATGTCACTTTGTGTGCTGGGTTTTAATGATTCTTCTGTGTTGCCCAGATCTGGACTCAGCCACTGATGATCAAGTCTCTCCTAAGAGAAAGAGTCGGCGGCGCTCAAGCTGCAGCTCTGAGCCCAACACGCCTAAAAGTGCTGCCAAGTGTGAGGGAGACATCTTCACCTTTGACAGACCAGGTAACACACAGCAAAGGGCAAGATTGAAGTAAATGGAGTTGATGCTACATGCACAGACAAATGCATTTCATACATTAATTTACTATTGACAAAATGATTCCTTAATTAAATGTTTATTTTGGGCAGATGATGCAGGTTGTAGAGGGTAGAGTTGTAGTATGAGGGGATTAAGGTTTGTATACGCAGTTTTTGCACTTTGCTTGTTTGTAATCCTGTAATCCTTGAATTTTGAAATAAATTTCTCCTCTGTGGTTGGCTTGGTTTTAAAATTGATCGTTTTAATGAGGAAATAGAAAAGACACAGTTAACACTCGTAGACATCCAATTACTTGCAGGGCAAAGGTGGCATGCTTGTATTAAAAAGCTTTTAGTTAATATTGTTTCACAGTATGCAACAGCAAAAATGTGTAATTATTTAAATAAGGAATGGAGAAATTTACAGGCCAAAAAAAAACCCCAAAAGAGACGTTAGGATTAGTTTGACTAGGAATCTGAAAATATATGGGTCAGATAGGAATCACTGACAAATCCGAAATGTTTTATCCAACTGTATTTTTCCTGCTTGATCCCACCACAGAGAGTGTATCAAAGATGATGAGACCTGAAATATCATGAACAAAGATGTTTATCATTATTGTAACTAGTTTTCCTGAAGGCTCAGCTCCTCCACCTGTATGTCCCTTTCTCAGGCACAGACGGAGAAGACATCCTGGCAGAACTGGAGTTTGAAAAAGTGCCGTACTCCTCCCTGCGACGCACACTGGACCAGAGGAGAGCCCTGGTCATGCAGCTGTTCCAGGAGCAGGGCTTCTTTCCATCAGGTTAGACACAAATGATACATCTATACACACATACACACACCTTTATATACAAGCATTTTCAGAATGAGTTTCCATTTGATGACATATATTTGTGGGTTTTTTTGTTATCCTGCTTCCAGCTCAGGCCACTGCAGCCTTCCAGACGAGATACTCCGATATATTTCCCACAAAGGTGTGTCTGCAGCTGAAGATCAGAGAGGTCCGGCAGAAGATCATGCAGACGGCTGCCCCCTCTGATTCCTCTGGTTTAGGCATGCCTGACTCAATCTGCTCCCTGCCTGGACCCTCTGGTTCCCAGTCAGGAGAGGGATCTGGGAGAGGAGGCGGGGACCTGCAGGATGAAGAAGTGGAGCACGGGACAGAAGCGAGTCCAGAGGACCCGCGTGATTCGCAGGACTCTTCTAGATGAGGAATACTGACAAGTTCAATTGACCAGTCAGTGACTGCTGAAGTCACGTCTTTCCAACCCCAACACGCTTTCACGCTTTTTACTTTTCTTTTTTTTTTTTTTTTTGGCCATACTCTCCACTGGTCAGTTACTGGTTTCTTTCCATCCTCAGCAGCCAACCTTTGAGAGTGAGAGACATTTGTATGCAATGCTGGGACTTTTTATTTTGTAATGTGATTCCCTTGTACCAAAAAAGGACACGTGAAAAACCAGTGGCACAAAACTACCACGTAACACCACCTCAACACAAATACACACACCCTGCAAACTCTTAATTCCCGCACTTGAATCAGCACTCTGTATTTACCACCTTGGAGAAAACCTCCCATTGATGCCAGTGAACGAAGGACCATTGTGTACAGCTGCACTCTTTCGCCTTGAAGAAAGGGTTCTCGTTTTGGACGCGGAGACCAGCTTAACCCCCTTCTGAGATGGTGAAAAGTCAGCGGGTTTAAAAATAGAGGACGTTACGGTTTATGTTTTGATATTTGTTTTGTTTTAAATCTGGTTAGAGGAGGGGAAAGCAGTAAATTGCTGCTCGAGGAACAACCTGTAGACTTTAAACTGTTTTACGCTTGTATCTTGTTTCTGCTGACATTAGGGGGCTGGGCCCTCAACAGCCAGAAACTATTTGATTTGACAGAGTACCCATTGCTATGGACCTGGAAAGATCTTTTCACCAGTTCTTTTGCTCAGTTGTATTACTCAAATGTAGACCTTCAGGAGAGGTCGACTAGGAGTGACTGAAAAATTGACTAAAACTTAAGTGGACTTCTGGCAGTGCCATCATTCCTGCAATTACCTGTCTGGCCAAGTCCTCCCTTCTCGCGACTGACCCTAGCACATGCCAGTAGGTGGGAACCAAGCATTCCTGTGCCTCTCATTCGCTAGCCATGAAGGAAGGAGGTGGGTCAGAGTCAATGGGCACATCCTGGCTCTTTGTTGTAGAGGTCAGGCTGATAAGACCTTAAATCCTCTATTGCCAAGCAGTTTTATTAACTTTTTTTAAACAATATTTTGATTTGAATTTAACATTGTCATATTCAGTTTGTTGTTGTACTATTCCTATGGCTATTATTACTCCTCATATCATTGCAGTGATTGGTCCTCAGTTCTGTTCTCATTGCTGGCAGTTGTTTCCTTCATTTCTGCCGACTTTTACTCGTGTTTTTTTTTTTATATATAATTTTGGAGGCAGGTGACACATGCTGCTTCACACCTGTACAGTTCCTCCATTGTAGTCTTCCCTCGACTGGCCTCTCACCTCAGCAAGGAGCTGCGGTGCAGTTATTTTTATTGTTCATTTCAAAGAGGAAGACAAACAAAACGTGGACCTTTATATTCTTTTAACAGTAATAAGCCGTATGTTTTTAGACAACCCTGTATGCCTCTCTGTCCCCCGTTAAGTTTGATTCTATAGCCTCAACACTTGTACATCTCCTTTCTCCACCTCTTTCCTTCCCTCCTTCCTCCCTTTGTCACTTTATTGCTCTCTCCAGACCTTTTTAGATGGGCGGAGAGAAAACTGGGGGAAGTGAGGGGAGGGTAATGAATCAAAGAGAGCTGGTAGGATATAATACTGGTTGTGTCTTTGTGCAAGACTTGGTTGTGTTGTAAATAATTACTGTAGAGTCAGTAGACTCATTATATTATTGATAAGGAAAAATGTCATTGAACATAAGTTGACTTTTAAGATGCCCATTACTGAAGGTAAAACACATAAAATGGAAAAAACAATAATAAATATGGCTATTAATGTTTTTGTGTTATACTTCTTGTTTTGCTGTTCCAGTATGCGAGAGGAATTTATATGAATAATTTAAGTTTGTATCTGTATCTTTCAGTATGCAAATAAAAATAGGTGTTGAATTAAAGTGATTTTATTGCTGGCAATGTGAAAAATGGGTTTTCCTTAAGCAGAAATGCAAAACACTGCAACAGCATTCCAGCCCAACATTAACAGCTGCTTATGAAAAAAAAGTTTGCACCACCTCGTTATATGATGGTGCTGAATGAGACCGCTGATGATCTTGAAAAAACATTTATTGATTTCACCTTTTTACAACAGAATATTTTGCTTCAACAGCATGACGAAACCTTTTAAAGAGGAAAAAAAAAACCACATCCTTTTCATATAAATGAGAAAATGAATCATACAAGATGACAAATGTCATCTGAGGCACAACCAATGGTCCTTAATTCATGATGAAAGCTGTATCCTTAATTTTAGTATTTTATCATTTCAATCGATTTTAATACTGATCCCTTCTTTGTAAAGGAGAGAAACTTTGGTCTGTTTGCTGAACTTATTATGAATTTTGTTGTTTTATAGTATTTATGTCCAGTATGCAATTATCTGGTTCTCTGAACTGCTCAGTAGTTAATTAGTCTTTCTTTCAGTCAGTTTTAAGACTAGCATTAGACTCATCAATTCAGTGATAGTTCTCAAGAATTAATTCTTGTTTTTGTCGACTGCCGCCGGTCCTCAGAGTTGCAGTCCGTCCACAGCGACCGTGTCCATGGCGAGGCCGTTCTCCAAAGCTGTGTGATAGATCTCCAAGGCCTGCTCCAGAGGCAGCGCTCCTCCCTCGCTGGTCTCAATGATGGCTATGGTCTCACCAAACTCATTACACATGATAGTGGGGGTGCCCTGCGCCTATGAGGAGGAAACAGAATTCAGATTTAGTTTAGTTTTAACTAAGAACTCAGAATGTGTGCACAGACAAATTTCTAGGCTGATTAAACTTTATCCAGACTATTTTTTTTTTTCAACTATTAAAAGTCAAAAGTCCACCGTATATTAATGGTTTACTTGACAGGACTAAGCTTAGTTCCTACGCAAACCAGCTCATGTCATTTTCATGTAATCAGTACTTTCAAATGGTAATATGATTTTTAGCGATGAGGTGATTTGGGAATCCATTCTGACCTGCTGAAGATCTGAGGCTTGGATCTGGATGAGCTGAGGCTGCCCGTTAGCTAGTTCCACAGCCGAGGCGTCAACTACTGCCACAGCAGAGCTGGTCTCCATGGCAGCTTGGGCAGCAGCCTCTCCATCCAGCCTCTGCTGCCTGGCATGGGTCTTTTTGTGGTTCCTCAGGTTGGAGAAGGTCTTGAAGGCTTTACCACACTGAGGACATACGTGCGGCCGTTCGCCTGTGTGTGTTCGACGGTGCTCGGCCAGGTGCATACTCTGAATGAAACCCTTTCCGCACACTTCACAGCGGAATGGACGTTCACCCGAGTGCGTGCGCAGGTGCTCCCGCAGGTGTGTGTTCTGACGAAAGCGCTTGCCGCACACTTGGCAGGGAAATGGGCGCTCACCAGTGTGAACCCGCTGGTGAAGTGCGACTCCAGAGGAAGACACAAACAGTTTGCCGCAGACGGGGCACTGGTGGGCTTTGGGCCGCTTCCCTGAGGTGCAGCGCGGCCGCCCAGGGCCCAAGGCGAAGTGGCTCAGTCTGTGAAGTCGTAAGTTGGCAGAAGAATTGAGCTTCTTCCCACAAATGTTGCAGTCTAGGCCCCCTCGCACCAGATTTGTTGAATCTTCTGGCTCCGTCTCTAGTGTGGTTGAAGTGGAGGGCTCTGAGGTGAGCTCTTTGCTCAACTGTCCCTGCATGTGGGTGTCCTTACTCACCTCTGTCCCTGCACCAGCTTGTACCAGGGTGGGGTGCAGCTCCAGACAGTGGCTGTCTCGTTGCCTCCTGGTCAGGAAGCCGGCCTCACAGTGGGGACATGGGAAAGGGGCCGGAGCTCCTGGGTGTTGGGTGTAACGATGTGCTGCTAGCTTGGTGGGCCAGCGGAAGGTGGCAGGGCAGTCCGGGCAGCACAGGGTTGCAGCATTGGAGTGCAGCAGGCTGTGCTGACGGAGGTTGGAGGACTGGGAGAAGGAGCGGTGGCAAACATCACAGCGGTACGGGCGCACGCCAGAGTGAATGAGGTTGTGCCGCATTAGATTGGCTAGAGATGAGAAGGTTTTGCCGCAGTCAGAACATTGGAATGGGCGCTCGCCGGTATGTGTACGGATATGGTTGCGCACATGGATCTGCTTCTTAAAAGACTTGCCACAGATGCCACAAATAAAGCTGCGCTCTGTGACATGTGACTTGCGTCGATGGTGAACTAGCTGCAGCTGCGAGGGGAACGTCTTAGAGCATGTACGACAAGAGAAAGGTCCTTTATCTGATGATGCAGCTGGAGCAGCTTCTACTGAGCCAGAGGAGCTGGACGTGACTTCTACACCAGTGTCATTCAAGGGAGCAGATTTCGTAGCTAAGCCACATTTGGTAGCACCGTCAACCTTTGCGGTGTCATTACTGCCTTCAAGTGACGCAGACACCTCCACGTCCATGTCCTCCCCCTGCTTCTCCACTTCACTTCCTTCCACTTTGCTCTGGGAACTGTGTGTTGAATCTTCTCCCAATTTTTCCATCTCTTCCTCTGTGAGAGGGGCCAGCAGGTTTATCTTTGCCTTGTCAGTGTGAGAATTCTTCTTCTCTCTCGCTCTCTGAAGGATGGCAAGAGCAGAGAGAGATGCTCTTCTTGGGGCTGAGACCTAGAGAAGACAACAGGTATATGTCAGATATAAATATACATATATACTAACAATTAGGAGGGGGTATGATTATTTTACTACCATGGAGACAGGGGCGGGTGTGCCAGGTGTATCCTGGTTGAGGTGGGTTCGACGGTGGTAGAGGTACTTGGTCATGTTGGTAAAGGTTTTGTTGCAGAACTGACATTTGTGAAGAGGGTCTGCAGTGTGGGACTTCCTGTAAGACACAAGGATGGAAAAAATAAACAGACAAGAAAAGAATCAAAAGCTTCTATCAGCTTTTCGCTGTTATCTAGGCCGCTGTGATGTCCTCGAGCCTTTTACCTGTGCATGATGAGAGTCATCTCAGTGGTGAAACCGTGACCACAGTCCACACACAGATACCTGGCTACGCCCGAGTGAGTGCGCATGTGCGTCTGCAGTGATGTTGCCTTCTTGAAGACCTTGCCGCACTCTGGGCATTCGTGCGTGCCCTGTTCATGCACACGCTTGTGAGCAGTCAACCGGTTGATGGAGGTGAAGGTGCGGTTGCAGAGCTCACACTGTTGGGGTTTGGCCCAGACTGCCGCTCTCTTCTCCGCTACTCTAATCTTAACGTCCTCCACCTTTTCTGCAGTTTCCTCTCTCCCTCGCACCTCTTCAAAGCCAGTCATGACCCCCGCTTCTCCACTCTCTTTGTCCTGACCCAGGAAGTGCTCCCCCTGGTGCTGGAGAAAGTCCTCTGGGGTCTGGAAGAGAAGGGAGCATTCTGAGCATTCATAAGGGTGGATGACCACCATCTCTGTTGGCTGCTGCTGGGTGTCATCCTGGACCCTGGGGGCCAACCTTAACTCCAGTCTCTGGACACCGTTCTCCAGGACCCCCAGCTTTGCTGAGGAGCCTCGCCCCACAGCAGGCAACAGAGGGGGAAGCTTGGAGCGGCGCTGAGCAGGAGTGGTGGAGCTGTCCGCCAGGGCCTGAGCTGTGAGAATTTGGAGGTGCATGGTGGCAGAGCCGGGGGTTGGCGTCACTGGAGGCAACAGGGCGGAGCGGGCGGGTGTGGAAGGTTTAGAGGGAGACTGACGTTTCTTCTGTTGTTGCTGCTGCTGGGCCAGTACCTGGAGCAGATACAAAGAATTTTATGACCATGAAACCTACAACCCTTCATTTTATTTTGGAATAAATGCCTCTATGATGTTGTTTAAATCCAAATACCTGTGCCAAAATCTCCCCGGCCTGCTGTTCACTCAGCACGTAGTTCTGCACATTGTTCAGAGGAACGACGGTGCCATCAGGCTGTAGCACATACTCCTGTTTCAGGAACAACACACACAAGTTATGAATTTTTTTACAGATCATGAATGCAGTGTGACAAAAAGTAAGTGCCGCCTGATATTTCCTCATTAATTTTAGAATATGCTGACAGTTTAGAACTGCGGTCACTCTTGAGTCATCTCTTTTAGGAGGTTATCAAATGCTTTGAAGACTGGATGTCTGCATTTCGCCTGTGATGCTCATTCAAGGTAATATTTACTAGAATTACGGTGCAGTCGCAGCTCGTTGATCCGTGCTGGCCTGTACAACCCAAATCAGAGAGTCACTGAGATAAACGTTTTACTTTGGTGCTGTCTGAATGCAATCTATAGTGTACAGGACAGATCTGAATGTAATGAATGCAAAGTCAGAAATGGTTCATCGTTTCCATTCTTATAAAAAATATTTAAAGTGTCATCCAGAGATTTCTCAGAGCACTTGATTTAGAACTTGTAGGGAAACACTAATCGAAACTAACACTGGTTTTAGACTGTGGGCACAAATATCTTAACTGAATGACTCAGCACATTGGAAAATATAAGAATATTACTGCTATTCCTCTCTCTATATGTCTCACTGTAAATCTTACTCCTCTACAATGAGATTCGACCTGGTATTATTAAGTACCAGTTTGTGTGTCAAAATGTGTTTTTCACACCTCATACTGCAGACCAACTCTGCTTTGATTGTCTAGGACAAAAAATAAATAATGTAATACACTTGATAATTTAGATGTAGTACTAGGATGTGAATAAGTCTGCAGAATATAGCCTACATCACTTACTACTGTAGCTCAATATGCATGGTTTATTTTTCAGTTACCTTGCAATAACATGATATTGGTGCAACTGAACTAAGTTCATGTAACAATTTATCTTGACAGATAAAATAATTTGGACTGTGTTATGAAGCCAAGATATGTCCACCACCAAATGATCCATTGGTGTGGCACCAACAATTTACTGAGGAACTGCATCAGTCAGTTTATGAAATTATCAAATATTGAGATAATGACAGAAAGGCTGCCTTTGTATTAACACAGTAAAAGGGAAATTAATTCTACTTTCCAGATTCGAGCAAAAATGTTTTAAAGTTGCATCTGAATCAGTTTCTCATGAACGTTTCCGCCTGATGTTTGGTCCCTTACCGTGGTCTCAGTGTTACTGTGTGTACTGCTCCTGCTGTGGGTCCGCCGGTGCTCCAGCCAGGTTTCAGGTGAGTCAAACAGTGCCAGACAGTCAAGACACTGGTACTGGACCGGTCCAGACAACTGAGCATCGGACCCGGCTTCCTCTGTCTCCAGAACTTCACACAGCTCTGAGGAACGATCATACACACAGTTAGAGTTGTCGCTTTGTTTTACTAATAGCCATAAAAATGAAAAACTAAAATTGATCAAAGAGTTGAAATTGCAGTTATCTTTACAGAGAATTGTTTGCTTCTTCTGATATGACTGCATTATTACAATGCAAAAATACATTTTCTTATCAAACAGCTTAAATTCACTTGCACAGAGTGTCATCATGTTGCATCATACACTGCCAATCTAAGTTAAAGAGGTACTGCACACTAATACGTGTTTTGGGAGATGTACACTAAATCATATGACTGTATGATGAAACATCAGTGTTGGTGTTAATATTGACATTGACACCAAATTTATAGAAATCAGCATTTCATGGGTTGAAAATGTCTCAACCTGTCATCTGCTGTTGAAAATCAGCTCTTAACTCTCCGGCTGTCTGTTCATGTAGTTATCAGCTGGTAAAATCTTGTTTTAATTAAAACATAAAATCGCAGTGTAACCGGAGCTCCACCATAACTGAACCTGTCCACTGCGGAGCAGCAGCTTAATGTTTTGAAACAAGATTTTTGCTGATAACTGCAAGAACAGACAGCTGGAGAGTTAAAGATCCACAGGACGAAATGCAAAGAGGATTTCTGTTGTTTTTGTGGATTCCAGCAGTTTCAGCAGTTTCCTCCCGTGGACAGTCACAGATGGAGAGATTTCCTCCAGCAGGTCAGTGCTACTGTTAGCTCTTGAAGCTAAAACTGTCTTCATGTGAAAATAAACCAAATTAAACACAGAGAAGTTTATTTAAAAATGACTTCTAACCTGTGTAAATGTTGTTGCACTGTTTGTCTTCCTCTCATCATCATTATCATTATCATTATTATTATTATTACTATTGGCCAGGGGATGTGACTGGTGACTGAGCAACTCCTGCCCTCCTGACCCCCCCACCTGCTCCCTCTAAGCCCCTTGCCCACTTTTTTAGCATTTTTCAAAATTATGCAGTGGATGGAGTTAGACCTGGGGTGAAGTCACAGTTTAATCAGATTTCAACACACCCCAGTTTCTTAAGTATTCATACTTGCTCAAAAAATCTCTCACCTTGTTGCTCCACCTCCATCCCAGCCTCTCCCATGTGCATCTCCTGGTGCTGCAGCAGTTCCTCTGGGTTTATGAGGAGCGTCCCACACTCCAGACACTGGTATTGCTGGCCCTGCCCCATCTCTGGGACACCCTGGATGGTCATGGCCTCCTCTGCCTCCCCCTCCCCTTCTCCTTCTTGGCCAGTGTGTATCTGCTGATGGACCAGCACATCCTCTAGGGTGTTGAAGAGCTGGTGACACTCACTGCACATGTACTGGTGCTCCACATACACACCCTCTGCCTCCTCCTGTTGCTCAGCCATGCTTGTAGTGTGTGTGTGTGTGTGTGTGTGTGTGTGTTGTCTTATCTATGTTGCAAGTGTATCATAAAAAGGGCTGTCATTCACTGTGTGTGATGGGTGATCAGGCAGCGAGAGTTAACCACAAATTCACTGCTATGTCCAATGAATGAAGATTTTTCGTCCAGGAGGCCAGAATAAAAATACACCTGTAATAAACAAACAGAACAAAACAGCATTAACATAAAGTAACACTGAACTATTTTGGCCAATATCTGCTAAATCAATACATAAATCAACAGTTGTGCAAGCCTTGGCAGCCATGTAAATGATTAACATTTGATTTAAATCTTTCTGTCGCACAACGCCAACTGAAGCGTTATATTTTTCATTATTTTGTACAATAAACAGGACCAAGAGGTATTTATACAGACATAATGGAACAAATCCGAATAATAACATCGCAATTTCCAGCCGTTAGCTAACAGATGGCCCTCTGTTATTAGCAGTGCCACAACCACTCAGTAGCAGACAAACTTATCAATTAATTTATCTGCTAACCCTCGACTTCTCTGATTTTGCTCACAAATGTGCTTCATATCTTTGTTTACAGCGTGTGATGGCATACGGAGAGCTGTTGGCGGCGCTCCCTCCGATATTGCAGACCTGTTTCTCGGCACCGCGGTATCCTGACAGCGGCTGCCCGGTTCGCCGGGCGGTCCGTCAGGCGGCGCTACCCACTTTTCCCCGCAGCTCTCCGGCTACGACGGCGGGCCCTTCTTTCCCCTTACCTCTCATTTACTCTCGTTGGACAATCCCTTGTGCGGACATCACGCTTCGCTCACACGCCCGTATGTCCTCCTGTTAGTCCCTCGTTAGTCCCTTGTCATCATCTACGGCATGGAAATCAAAAAAATGCAAGGTGTCCGTGGGAAAATGCATTTCAAAGCGTGTAATGAAACGTTTGCCCGCCGTTCGCCTCCATTCTTGTGCTACTAGTCCCCGCCCAATGCGGTAGCTCGCAATGTTTCAGAATCTACGATTGGACGGCCCGACTGTCAATCATAAACGGTACTTTACTGATGGGCATTGTAGTTTTTTGTCGACTGTTAAGAGTATTTCGTACGGAGCCTCTTATGGAGAACAAAAAATGACAATTTATTATTTATGTATGAATAGATACATAAATAAATGTATGCATAAATAAATGTAAAAATAAAGAAATAGCCTTTTTCATTACCAAAATGTATACATTTATTTATGCATGCTTATGCCATTTTTGTTCTCCATAGCCTCTACAGACATGGGCAAAAAAAATTAAAAAAAAAAAAAAAAAAAACTATAAGTAAGGGAGATGGTTATATGTTTGCCAGCAGATGGCGTTATTGTGTTTTTAAAAAAAATATGTTTCTGTTTTTGCTCTGCCATACTTTTGAACCTTACTGGCCCTCGACAGCCACCATACATTTTGTTTTCTGCAAGGTAAGGAGTGTTCCCGAGCATTGTACCACTGAAAACGCTTAGTCTAAACCATTAAGATCACTATCTGTGTTATAAACTTATGCAGCACGCTTGTTCCAAGTGTGATTATGTGAAGGACGGAACCATTCCTGTAAATCTAATGTTGAAATGATGTTGTATGCTAATCGCTAGTTGTGTGGTATGGGCGAGCTATCTTAACTGAGCATTGCTAAACAGGGTATAAGTTGTGCTGTGGCTGGCTAATCAGTAATTAGTTCTTGAAAGAGGCACCTGAAGTTTATTTTATATTATATGTGATTCACGAGTCAATAAGTGCCTTGGAAACTGATTTAGTTTTGTGTTCCACTAGCCAATAAATGAGGGAAGTTTGCTCTTTCTCAACCACCACATGGGGTCCCGTTCCCTGTTCCCTCTGTCCTCCCTGCCCTGGTACACTTCACTTAACACAACACAGAGACCTCACTGGGGCTTGCCGCCTGAAAGATAGGGTTATATCTTTGGTGCCATGCCCCAGATGGTGGTTTACAGCAGGGCGAGCAGACTATTTGTCGACTGTATACACCTCCGTCGGTTATATCCTCAATGTTCAGGGTTTTTTTTTTTGTTTTTTGTATTGAATATTGAAGCAAATGGGTGTTATAACTATTTTTAGAGAATTACACTGTGGCAAAAAATCTTTTTGCTCTTTTCTTTGAAAACTATATTCAATGCTAAGTTGAGTTAATTATCCACATACTGTGGTGCTTGTAGCACTGGAGCTTTTTATTGTGTTTGTTGTGTCCCTCCCAGCCAACTCATAGCACAACACTGATATATCGCCTCACATTCTTCCATCACTACATTACCTCAAAAGTCAAAACATGCAGAGCCACTATGAAAACAACACTCCTCGCAGTCCCCCCTGCAGTGAGGCAAACTCTATACCACTCCTCCTTATCAAAGAGGACCAAGGGCTGACAATGACGAGATAATTCATGCTTCGGACTAAACAATAATTAGCATGGGGGGAGGTGTGCAGTCTCCATGAGTCCCCACAACGTCATCCCCAGCAGCCTCAGAGGTCAACGCCATGGGATGCCACATTGAATGCCATGCCCCCCCCCCCCCCCCCCCCAAATTATGAGCCTCACATCCCAATGCTGGTCATTTTTTATATCCTAGTGTACTCACCCCTCCAGTAACCAGCTGTGCCCTGACATGTAAATGTTCAGGGCCCTGTGGCTAGTGCGCAGCCACCAGCTACAACCAGTCATGTCTCCACACCCCCCAGCTGTGCCTTCATGCCCACTAACCATTTAAGTGTTCAGGGCCTGGGTATAACAATACATGCTCCCAAGGTCAGAATGCCTCTCTGACTCCATTCAGTCCCCCTGCAGCCACACTTCATATTCATCCAGCCACTACAGCCATGCCATCCAGCTCTATAATTCCTGATGATCCCAGGCAGTTGCACCCACCACAAGTTTATATGCTTCCAGGAATTAACTCACTACCTGCTCCAGATGCTTTCAAAATATGCCCCGCAAGTTACTATACATGGCCCCACAGTGAGCATCCAGAGCGCTATAGAAACAGTGCCTATCCCAGTTGCAAACTGCAACTCCCATCCCACCACCTATCCTACACTCCCTCACCCATTGTATGGGATGCACGCCCCTTCATCCTCAGTACACCATCTTCAGGTAGGAGGGCAACCTTCACTAGCCTTTGTCCCCACTCCTTCCAATAATGTGTGTCCAGATATACAAGCCAACCAGCATACCCCTCAAATGCTGTTTTGGATCACAAGCTGTTCAAAACCCTGCTTATCACATTTAAGCTAATATGCAATCCCACACATTCCGCCACATGGCTTCTTACGGGTTGACTATGTCCAACCTGTCCCAACATGGTGTTCAGCGGGGGCTCTGATTGCAAAATCCTGATTGAAGACTGAGTTCACTCTGACCCTGTGTTCCCAAGTGTTCCCTCCTCTCAGGTTGCATTATCTGTGCTATACTATAAGAACTGACTGCTTGCTGTAATCCTTTTAAGTTTTTGGTGAGACTGCATCCATGTATATGTTGTGCCAAAGGCCTCTTTGATGTCAGATATTTGTTTTCAGTAAACTTAATATATTTAAGTAAGAATCAACTGGAGCCTGTGAAGTTTCTTCATCTTTATTCTTCATTAAAATATTATTGGACAGATATTGACCAAGTACAGGATTTCTCCAACACCCAGGAACAGAGAATGTGAGTGGAGGAGCCATGTTTGTGCGCTACCATTGTGGCAGACAAAAGACGTACACTGATCTTGTCAAGAGCCAAGCAGGCTCCCAGCTGCTGGAGGGCTTTGTGGTGGGCATGGTTCTTGCTTATGTGAAAAATCACATGTTCCCATTAGAGTCACAAACTTATCTCCACAACCAGGACTGATCAAAGCACATGTTCATGTGGCAGATGCACTCCTTGTTCGGGATGTGTTACAGTGGAAAGATGACAGTCAGCGTTCAAGAGCCAGATGATGAGAAACAAAATGTGGAGTGTGCAGAGTCTGAAGTGCGTCAAAGCCATGACCAGGTCGTCTGCCCAAATCCTGGAGGATACACCCTACCCTGTTGTGTGGATCTCGGTGGAGCTGTTGTTGAGGAAGAGGAGCAAAGTATTCATCAGTGGTGGAGAAGAATGCAGATATTTTCTCACAACACTCGATGGATTTTGGACACATGAAAACAGTACAACATGAGATTCCCCTGATAGATCCAAAGCCCTTCCGCCTCCCATACTGTAAAATACCACCTTCCCAGAGGCAGGATGTCTGTAAACTCCTAAAAGACATGGAGGAAGCTGGCATAATTCACCCCAGCAAAAGACCCTATGCCTTGCCCAATGTGGTTGTGACAAAGAAGGATTTAGAATATGTGTTGATTACAGGAAATTAAATTCCTGTAGCACCAGAGATTAGGGCTGTGACGATAAATGCATTACTGCAATACCATGGTCATATGATGCCTACCACGGGTTTGAGCTCATTTCCATCATTACCGCATTGTTTAAAAAAAAAGTCAAACACAACTGTCATATACGTTAGTCTAGTGTGCTTGTGCATATACTGTGTGATATACAGTAACACAGTGGAGACATGGGAGGCTACATGATACATGTAGCCTCTGCGTTGCTTTGGCTTGCTCCATGCACCAGGCTGCAAGACCTCAGCATCGCCCTACGAGAACGACCACCCAAGGGAACACAGAAAGCGGTGCACGAGGAGACAGAAGCGCGACAAGCAAACCGGCATCCATGCTAGGCTAAAGGTAGCAGAGCAGGACAAGCATAAAATATCCTTCAGCACATATGGGTCTATATGCCAACAGGATGCCATTTGGCCTACAGAGTGTGCCTTCAACATTCCAGAGGTTGATGACCTTGTGTTTCAAAGATTCGAACTTCTCACATCTCCTTATTTACCTAGATGACCTCATTATCTTTTCACCTTTGAGGAACAGCTAAAATGGCTTCAGCTGGTATTTGACAGGCTGTGTGAATATGGTCTAAAGCTGAAGCCTTGCAAAGTGCCATATCATGAGGAAGGAAGTCCAGTACCTGGGACACCTGGTGTCCTCGGAGGGAATTCATACAGATCCAGCAAAAATAAGCAAGGTGAAGGACTGGCCGCAACCCATTAGCCGCAAGGAGGTCCTGCAGTTTTTGGGGCTTTGCAGGACACTACAGGCAGTTTGTGGGGGGTTATGCTAAGCTTGTTGCACCCCTGTATCGTCTCACTACTGGCAACCCCAAAGAGAAAAAGAGGGGAAAAAAAGATGCCTTCTGTTCCTGAACCACCCTTTCTCTGGACTGAGGAATGCACAAAGGCATTCGGCATTCTGAAGAAGAAACTCACATCGGCTCCGTTGTTGGGCTACCCGACTACACGGTGCTCTACTTAACAGACAGATGCCTCTGGAATGGTCTCGGCACTGTCCTAGTACAGGTTCAGAGTGGGACAGAGAAGGTGATAGCATATGCCAGTAGGGGCTTAAGCCCAGCAGAAACTTGTTACCTGACTTACAAGCTAGAATTTCTAGCATTTAAGTGGGTAGTGACTTAGAAATTTTATGACCATCTGTATGGGTACGAGTTATCTGTAATCACGGCTAACAACCCCCTCAAATATGTTATGACCACTGCCGAACTGGATGCTACCAGGCCACAATGGGTGTCACGGTTGCCTGTGTTTGATTTTGACATCCAGTACCGCCGGTGGAGATGCAATGCCAATGCGGATGCTCTGTTCAGAATGTCTTACCAGGATGTTTGTAAAGCACTTCAGTCATGCCCTCAGAGAGTAAGGCTGAGACAGGCCAAAGGGGTGCTAGTGGAACCCGACCAGGTGGAGGATGGTAATGCAGAGTGTTGGGCTGGGGAAACAACCCAAACCTGCAAACCCAAACATCAACATGAACCGTACACAGGTGTTGGAGCTGAATCCCTTCCTTCAATGACCAAACAGGGAATCAGAGCAGGACAGAAAGATGATCCGATCATAGGGCCAGTTCTGCACTATAGAACATTGAACACCAAACCTGGTAGGAAAGAAAGAGAGGACTGGGGAGAATAAGTCTCTCTCCTCCTAAAAGAATGGAGGAGGTTGGTGGTAAAAGATGGTACCCTTGTGTGACAAAAACTTCAGCTGGACCAGATGTCTTCAGGTCCTCACCATACTGCTTAATTTTTTATAAAAGAAAACACATTGATCTCAAAGAGTTTGATATAGAAATAGGTTCACTGTAAATTCAAACAGAGTACATGTGAACCGAGCTGGTCCATGGAGCAACTAACAAGTATCATTAAAGCACATTCATTTATACTAACTTCTACCCCTCTTGTTGTGGAGTCAAACATTAACCCACTCCCATCGTTGTACCTCTGTGACCTTACAAATTTACCTATCTTGGGTACTATCCACCATGATTATCAAAAAATCATTATCTCTTCTGTTAGAGAGTTGTCTTGCCCATCCGTACTTCATGTAAATATAATTGGTGTCCCAACCTTGACCGTTAGGGAATTAGCCTATTTCATCTGTCCATGCCTCATGCAAATATACTTGGTGTTCCAACCTTGACCACACCACCATCTAGCTCTCCCTTATTCCATTCCCCACTCTCCATTTCATCCAGAAACTAATGATGTTTTACATTCCTCAGTGGCCAATAGCTTTATGGGAGTGGACATCAAATACACGTCTGTATCACCCAGTTCCATATACCATTGTATTCTGAGAGACATCTGATGTTATAGAAAAAAATGCCTAACCTTGACTGTTTGTCCATTCAGTAAGACTGAAAGACCAGAAATAGAAGAATAATGATTTTGCAAATGATATAAAGTAACTGATTAATTTTCAATGTGAATGATTATATAACTTGATCAGTACTAAATTGATAATGTCTGAATGGGTAAAAATTGCATCATCCGGGATGGTCAGCATTGAGTCACTGAACAGGTAGTGCTGCCCCAGAAGCTATAGAGGAGGTAGAAATAACTCTACAAGATGAGTCAGGCCACCTTGGATTTGAACAGATATTCACTCAGATTCAAGAACACTTTTACTGGCCAAGGATATTTCAAAATGTAAAAGTGTGGTGTGAGCAGTTTCAGCATTGCTTTCTCAGGAAGACCTCCACAGCAAGCCTCAGAGCTCCCCTTGTCAGCATACATACCAATGCCCCCATGGAGCTCAATTGTAGATTTGTTTTTTTTTTTTGTGTTCTGCAAGGTAAGGAGTGTTCTCGGGCACTGTACCACTGAAAACACTTAGTTTAAACCATTAAGATCATTATCTGTGTTATAAATGTATGCAGCACGCATGTTCCAAGTGTGATTATGTGATGGACGGAACCATTCCTGTAAATCTAATGTTGAAATGATGTTGTATGCTAATCGCTAGTTGTGTGGTATGGGCGAGCTAGTTTAACTGAGCATTGCTAAATGGGGTAAAAGTTCTGCTGTGGCTGGCTAATTATTAACTACAGTAGTTCTCGAAAGAGGCAGCTGAAGTTGATTTTATTTTGTATTTGATTTATGTGTCAATAAGCCTTGGAAACTGATTTAGTTTTGTGTTCTGCAGGCCAATAAATGAGGGAAGTTTGCTCTGTCTCAACCACCACATGGGGTCCTGTTCCCTGTCTGTCCTCCCTGCCCTGGTACTCTTCACCTAACACAACACGGAGACCTTTTTGGGGCTCACCGCCTGAAAGATAGGGTTATGCAAGCTACTGGTGCACACCAGATACTATCCCAAACATCTGGACAACACCCCTTGGATCTAGTTCTTTTAAAATTAAATGAGCGTCTTCTTTCCTGACGTGTAATCCATTCTGTTTGCATTTTGTATACATCCACCTATACCTATCGAGTTGTCCATACGTTTGTAATTGTTCATAAATTAAAGTAATTAATTACCTGTTCAAAATTGGTGCATCCCCCTTAGGGGCTCTGTAAATTTGTGTTTTTCGCTGAGTCATTTTCCTTTAGGTATTGTTTTAGTTAGGTATAAAGTTAGTTAGCTAGCAATGTTGTCCCTGATAAGATTATGTTGGGTATCAGAATCAGAATCATTTTAATTGGTCAAGTGTGTATACGCATATAAGGAAAGTGATTCCGTTTTAGTGGCTCTCAATGTATTCACACACAACATAACACAACAATCCTCAGAAAGATATACATGGAATGTCCACAACCTATACCTAATCTAAAACAACCATCTGAGGGCAGCACAGACCTTAGACTCTTCTAAAAACCTTTCTATTCAGGAAGGCTTTTTCATCTTAACTGTTATTATTATTATTTTCTTTATGTTGTGTGTTCAATGTTATTAATATTGTTATTAATATTGTACCACTAGAGTTTCACCATGAATGAAAAGTGTGGTACAAATTAAATATATTATTATTATTATTATTATTATTATTATTATTATTATTATTATAAACAGGTGAAACCATCTCTGTGAACTGCAAACAGAATACAAATAGTGTAAAGAAGTGAGGAATAAATATTGAATGGCAAGAAAAAAATGACACGTTACTTTATATATAACATAACCCAACTTAAAAGACTATAATTGTGTTTTTTCGTCTATACATGATCTGTCACATCGTTGCTGGTGCTGTACCTGGACTCGTAGTTGCTAAAAAAAACAAAACAAACAAACAAAAACTACGTTTCCCATGAACCCTTGTGAGCTTTACGTCGTCGTGCGTCAACCTCCCCAGTCCCCCCACCATCACCGTTCTACAGAGGAAGAAAGGGGGAGACGGGCAACCTGTACAGAACGCTGTAAGTGTAGTTTTTAATTTATAACGGAAATTACAATACATACATATATAGCTTAAGCCTGTACCTGTCTGGCTGTTAACAACGTTCACCCTTGCCCCGGCTTTAGTTCTCACAAATATGAGCGGCAGCGGGCGGCCCAGGACCAGCTCATTCGCTGAGCCTCCCGGAGCTCCCGGAGCCGCTGCAGCCGGTGCCGGATCAGCAGCAGCCGGCGGAAGCTCGACAGGAAAAACTGGGGCTTCACAAGCCAGTGGAAGCAGCTCGACGAGCTTTGGGAATTTGAAACTGCCTCGTAAGTATTATTTTATATTCTTATCATACACCCAATTGACAAGGTATTACAAAGTTTTGGGTTGTACGTTATTTTTTAAGTAATGTCTCCGCATTTATTTAACTAATGTCGATCATTGTCGCGGAGCTAACCTTAGCCAGCAAGCTGTTAGCTGGCCAGCTAACGTTAGCTGTGTTTTTCATTAAGGAACCTCTGCGATCAAGGGCTTTTATCGCACAGCTAACATTATCGTTAGCTGCAAGCTTGGATCCAAGCCGTTGACATCTCGACGGAAAATAACGTTATGCCATTTTAGGCAACATTATCTAACCCTTATTGTGGCATAGTGACCTAAGTGAGTTACAGAGTTAGCGTTAGCCGACGGTTTGATATATTCGTCATTAATATCAGATGTGGAAGCTAGCTAGCTTGCTAACGTTTGGAAAGAGTAGGTTGAAAATGATCTGGTCTTAAGTTTTTAGGCGTCGTCCCCCGTCCAGTCTGATCTTGCAGATAGTTTTTTTTTTTTGCCAGATAAGGCTAACGACGGTTCACGCTGCGTGGTAGCTCAAAGAAAGTGAAATGATTTGCAATAGAAATAACGTTAAACCAAATCACTGAGATCTAAATAGCTTTCACGTCTGCTCGTCAACCAACAAATGTTGACCTTATAGTATCTTCTCTTGTTGATGCATACATTACATTTATATTTGTCTGCATTCAAGCATAGGTTTAGGGCAGCTGATCAAGTACATCAATCCATCCCAGGTCATCTTTGAAATAACCTCCAGTAAAGTGAGAATATGCCACCATAGTATTGTGGAAACCGTTGGGAAAACATGTATTTGGGATGTTTGCCGGCATCCCTCAGGTGTAAGACAAATTCTGCATTAAATAACATTTCTATACACCTTCAAGAAAGGCATTATCCCATGTTTGTAGGCTGTCTACTTTTACGCTGATTGGTTGAACATTTCTCATTCCCTTTACCATTTTGACGCTTGCACCGGAAGTTCTGGTTTGCCCCCAGCAAAATCCCTCCAGTTTATGTTGGTGTGATGATAAGAACTTGCAGAATGGGTCAGGGGTCATGTAGCTATGCAGTGGTGGCAGTTGACTTGAGATCTATAGGGTTAGACAGAGGTGTGCAGAAGGATGGATTTGGTACAGACTGGTTGGAAACTAGCATTGCAGCACTTTTCAAATAGCATACTCAAAATAGGAAAGAGAAACTGTTTATGGGGCTGACAGAAAATAATAAATTTCATTGATAATTGGAATAGGTAAGAGAATTAACAAAGTATACTAGTTAAAGGCAAAGTTGACTCAAGCTGCAGTGTAGTAGGTGTTAGCTGATGTTAGTCTATGTGGCCAATCAGCAGATCTTCATCAGGTGAATCCATTGCTTTTGAATGCAAGATGACTCTTTTCCCTTGCTCAGTTTCCAGAATGTCTCAGTTTTGTCCATCAGGATCTGCTTCAGTCTCTGAAAGCTTTGCTCTTGTGTCTGAGCCACCAGGATCCTGCTTAAACGCAAACAAAAGTGCTATTTTAGACTGCATCGACACTAAGCTGGCTAAATCTGAAAACATCTCTCCATCACTACCTTTTGCCCTTTAGTCCAAACTAACCTTGTTATTTTAAATCTGGTTATTTATTAAACTAAGCTCTCTGAAGTGGATAAATCTGGGAACGCCAGTCTCATTTTTTTAATGTGCGTGAGGAAAACTAAGCTTTTCCAAAAGGATGATGTTTGCCTGTGGTAGGTTGCTGTGTAGCAGTAATGTAAAGAATGCTTTCTATTGCCGTCAGGGCTGCAACTATCACTTTCATTATCAGACAATCTGTTAATTATTCTCTTGGTTAATCATTTGGACTATGACGTGTCAAAAAAATGCCCATCACAATTTTCTTAAGTCCAATGTGGTGGTCAAATAGCTTGTTTTTTTTTACCAACAGCCCAAAAACCCAATGCCTGTAATTCTAGTTGATCAGACAACTTGGCAGCAGGTAACAGTGATTTATTCAATGCCTGCAGGTAACATTAACAAGCCACAATCAAATCACTATTTTTATACTCATTCATTTACCTGTTAACAGAACTAAATCATGTGCTCAGCTATAATGAAACACAACCAGCTGGGGCTCCAATTGACTTGCCTATTTGTCCCACTATTTACTAATTTTTGGCTGTGATGCTAAATTGTGATGTTTGCTGACTGAAAGAGGAGAAAAAAGAAAATCAGTAGCCATTTTGGCTGATCAAAGCCAATAGGAATGATAATAGATCTGGGTATCACTTGAAATTTTTTGATACTAGTGGCAACATAATATGAGTCTTCATAGTGATAGCAAGACAATGTGTTTTTCAGTATCTTTTTATGGTATATACCATTTTTTTATATTTTGAGGAATATAAATATTTTGTCACTTAACAAAAAAAAGGTAAACTTATCATATTTTAAATGTGGCTCATAAGAACAGTCTGATCAAATAATAATAGAGCATGAGTCTGAGCAAGCAGTCAACACCAGCTTTCATTATTGACAGTTTTCAATACTCAGTTTAATACTTAGCCCTATTAATCCCTGCTCTAATTTTTACAGTGTTCATACACTAGAGACCATCCTTAAGTCCCTGGATTTGCCTTGTATCTGTTACCCATGACACTTGAAAGTGTCATGGGTAAATGAGTTAAGTTGGCCTACTTATTCCAAAATATTAATATATATCCCTCTACTAGTAGTTAACCGTTTCAGAAGTATTAAAGATCCCCTCCAGACATGTTTTAAAACATACAGAAATACTCTGATTTGAATAATAATGATTGTCTGATATGTTTTTTCCACAAAACTTCAATAACCCAATTCTTAAAATTACATCTACTTCTCCCTCATTTAAAAAAATCCTGAATCTATGAATATACAAATATTTTTCATTTTAAAAGCTTAACTGTTGGACACAAGATGTCTCCAATTTGCCTGAAAATCTTTTCTCAGTGTATGTGCAGTAGAGGCTTTAAAGGGCTGGTATTGTGGAAAACAAGAGAAATGAGCTTTGGAATGGATTAGGGTGATGATGGGGGCCCTGCTGTGCTGTCAAATTACTCAATTCTATCTCCTCGGCCTTTTGAAGTTATTTGAAAATTTGAATTTGTGGCTCAAGTGCTAGCAGTGTTGAGGTGTAACATCACCTCAACATCACACCGGAAAGTCAAATCAAATATGCTAGGAGGCTTTAGCTTAAACCCACTGCCACCCAGCGCTATGTTGAGTGCGCATGCGACTTCTGTAGTCGGAGTTTGCATTTCAGGCAGATGACGAGACACTGTAAGTGTGCTGTTGTTGGTTGTTCAGCAGCTACAAATTCTGTTATGAAAGATGGATTTAGAGAAATGAGAAAAAAGGCCATAATACTAGATCTTTATGTTTCCACATCACACTTGTGTATGTTGCATACTGCACCACGATTGGCTTGCAAACTATTTCTGATGTCACAAATCATGCTCGTAGGTGCATGTCTTAAACTCAGATTTAAGAGCGCAGAGGAAACACCTTCTAGTATCATTCTGGTCAAACATTCAAGTGAAGTAGTTCTAAGCAAAACACATTTTTGAGTGGAGGGGGACTTTAAACTGTTTTACTGGAACCAGTTGGTTATTACATGTCCTTACATCCTTTTACACCCTTAAAAATCCCAGTTGCTTCCTTCTTACCCTCAAATCCTGGACCTACATATACACATTTAATTCGTGGCATAGTAAATGGTCAAGAGAAGGGATGAAGGGACTGATACGATCCAGCGACACAGACCTAATTAAGTGGAACAGGTATCGCTGTGATGTGACCGATCCACATTAAATACATTTTATTCATCAATGTCATCATGATTTCAGTGTTTCTGCTATCTGTTACATTCATATAGTGACAGCAGGCCTCCAACTCAGTATTTAGTGCCACAGCAATTACAGCAATGTCTGGCCTCATGTTACCTTTTAATGAATGAGTAAGCATGAATGAGTATGCAGTGAGATATATAGATTTCAAATTTGGGGAGAGAAAGAGAGCACTGGTATTGGATCAGTACCCTGGCATTGACAGATACCCAGAGTTGAGGTATCGGAATCGATAAAGTGTGATCGATGGACTGCTGGTCAAGAGCGCCATCTTGAGTCAGTGTGGCAAGAAACAGCAACATAAACTGCACGTCGGCTGTGATGAAGTGCAAATAATTTGTTGGCTTAAATCTCTTCTTGTGATCTGTTTTCTGGTCAGTAAATTTAAGGAATATTGATACTCATTTGTAATGTACAGGTGTATTTTCTGACTCTTAAGGCTTCTGGTTAATTGAAGCATCTTCTATTGTGGAGGAGTGGAAACGTGTAGCTGCACGGATTAAAAGTTACCATTTTCTTTGGAGTGATTTATCCATGCCACGCCTAATGTAACATCACCACACAATATCAGGCAAGGTACTGTTAAAATTCCTGTAGGCCACAAATGATAAAATACTAGTTATACTTACAGATGAGCTCTAAGATAATTGCTTATAAGTGTGGGTGTGATGAAGTCACTCTGCTCATCCTTTTTCTCTTACTCATCAGGCTTGTGTTGACGTATCAGAAACCAAAGCTATTTACTGACAGCTGGGCACAGTGCTCATCTTTGCATTCATTATTCAAGGGACTATCATGCCACAGCTGCTCCATATTTAATGCCCTCCCCTCTGACTTCAGTTGTTTAAAAAGAGTGTGAAAGTGATGCTAAAAGGAAACACAGAGGGAACACTGTATTGTGGAGCTGGAATACAGGAATGCGCAGGAACCGCATAGTGACTGATCTCAAAGCTAAATATTTCCTGCTGACCTGAGGGTAGAGATCAAATCTAGACCAATCATGTGGATATGCTGTCGGCTGCTGTTTGCTGCTAACCTTGAAAAAGTTTTGGGTGGAAAATTGCAAAAATATAAAACTATAGGGTTGTCAATTGTTATCGAGAAGAAAGTAAAGATGATAATCTAATGTGAAATTTATGAAATAATTTAACATTTTTATGTTAAAGCAGCTGTATTCATATAGACAGAAATATCAGGTGATAAAGCCACATCGGTGTCTTTGGTTTTTGTCAGCTTGTAGGAAAGGCCAAAATGCTTCATTGTCTGACTCCATTTTGAGACTCTGAGACCTACTAGAGATCAGGAGGGGTCCTGTTGAGACAGGCGAATTGAGCAAGCCCAGGAAATGGTAGCACTTCTGGGTGTGCTACTGTCCACGCAATTTTATCACAGGCTCTGACAAGCCTTTTGGCAATGGGCCTCTTCTCTGCTGTTCTTCCCCTCCCAGTGTCATTGCTTCTGGTGCCGATTTGTCAGATCATTTTTGACCCAAACACGTGCACAGGCGTAAAACACTGGGCTGCTACTTGACCCTAACGAGAGCTGTCAGTTACTGTTAGATCTTGAGCATCTCATTTTTTCTACAAGGTCAAATATTAGCCTGACAGTGACATTGTTTGACTAGTTTAAAACACACACCTTGTACTCCTCCCTGCCTATAAGACCCTTACGTATACAGTGCTAGAGTTCTCACTTGTCCCTTTAGCTTTACATAATGTGGTCAGAGATTACATCAACTCATCCTTGCGGGTAAATGTACTGCATATGTCCATTATTTGAACGGGGAGGTGAGTCAACCTGCAGAGATGCTGAGCTGGGACTGTGATCGAGTCCGTAATACCTTTTTATCCAGACATATACACAGGTTTAACCTGCAACCTGAATGTGTTGACCTGGCTTTGTGATTCTCGTCCTGAACTGGGTTAAACTTGGGCTGCACTGCCCTGCTCCAGGCACTCCTATTTGTAATGGGAATTTAATGTTACTGACGTTTAAACGACATTTAACCGATGTCTCCGAAAAACAGCCATAGGCGTACAGCAAGAAAGAGAGAGTAAGCAAGTGGGTGAGTAAAGTGAAGAAGCTGGCTGCAGGGAGAACTGAAACTAATTTTATTTGGTTATTTATTTGGTATTTATTTGCATTATGTAGTTCTGTGTTTTAGCAATGATGTGTACAGCATACTGTTGCAGACCTGAGTCCCTCTGAATTGTGATGAGAAGGAATTAACCTGTGACAAAATGCGGCTTCAGTAGACCCATCACACACTACTCTCCTGTATTAAAGTTGTTGTTTTTTTTTTTTTTAATAGTTTCACTCAGGAGAGCAGGGGAAAGTGTTATGGGAAGTATCAGGAGCTCATTACCAGCCAGTGGAGTGTGTCTGGGGAGCCACCACATAGGTCACAACCATTTAGAGAAGGAGGGAGTGCTTGTTGATGTTTAGCCTCTCTTTCCTCAGGGACATTGGAATAGGCTAAACTGCAGGCAGTTATGTCACTGTATTTCTCACGTGTCTAAAGATCTTTATCCATGTTGATTTTTTTTTTTTTTTGCATTGATGATTTTAATTACAGTATGTTTCATTTATTCAAATGGTTGATGTTTAATTTTAGCATGGAGGCACAGCGCACTTCTCGACAGGGACAATTCTGATCATTTCAGGATCTCTAAGACAAGGTGTATTTCTGCTCTTATCCACAGGAGACAGCGGCAAAGTGACGACAGTGGTAGCCACACCCGGCCAGGGCCCCGATCGCCCTCAGGAAGTGTCCTACACAGACATAAAGGTTATAGGAAATGGCTCCTTTGGAGTGGTCTACCAGGCTCGCCTCATTGACAGCCAGGAGATGGTGGCAATTAAGAAAGTTCTCCAAGACAAGAGGTTTAAGGTATGTGAAGACAGTCAGGTAATTACATTACAACGAAATACCACTGTGCATCTACAGAAAAGCTAGTCATATTTTTTTATAAGCATCGCTCTTTCACTGTGAGGATTTTGATGTTCTTCAGTAATTGTCCTTAATTAAATTATGAACGCTGTTTTTATCCACAATTCACCCTCTGCCTTTCCTTTCCTTTATGTCCCTTTCCCTTTTTCCTGATGTGCATTCGTCATTGTAGAATAGGGAGCTGCAAATTATGAGGAAACTGGACCACTGCAACATTGTGAGGCTACGTTACTTCTTCTACTCCAGTGGTGAGAAGGTGTGTATCCACGAACACGACTTTATTATGCTCTAGGAATCAAGTTTCTGGATGGAGCACTCTGCCTCCACACCCAGCAATTTAATTGTGCATGCATCTAGGGTGATTCATAGGCAAGTTTTAGAAAAGAAGACCTTGCTCTCTATTATAGCTTGACTCACACTCTTTACATAGGGTTTTGGGGTCCAAGCACTTTCGCTGACTTTCTCAGATTATTGATGTGGTTCTGCTTTTGGTCTAAAATTGTCTGCATCTGAGAAAACATGAGCTATATCAGCCAAACATGGCAGATGGGTTGAAAATCTCGCTCTCAACTCGAGGAACAAAATCTAGGACTGTTGACATTGTGACACAGTGACAAGTGAGTTTACTCTTTGATCCCTTCTGAGCTGTACGTCCTAGAAACAAATCATTACTCCCTGGATTCCTCAGATCAAGATGCATCTTTATATGTGTGTGCAAGGGCACATACTGCTTTCGGTGCCATTTTTAAAATATTTCCTCACCAAATTTGGCACACAGACATAGAATAGAGATAGTCACTGTGTTGCTCATAGTATTCTAACTTAATGAAAGATTTTATAGATAATTAATTAAGAATATGAAAATTGGAGTCATTGAGCTTGAATATCCTCCCCTGCATTGAGTCAGACAGTGATTACACTCTGTGTTTACACTCAGTGTACTTCAGCAATATTTACTATGGCAAGCTAATCAGTTGTGTTTACTCTCATAATGACAGATGTGTGTTATTACTTCTTAAGTGTGAAGGCAGTGTCAATGAGCTGTATCAACTGTATTGTACAACTTGTTTATTTAATCATTGTTTGCAGCAGATAGTAATTTGAGATAATAAGTGCAACGCATAAGTGTTTCATTTCTCTCTTGTCATTCTAAAAGCTATCTTCTGTCACATAGACTAGCTCATCACTGCATACAGCTACAATAATTATTTTTTGTTTGCTCACCCACAGTCCAACATATTTTATAATGTTGGTTTGTTTTATAAGTTATCTTCTTATAACTTCTGATTTTGACAGGTTTAGACTTTCCACCCCTAACTATACTGTCCCCTTTCCCTTTTGTTCCTCCTTTCCAGAAAGATGAGGTTTATTTGAATCTGGTGCTGGACTACGTCCCTGAGACAGTGTACAGGGTGGCTCGGCACTTCAACAAGGCCAAGACCACCATCCCCATCATCTATGTTAAGGTTGGTAGATACATGCATACACAGACACACCAACACAAAAACTGTGCGTGTGCTCAAGCGCATTTTCCCCTGTCACTGCTTTACCATACCTCTACAGGTGTTAAAATGTTTACTTCAGTCAGTTATTCAGCAATGAAATACTCAATTTATGTATTTATACTAAGCTAAAAATTCTGATGTAACCTTAGCAGCAAATATACGACAACAGACAAACTTGTATTTATTTTTTTCAGTTAACAAAGGTAGCAGAGGTGATGTTTTCATTCCAGTCGGTAGTAGACAGCTCTTGGCCCAGCAAGCAAACGAGTTCTTTTTGGCAGAGATCTGGGATTAATGCATCTGATATGCATTTAGCTGTAACTTATTATGCTGCATTAATTAGTTATTGTGAAGCTCTGACATCTGGTCCGCCAGTAGGAAGCACACAAAGACGAAAAACAAATACAGCATACCAGGACTTCTCAAAGTCCGGACTTAAGTCCACATCCAGACTGAACAGCCAGTCAATCCGGACCCAGCTTGTACATCGTGTTATGAATACATTATGAAGTGTAAGGTTTACTATTTTGAAATAAATTTTCTATTTATCAATAAATTGTAAGTGACATTGAAAATACAGTGTAACTGGAGATCATTCACAGTGATTCTGTCCCCAGATTAATGTGGTTTTAATGTGGCTTATTTCCCTATCGTTGACATTGTTGTCATGGCGACGTTAATTGCTGGAGAGAGTGTTGTGCGGCCATCGGGAGCACCAGTTGCTCTGTGGGCCGTTCGAGCAGGCCATTATACAAAAACAAGAGCGAGAGAGATGCTTCGTCGAATATGGACGTGCACACGCCCCACCCCCAGCAGTATACTCTGCTGCTTTAGAAGTTGAAAAATCATGGCACAGATCTGATATCTATCTAATATTGGCTTTCATACCTGGTCATTCACCAGTTCACATGCAAAATAGGATATATTTAGATTATCTCTCATCCTAGTCCTTTGAATTAAGTTTTATCAGTTACTGTGTACCAATTTTCAAAGAAATTCAGCGGAAACTGAAAGGAAAGTTTTGTTCAGTAATTGCCTGTGATGTAATGAACAACTAAGTATTTTCCTGTTTGTTTTCCACAGACAGCTCACTGTTAAAGGATTATGAAAGCAGAATGGGGAAAGATGGTCTCAGGGGAATTAATCTGTTTGCAATACACTTGGTTCCTGTTTAAAAGGGTGCTCATTTTAGAGAGTGTGTTTGTGTGTTTACTGTGACTGTAGCAGCAGAGAGGACATTATAGCTGTCTCATGGCCCATTTCCCCACCTCAGCCTGCCGCTCCCCTGTGGCTTTGAGATGCATACTGATCTCTCTCTCTTTCTCACTCTTTCTCTCCTCTGTCATCCCTCCTTCCTCCAGCGACACAGTTCCATCACAGCACGTCTGGAGTCCTCTATCTCCCTCTCTGTCCCCTGGGTCCTATGTTTTTACCATGCCTCTCTTCGCTGCCTCTCTCCTCCTCTCTCTCTCTCTCTCTCTCTCTCTCTCTCTCTCTGCCCCCTTTTTTAAGCATCATCTCTCATCCCTCAGTCATCTTGTCTGTAATCATTTTGTAATCTGTGGCCAGCCTGCTGTCACTGCATCATGTGGGTAATAATGATGATAATGGTGATGATGACAGTGATTTTTCCTATTAAGATGCTTACCGTCTACATTCCACAGACACATTAAATGGTTGCAGACTTAACTTTTTGAGCATTTTTGTTTCACTCTAGGCTGACATCATTGACTTAGGATGCATAGACAAATATTAAATGGGGTTTGGATGTGGATGTTAACACATCTTAAGGGAGAATTTTTACCCCCTTTTGTTGTTTTGTTTTAGAAACATGCTACTGCAGGCTGCATCAGACACTACCCAGCTGCTTCTTCCAACATTCACCACAGCACATGCAAAAACACAAAATTAGGGCACATGTCAGAGTGACTGACACATCCATACATGCCTTTTGGAAAATAAATTGTATTACCATTTGATAATATTTGTGGTACAGTTACCTAGCTAAGTTGAACTAGACCTTGTGGTTTCTAACCTTTTTCGCTTGTGCCCACTTAAAATGAAACCGTGTCTACTTGCAACCCCATATGTCTATTAATTGTGAGCAGTTAGACACAAGAAGGATTGTTTTTTTCAAGAATTTTCACGAGAACCGAGCAAAGATGAGAGAAAAGTCTTAATTTAAACCTTACATTTTAAAGTCTTCTAAACTTTAAATCCTCCTTTCGTAAGAAACTTTCTCACCAAAGCCCCAGGAAACGCAATTTCATGTCATATGTGAACTAAAAAGTATAAATGTAACTGTGGTGAGATATGACAATAAACGTCTCGTATCGTTAATTATCTTGCAACCCCTCAGGTTTATCATGTAATCCCTTGGAGGTGTCCCTGCTGTGGAGCCGTGGCCTTAGTTGACTCAGTAGACTTTAATTTGGGTCAGATAAGGTCACATAAGACTACCAGTAAAAGCAGCAGTGAAGTGTAACTTTCTGGTTACACATTATAATGTCTGAATTTACTCAGTGCAATTAATTGGGCAGACATGATTTAAAGTGACAATAGGGAACTTGTGTGTATTCAAACACTCATTTTCTTTTCTTCTTAAATATCAGTACGATCCTAAGTTGTTAAACACTTGTGAGCTTTATGCCAACCCTCTTTGTTCCCCCCTCAGGTGTACATGTACCAGCTGTTCCGCAGTCTGGCTTATATCCATTCCCAGGGCGTGTGTCACAGAGACATCAAGCCCCAGAACCTCCTGGTGGACCCAGAGACAGCCATCCTCAAACTCTGTGACTTTGGCAGGTCAGTACCAGACGCTGCCTCTGGACATGTTTGTTTGTCACCATCATTCTTTCCATCGTGGTGACTGTCTGTGTTTCAGCGTGCATGTTCAGTTGGCTGTCTGTTTGTGTATGCATCTCTTTCTCAGTCTTGATTTTTCACTGTGTGTATCTGTCATACGTCTTCTTACCTTCCTGTCTTGGTTGCTTACATGCTGTGGTTTTGTGAGAACAAATACACTGAGAAATGAAAAGTTGACTGGCACTCTCCTCCTGAACTGTCTGTTTTTCTGCTTCATCTCCCTTCTCACTGCCTTCTAGTGCAAAGCAGCTAGTTCGGGGAGAGCCGAATGTGTCCTATATCTGCTCACGGTACTATCGTGCCCCAGAGCTCATCTTTGGTGCCACCGACTACACGTCCAACATTGACATCTGGTCAGCTGGCTGTGTGCTGGCTGAGCTGCTGCTAGGCCAGCCCATCTTCCCCGGGGACAGTGGTGTGGACCAGCTAGTAGAGATCATCAAGGTACAGTAAGGGAGCCACAAACGGGAGAAAAACGAAGTGATAAAAAAAAAAAAAAAAAAAAGTAGATTAAGAGAGTTTCAGCAAGTGAGACATGGTTTAATTTAAGGAATTGAAACTACTTTTGGTTGAGCTTGACTGCAATATTGTTGTCACTACAGTGTTGGATATCAAGAAACTGTATGTAATATGTGTGTTATGATCCACACTGACAATCCCTCCAGATATGCAGTGCATATCCATACCTGTGATTAATATTAATGAATGTTAACTTTTCTCTTGTATTTGTCAGGTTCTGGGGACACCAACAAGGGAGCAGATCCGAGAGATGAACCCTAACTACACAGAGTTCAAATTTCCACAGATCAAAGCACACCCTTGGACAAAGGTATGTTCCCACTATTGGTGCTTGATATTAATTATACATTCATCAGTGTGAGATTTTAGGATTTATCTCTCTCTGAAATAGTATTTTTTTGCTCTTTTTGGAATTGGAAAAATACTATTGGATTGATGTTTTATTAAGTCCTTACTTCTTAAAAATCTTTTAAAGGATTCAAGGAATTCATTGTCCCTTTTTAAATGCAGGATATCACCCATTTTTACATCTGAGAACAGTAAAAACATCCTAAACACATTTCTTTTTGCCTGAAATCTTTTGACTTTTCCTAAAGTGACCCAGAATATACAAAAATGGAAATATTTATTTATTTATTTATTTATTTTTGTGTAGCTGATACACATTCTTGTACATAGTGTTGTCGGTTAAATTTGACATGTATTTATTCAAAAAATTCAAAGACCACCATTTAAAAATGTTTCCTTCTTTACATTTAATAAAATTCATCGAAATCATTATGGTTGAACTTAAAATGCATTTCCATACAAGAAAAAACTGGTGCCCTGGCAGCTCTCCAGGCAAAATGTGCACACTATGTATTCATGATATTGATTCATGATATTCGCACACAGTCTCACAGTCAGTATGGATTTACCTAAACCCCAAATTCCTGGTGGGACTGATTCTTTCTCTAGAATACATTAATACAGCGCACTAAATTGTTTTGCTGAATGTCTTTCTTTCATCAGGTGTTTAAGCCTCGTACCCCACCAGAGGCCATCGCTCTCTGCTCTCGACTGCTGGAATACACGCCGGTGACCAGGCTGTCCCCCCTGGAGGCATGTGCACACGCCTTCTTCGACGAGCTGCGCCAGCCCAACACCCGCCTGCCCAGCGGACGAGAACTGCCGCTCCTCTTTAACTTCAGTCCCGTTGGTCAGTTTACCTTCCTGTTGTTCTTTTTTTTTTTTTTCTCTCCACTATTTTTTTTGCTTATGACCTCTGATGACCTCCACTTAAATGTTTGCTGTAGGTTGCCACATACCATCTTATTTATAATTAAACATTTGTTTGCCTTTTCTGCTTCCTCAGAGCTGTCAATCCAGCCCCAGTTGAACTCCACACTCATTCCTCCTCACGCTCGTGCACAGACATCGCCTGCCTCACATGGTATGTATAAAATTTATACTCTTTTTGATGCTGTAGTTTTCATGTATAGACCATATTGAGGACAGCTTTTATTTACTCATTTATTTATTCGTTGGCATTTTTATTAGGCTGTTTGTCCTCAGAGACCTAGTGACTATACAAAATAATGACAAGTAATCAGAAAACTACTTTTCACACTGTTATGAATATCACCTAAAAGACATTCTAGAGACACATTATAATCGCATTCATAGGTAACAAAAGGTTTAGTATTAACGCTGGACAGTTTACCAAAAATGTGACTAAATTCTGTGTTTCGTGTTGGTGACGCGTGTGCTCCCTCTCTCCCCCTGCAGAGGGCAGTGTGTCAGACAGTACCGCCCAGCCCAGCTCAGCACCTGGATCCATCAACAACAGCACCTGAGCATCCATCCCTCTGTCATCCTTTCTTTTTCTCTCCCCCATTTTCCTTTTCTGTCCTCCTCTCTTCTCCCTCTCAACCTTCCTCTTGGCTCCAATTTTTAAAATAGAAAAAAAAAAAAAACTATACACACCCACATAAACACTCAGCATCGCTATTTTCCCTGAATGTTAACCATTTTCCAATAGAAAGCAATTTCTGTGGCTGCTAACTTCAGGAAGGCGTGGGTTGTTCAATGGACATTCGAGTATCCATGCTTGGGCTTAATATAAGCTGCATATCTAAGCTCAGTGTGGTTCTTGTCTGGTCTGTTAAAATAAAGGAACTTTACATTGGTTGGGTAGGATGTTTGGGGGATGAGGAGAGGGGTTTTCTGTATTATAATCTGCAATTGACTTTTATCCCTTTTTTATGTTCATTTTATTTGCATTAGCTAATTTTATGTGTGGCCATGGTGCCATGAAAAGGAGTCCAGTTTGACTTTGGAGTTGAGAATGAGGGCCTCATGTAAGGCCTGACTAATATTGACAATCATCCTTAGGAGGGCCAAAAATGGCACACTTATACTGGACATAGTGTTGGATCGTACAATTCACAGTGTAGACTAGTGGCTCTTCTGTCACTTTCTACCCTGAACTCTACTCAAGTATTGTCTGTTCACCCTGCCCAGCGGTGAACACGTGAGGAGTTTTTTAAAATATCCCGGTTTGATACCAGAAAGAACCTATTGGCTGATTTTTGTCCTTGTCATTTTAGATGAGAGGTGATTTTAAATTTTATTACAAAGGAGGGCACCACATTGAATATTAGCTCCTGAACTGCCTTTTATGTAAATGAGAGGGAGCTTTACATGAGCAGAGTGCACATATTCAATTTCTTCAGTATAAGCTCATATTTTCATTGGTTAAGCTGGAAACCGAGTGTTTCCTGTTAATTCTCAAGTGAGTATTGCACATCCCCAAAAGGGAGTCGAGGGTAAGCAAGGGGGAGAGTTATGTGTACTGTCCATAACTTCACACAGAGGGAGCTGTTGGTGTGGGGCTCCATTGGCATCTAATATGGAAGACTCAATGTCTCAAATGTCATAAACACAGTTGCCTAGCACTGTAAGGTGAATAGCCACCTCCTTAATTATGTCACTTTTATGGTGTTGAGTTTCATATCAGCATGATTATGTTGAAGAATGACATCAGGTGCGGAGGGTACAGAGACTACTGGCCGCTTTTCACCGCTCACCTGGCATCTTCATTGTCATTTAAGCTAGTATACACAGTTATTGATTGTGCGGGAGAACATGTGCATGCATCGACTCGAGTGAATTTTGTTTGGTTTGTGAGAGTGATTTGTCGAAACCCTCTTCGCCTCCTTCCCAAACAGCCTGCCTGTGACGCTCATATCATGTTCTTCCTGTCCTGTAACGGTGGTAGGAACTGATCTTGAATGATTGACGCAGCTTAACAGTCCGCTGTCAGCATGGACTCTTTCTTCCACCACGCAGATGTGCATGTTGAGCCCAAGTTGACCACACTATATAACTTCCACTATTAGTAATAATCTGACCAGAAATGATGCTCAAACCCCTGAAACCCAACAGCTTTTGGAGCCTCCCCTCCCATTCTTTTCTGTCCTCACCCCTGCCTTCTGCTTCCCTCTTCCCTCCTCTTTTTTCACGGCTAAACTGTAAATATCAAGTTCCTTTTATTTTATTTTGTTATTTTTGTTATTATTGTTATTATATTGTTGTTCTTGTAATTTTTTTTTTTTCTCTAGTAGACCGGCACAGCAGTGTCGGGACTGTTTATCCTCAGTCGCAGTCTGTAAATACATTTCAGTCCCTGGTTCAGGAGGGGAAAAACAGAACAAAATGTTTCATTTTTATTCTCTCTCCCTCCATTTCTCTCTTCATGACTTTCCCTTTTCCCCCATAAATGTCGTCATAACTGTTTTATTTATTGTATTGTGTTTTTTGGGGGGGTGGGGGGAACTTTTCCACCAGGGTGGTAAAATTGAGGGATTCGATTTTTTTTTGTTTTTGTTTTTTTTGTTTTAATTCCAAATTTTAGTCCAGCAATGTCACATGCAAAACGATTTCACATCCAAGATACTGTACTTTGATCCAGACGTTGGAGTGTGTTTGCAATCAGTGGTCTTGTGTGTATGCAGGTGCACATGTTAGCCAACAGGTGGAACTCCAGTTTTCCATTTAACTTCAATGTGAAGGGAATGTTACAAGCCTCTGGATCTACTGGGTCGTGATGTTGGGAGGGAGCACAGATCTGTGTGTGCGTGTGTGTGTGTATGTGCGTGCGTGTGTGTGTATCCGGAGGAAAGGGGGAAAAAATGAATCTTCCATTGACATGTACCATCTCCTGTGTCTGACCGTCTCCTGTTTCCGCTTACTGCGTGTCGCGTGAGTGTAACAGGGTCGACCTGTTAGTTCAGTGTGTATGCTTCAGATTCTTGGTGAGTTTCTTGAACACAGCTGCAGGGAATGTATGTGTGTTTGTGTGTGCTCGCAAACCATGGACATTATTCTCTGTACTCCTGATTTTTTTCCCAAATGAAGAGCTGATTAAATGTGCTATTTTAATGTTTATTTTCATCTTCTGATCTGTCACACTTAGCTTTTAATTTGCTGTGACCCTGCTCTTTTATCACCCTTGTCTGAGGGTAAAATGTCACTGTTGGGAACAGAACGGTTGGATAAAGGAGATGATTATGGTGATGATGATGAAGAGGGAGGGATGGAGGGAGAGAGACAGTTTTTGTTTGTTGGTATAAATAATTAAACTCATTAATAAAGTGATGAAACTGTTTCTGTCTCGCATTCATGATTGAATTATACTTGAAGTCATGTTTACATGATCACAGTGGGAATACAAATCATAATGACATTAAAACAGCATGTTAAATGATTACAAGCTGTGACCTTTAATTTGGAGAAAAGGAGCATCAGTAATATGATAAACAATATGCTGGTTAAACCTTACATAATGTTCATATTCATAGACAGTATTCCATGATAATTAGTCTCTATGCCAAACTTCCGAACCACAAATCTATTCATAATACCTTATCAGTTGTTAATAAATGGCTGATTACTCCTTAATTAAGCTTTTAGAGAGCAGAGAGAGTGTATTCTTCATGTTTTACACTATTTATGGGGAAAAATATTCAGAATCACTTTATATTATGGTCTCATGTTACCTGAAACGAGAACAGACATCCCGATTTCAATGAATTGTATTGAATTTGAACACTTTTGAATGGTGATTTTTGAATTGTTGAATAAGTCTGGGTTAAATTTAATCTAGAACACTATGTACAAAAATGTGTCTCAGCAGGCCCAAAATAAATACATATTTCCAATTTTGTGTGTTTTGGGTCACTTTAGGAAAAGTATTAAAATGTCAGACAAAAAGAAATGTGTTCAGGGTGTTTTTATTGCTCTCAAATGTAATAATGGGTCAAATAAAAACAGACATAAACAGTATGTAAGTGTTAAAGTTCTTCTGTGCAACACAAAGCTGGACTACCAACAAGTGCCTCACAGCCCCAGAGCTCCAGGGGCCCCAAAAGCTGCGGGCATGTATATAAAATATAATTTTAAGAGATTCATTATTTCAGTTTTGTACTTAAATGTTGCACATTCCTACATTAATGTGCTTAGTCAAATTACCACACAGCATTTTACGGCTCAGGTAGTAACACTATCTGTAAGGAATTTCAGGGACAATAACTAACAGATGAATTATCTTAGTTTTGGGTGATACCAATAATTTTACCATTGGAATTGCAAAAATGTAAGAAAAGAACAATTATGCTGATTGACTGGTTTCTTTTCTGTTCTACTACTCAATCCCTGGTTTCTCAGATCCAAGGTGTTTTTCCTTAGCTTTTAATCACGTTTTTATTAATTTTGAACCAATCTCCATTCAGAATGGGTTTGGGGGGACATCACTATTCCGCAGCCATTGTAAAAATGTTTCATATTATCAGATGTAATTATCAGCTGAAATTCCCTTGTTGGTTTGCGTTACACCAAAGATGCCATGTTACAACCACTTTTAAATGGACGTAGCCTTTGCCCGGAGGAGAGGTGATCAGGTGGTATCCAACCCTCACAGAAACTTATCCACAACACTCTCCAGTTTGTGGGTTGGCAGTGGTAGCCAAGTCACTGCCCCTCTCCTCCAGGCTTCCAGCTAGTGTCCTCCCTCTTGTGCTAGAGCCAACAGGAGGCTCTTTCCGCTGTTATCCCCAATCTTCGGGCAGCTGTTTTTCTCTTGTGGCCCCTCACTCCTACTTTTGTCAGCAGATTCCATACAAATTGAGCTGGGAATCCACAACATCCCACCTCCACTGTAAACAGCCATCCACCCTTTTACTATCCTGGACCAGTTGTTGGTACTTGGTCTTCTTTCTCTCTGGCGCTTCCTCACCGCCCTCCTCCCATCTGATCTCAGGGTTGTGGACAGTACCGTTTTTGGGAACTGGAGCCCTCATCTCCCACCCCTGGGTTGACTGCCAAAAGTTTTGTTTGGCTTCGATTGGCCTCTGCCCCTCTTTGATAAAAGTGATGGTGTTCAGCGGTAGTTTTGTTTTGTTTGGATGGCTCTTCCTCCTTTCCTGCTCTAAGATGTCTGCAAGTGTTGTCAAACTCTATCATGATGCCATCAATAAGGTCATCTATGAATCCCCTGATTGCTGGCTGTTGACTTCCTGTGATGGTTTTTGGGCCCTTGGACTCTTTGCCAGCTGATGTAATAATGAGGTTCATTCCCTTTATGGAATAATAACAGTAATTTATTTTATAAATTATGAACTAATAATATATTGGTTATCGGTATATTAAAAAACTGTACTCTGTGCACAGAGAGCAAGAGGAAAGGAAGGTTTAAAGAACCTAAGCAGCTCCTTTTTGCCCCAGGGTATCCAAACAGGTTAATCCGGCCATTGTAAATCAGGATACAGTTATTATGAAATATGCTAATGAAGTGAAGATGCATGTAGTAAACCAGATGATGGTGGATGGAAAAGTCTTTTAGATTTTGTTGTGTAATTGTGGCTGATACAACTGAGACAGCCTCAAAAGATAAAATGTAAGTAAAAGTGACATCTTGCATTTTCCTCTTCCTGCTGGCAACTCAGGATGCTATCTGTTTTCAGTCACACATCACCAGGAAGTGCAAACAAACGTTGAGTTGGTGTTATGCTGAGGTGGGGTGTTGAGCCATTAACAAATCGTTTTTTCCTCCAACATCTAGTGAAGAAGTGCTGTTTTTCTTGCTCTGGGCACTTCACCCACTTTCGAGGCTTTTAATGATGTACAAATCTACCCTCTTGCCTGCAAGAAATGTTATGAATATAAAGCAGCACACATTTAATGTACTTCAGTGTGGAATTTTGGATGTGCAGAACATTATAAACTTGGTTATCAGGTGTGAGTCATAGGATTTGCTTTAGCTTTGTATGAAACATTTTCATGGAGGGATTAATGAAATAAAGCTCTTGTTATGCTCCACAGCGGAGTCAAGTGGATCAGTGAACTCTGCAAGGGACCAGTTGGAGAATGATGAAATCAGAACGGTTGTTATGGGAACCATGCTATTGCAAATGTCAGTGAAAATATTTTTGACCTTGACTGATCAAATCTTGTGCTTCCACAGTTTGATTATATCAGACGTGTGAACAGAAGGGGTGGGTTCTGGGCTGGTTCATGGATAATAAACATGCTGATGTTCATACTGTTATGTGGTGGTGGCGGCATACTTCAGTTTAACTGTTACCTCTCTTTTTGACATTGCTGCACTTTTGTTCCAAGATATTTGAGCATCACATTCAAACATTCAATTCAGGTTCTCATTTGGCTCCATGACTTCAGGGACCTTCAGCACACATCTTGGCTTAATGTCTTCATGGACTCAGGGTCACTCAGATTTTTCACTCAGACAAGAATCTGCTTTTCACTCCTGTAAAAGAAGAGCAGGTTTTAATGAAGTCTCATGGTGTCCGTGAACTTTCTTCTTTCGTCTTTCTCCGTGTTCGGTAGAAAATATTTATAGTCTCTGGCAGAACCTTTGCTGCCTGGCACTTGACAAAAAATTCTTAGTTACCTTTAAGCCTGCCCCCTCAGATTCAGCTCAGTTAAATTAATACTTTGTCCTTGTTCAACCTGGCCCAGTCCATGGTCCCTATTCATAAACATGAAATTAAGCCTGACAGACATTTAACAGTAATTTAGATTATGTGATCATTTTTGCAGGGAGAATTCAGTTAACAAAAAATATTAATGGACTTTTTGAGGTTCAAAAGTCTTTAGAGGCTAATGTACTGTAATTCTGTAGGCAGAAGAAATCTTGTGACTGGTTGACTCATGTTTGTTGCGAATAAAATATTGGTTCCAACTTCTTGTGAAGGATTTCATCCATTCCTGTATTTTCCATGTATTAACTAATTGTCCAAGTCTTGTTAGGAGTCACAAGAAGTTGTGATGACAAAATGTTTATTCCGCCACTGCACAATATTGTTTATATTCTCTCATTTTGCCATAAGAGACATGTGCATGATTATTTTACTCAACTGCTGTTTCCAAGGTCAAGAATAGACTTTTAACCTCAGTTTTTTAAGCCGACATGGATACAAAGCTCAGAAAATTCCATGACATCTCGGGTAAACTCCACCTGCTGATGATGGCGTAATGTGACCAGAAGCTCCAGAACAGCTACTGAGTGAACCTATCGGTGAGATTACCTTCATAACAACATGATAATTACCACTCAAGCACACCGGCAGCTGTGACTACAATCTGCAGACAAATTTTGAGAAAACCACAAGAGAGGACGTAGATGAGAGACAAAGAAGAAGAAGAAGAATTGGAAGAAAGTAGATGTCTGAGGATGCAGTGCTATCAACGCTGCGTGACAGGTCAGTCCTCCTCTCCTGGGCTCTGCAGTCTCTGAACCATAACCGCCAAAGAAAAACATGTCTGTCAAGGCTTCATCATCGTGATATGATATGTCAAGGTTGAATAATGTTATTCAGCGGTGTGCCGAGCACATTGCACAGTTTCTTTGGAGCTTGAGTAGCCCTGGCACCTCTGGCTGAGCGCCCGGCCAGCTCTTTAATACCATTTGGAGTCAGGTTAAGCAGTCTGGAGGAGCTGCTCATCCTCCCAATCAGCCAATGGGGCATACAGGGGCAGTGTGTAATTCTGGGAAATGAGTGGAGTGGGCTAGTCTATACTTCCACTGACCTCTTTATATATAACACTTGATGCAGCAGAATTGAGATACACCATGCAGCTGGCTGTACTTACTCTGAGGGGGATAAATTTGATAAGTGTTAGGCTTTATAGTGTGGATTAAATAAACCTGTGCGTATATTCAAGTGCAATTGAAGACATATGAGACAGTTATTGCTGTCACTTTATGAAAAAGGTGAAAAAAGTCATCAACTAATACTTACTTGCTTTGAGCTGCAGCAACAAAGTGAGACTGTGGATACGGCATATGGTGAACAGTGTTGCTTATGAGAAACTGAAACACTTGACTCAGTACTTTATCATAAGTGGCACTGACCCCTCCTTTCATGCAGCTTCCAGAGCATATTTTGTCTCTGTCTCAGGCAGTGAATCATGATGTAACATTTTCACAGAACTGTTTGCCTATGAGTGGTGTTACAAAACAGTTTGTGTGGTATAAATGTGGCTTGGAATTGCTATTTGAGTCATAATAATGTATATTTAGGCCCACTGTGCTCTGTGATGTTCCTAATCCATCCAGATGTTTGTGTTGGTATAAACAAATGCATCAATACCACGTATGCACATTGTTACCAAAGATACTGCAGGTTTCAACATTGCATTGTGTTAGATATATATGCAAACCAAGGTTACCGTAAACTAATAATTAAGTTAGTTAAGTTAATTGATATAGGCAACCTGTCAGCATCACTGTTGATATGTGTGTATGATTTGAATGAATGTAGCTTACCCACAAATTATGTTTGTGATGCTACACCTCACTCCAGTCTCTCCTTGCTCTTTCTCATTTGCAACTCATTTTGCACAAAGAAAAACACAAACTCCCTCTTGTATCTCCAACATCTTTCATGCATCCAGGATAAAAGATGTTTTAAGGGATTACTGTTGGAAGTTATTGTGGGGAAAAAGGGAGAAATCAAACATTAACTGACTGGATGGGACTTTCTGATTAATCACTTGTATGCCAACCACAAAGCCATCTACAGAATGTATTCTGCAGCAAAGTTTGCTTGTTTTTTCATGTGTAAGTAACTAATATTAAAACACCATATACCTATTGGCAAAAGTGACAGTTTACCAGAGCTGAAGTTTTTGAAATTTTTGGACGTGTGGAATGCTTTTTAAAAAATCTTTTAAACACATTTTGAGTTCAAGGGGAGCATTGAGTAAGATTTGCAGGACTTTTACTTATAATGGAGTATTTTTACACTGCTGCATTGGTGGCTGCTGTAACACTACAATTACCTATTGGGATCAATAAAGTACTCCATCTATCTATCTATCTATCTATCTATCTATCTATCTATCTATCTCATCCTTTATATCATCTTTTGCCATTACCCTGGACTGGAGCTGCTGTATTACTGGCGCGCTTTTGGAATACAAACTCCTCTAGCTTTATGTGTAGTGGAATACTATTGGTGCATGAAGTGACCGCCACAGCCAATCAGAGCGAGGCTTGTAACATGCAGAAAAAAACTGAAGTTGCTGACTGTCCTACTTCCTCGACCGGTAATGTCTGATTGCGGTGAGTAATGTTTAAATAATTTTACTAATTTTATGTGAGCGTTACTTTTTTCGGGGAAGGACATATTTAACATGTATTTTGTGTGTGTGTACGGAGGATTTCAACGGGGGGAGACAGCTAATCTTAGTTTTTCGTCTGTCGCCGCCATTATACCACCGAAGAAGCGTATCCCGCCCTCCTTCTTCGGTCTTTTTCTTCTTCTCCTCCTTGGTAGCAGAAAGTAAGCAGCACTGGTCCAAGCGGTTAAAGCAAGGAGATTATTTGCTAGCCAATTTGGCTGCGACGCCCGCTTTCAAGCAGTGAGATGGCAGTTGTCTTAATAGCTACCTGAGCTAGCAGGGGAGCTAGCTGCCAACCACGCCGAGGACACGTTAGCCATATTGTTAGAAAGATGGCCATCATTATATGTTAGCGACACAGCACTGGTCAGAGATAGTACGAGCTTGCTGCTAGTCGATAGCTTTGAGCAGCAGTGAAGCTGGTTGTCTCACTAACTCGGGTCAGAGCTCTAGCAAAACGGTCAAAGGAGCTAACACGAGCTAGCCAGCGTCTGTTTGAAACACAAGTGACTTATATTTTTCTGTTTCCCCTTGTGAGCTGGGTATTTGAAATACAGACATCGCCTCTGCAGTAAACACAGAAGTATCGACTAGGTGACCCTCCATGATGCATGTCATGGAAATGCATGACATACTAATAATAGGTCCACCTGACCTGCTGATAAAACCATACTGCAAAAAGGGAAATAAACACTGGATGCACATCACATCTGATCCATTACTGCCAGACTGAAGTGAAACAGTCCTGCACTAAGTGGTCTGTATCTGACCATCTGTGCTATTAGAGAGTATAGTTTCTACAAGGACATAAACAGACATGTCCCATTAGATTATTATCCCAACGGGGGGGCAGTGGGACATAATAATAATAATAATAATAATAATAATAATAATAATAATAATAATAATTGTCATCATTCGTTAATTTGTGGTACTCATAATATTTGAATAATTGCATTTTTTTTCTTTTGCCTTTTTTGTCTTTGTTTTTGTATTTTGATTAGATTTATGTCAAGTGCCTGCTGTGGCATTTTAATTTCCTTTCTGGGATGAACAAAGTATCTATCTATCTATCTATCTATCTATCTATCTATCTAATTTAAATTTAATTCTTTTTTTAAATCAGCAAACTCCACCAACACATCTAAACTAACAATAACTTGAGCCTAGTAACAGGCATTGTCTGTGTAGAAAATAAATGCTTTATTATAGCTTAGTCATCTGTGCCACACACGTCCATTGAGGTCCACAAACTTTTTTTAAAACACATCAGTGCGCCACACCGTTGTGCTGAGTGTGTGTTCTTCATTACAATTAACATGGGCACTGTAGTCTAAAATGAATTGTTCCCCCATACACACACTGACCTGCTGCTGTAAATACTCACTCAATCATCAAATCTGCAGCTGAAAATAATCCGCAACAAATACACCATTTACTCTAGTTTGAGTAACATTTGCTAAAACCTGCAGTGCTCTGCTGTGGTATCAAATTACTGTTTTTGGCAAGGTGCCTTTTTAAAAAATGAAGCTATATATCTGTGACCCGTTTTCAAAGATTCACATTCTTTAGTGGGAACAAATGGTCTTGGGGCTGAGTGCCACAGACAATTTTAAGAGACGTACTAATGGCTTTGTTAATTTGGTCTTTCCACAGGATTTATTGACATTATCAAAAAATATAGAATATCACTTGTGTTCTTTTAAAATGTAGCCTTGTCTGCCAAATTTACTAGACCATAGACAGTGTATCACATTTATGTCTTTAAAAGGTATTGATAAATTGCTTTTCCCATATATCTTTCAGTGAGTTCTTTGATTTGTATGTTTTAAAGCTTTGTTGTTGCAACATGAGGTCTGATCAGTGACCAGAGAGAGGGTGGCGATGCAGAGATTGTGTTTTGATTATAGTTACATTCAGCAGCAGCACGCGCAAGACTGCACTTCCAGTGGGTCCAATTACAGCACATATCTAAATGATGTTAGAGCTAAACGTCAGCTTGGCCCATGAAAATGGCAGAGAGAGTGAGGGACTTGGCAAGGTCTCTACCTGAGCAGCAACCTGCATGGTCAAAATAACAATTAGCCCAGGCTCGGCGCATGGTGAGTCATCTCAGGAACCCCAGAGTTAGCCTCCTGGCACTTGTGTCCAAGCTGTTGTCTTGATAAAATATGCAGGCACTTCTTTTCATCAGGAGAGGGCAATGTTCACAACCCTCTATGTAACGTTCACTAACTTCAAATGTAATGCTCTGGTAGGTAGGCATCTGTATAAAGCTCACGTTGCGATATTACTTTCATATTCAAAGCATGCTGAGTTTCGTGAACTGTTGCACCTTTATCTAAATCAGCTTTGCATTGCTGCGTTTCTTATGAAATGTTTTTTTTTTTTTTGTTTTTTTTTTTAATTCTAATCCCCTGGCAGCCATGGAGAGTTCGTCAGTGTACATGTGCTTCCCCTGCTACCAGGAGTTCAACACTCTGGAAGAGGTACTCAAGCACCAATTGACATGCACTGCTGAGGATGACCAGCCAGACACATCTGGAGCCACCCCTGTCACTGTTCCAGTGCTACAGACACGGGTAAATACTGGCACAGTCCACAGTTTCCTCTGTGTATTATGTGATTGTGCCTGCCTTGGTGGTTTGAGTGCAATTGCTCAATTTTAGATGGGGAATAGAAAGGGAAAAACACCAATAATGTGACAGTGTGGCCTGAAATGACCAGCTGTGTGATCACATAAAAGCTTTACAGTCAAATCTGGAGAATGACATTGAAGTGACAAGTAACTTTAGTCATAAACTGACAATGCTCTGCTACTCATCATAGTAATAGTGACTTTGATCGGAGCACTTAACTTTGAGTTGTTTACAGTGATTTACTGATTAATTTCAAGGCATTGCTGTGTATTATCTGATTTAGGTGTATACTGCTGTAATATTTTTAATCATAGAATAGCCAGTAGGTGTTTTGGAGGTTAGATAGTAATAGTGATTATTTGGGAAAATTAGCTATAATATATATATATATATATATATATATATATATATATTGTGGTGTAATTAAAAAAACGAATAAGTTCCTTTTATTTAAATAGGTAAAAGTCTCATTGACATTAAAATCTCCTTTTTATGAGAGATCTGGCCAAGAAGGCAGCATTAAACCATTGTTACAACAATAAACATAATAGGCTAAGACATCTGTTTTTTCTTTATTTTAATTATCATAACCAATAACAAGATGATATTTTCAAAGTCTAAAGTTTAAAATGTCATTTTTTTCTTTATGTGTCCATTACATGTGGAGATCTTCACATTAATCTGTAATTTTTTAGGTCAAATTCTCCTTTTCTGATTGCAGTACAGCACATACATGTACATATATTACACTGTTAAACATATTAAAGACAAATAGTCATTAAGTCATTGTACCAACACATCTGTCATACCCCTAACTTTCACCCTGATAAATGGGAAAAGACTGTGTTGTAAGGTCGACATGTAATTCAGCTGGTTTTCTAAGTACCTAAGTGATACATGGAACTGCTTTCTGTCTAGCTTAATGGCAAAATAGCACATTAGCATTGTTGATTATCAGAGTAATGAGTCTCTAGTGAGCCAAACAGGTGTAACAGGCAAAATGTGGCAGTGCAAAAACTGAATCGATTATAAATGAATGTTCAAATCTGGCTTTGTATTTCAGAATGTATCACTGTGCAGATTTTTGTAATTTGAGAAATTGCTGGTTGGCCTCTTTTTTTTTTGGACGGGAGGGGGGGTTATCATTTATTGGATGGATCGGGAAAGATTGGGAGCAGGAGGGATTGACATGTGATAAAGGTTGCAGGCCAGATTGAGGTCCAGGATGCTACAGTTACATAGTCTCTGCAGAGGCCAGCTGAATCACCAGAATGCTACTCATGCTCCAGTAATACTGAACAATTTGTTTCCAAAAGGAAAAAATTAGTTTTTTTGTTCTTTGTGTGACAAGGCTACCCTTTTGATTCAATGAGTGAGCACTACAGTCTATTCCATTTTCAGTGTTTTCCGTCTGTGTACTAAATGTATGCTTCTGTATGTTAATTCAGTTGTATTTTTTATTGTTTGGCTCATGGTGAATTTGAGAAGCCTGTGGATTTTTACATAATGCATTGTAATCAGCATTTTTTACATTATGTGTCCTGTTTGGAATACCCTTCTGGGATGCATTTCATCAAAATGCTGAGCTCTATTAATTCAGAGTTCTGCGGAGACGCTTTCTGAATTGCAGAGTTTGAAAGTTGTGTAATAGGGTGAGTTATTCCATTTAACTTTGACATATTGAGCTGAGTCTTGGTGCAGCTGGCACTTTTTTCTTCTGCCTTTCCCATGACAGCTTCAGCAAGCCCTCAGGGTTAAAAGCAGTCATTGGCCCTCGTTTAGCAGTAGGGCATGGCTGTCTGAGCTTGTGCCCAGACTTCCATTCTTACCGACTTCAACACAAGTCCATAAAGCACGGTGACACTCGTGATAGACAGATTGGATTCTGAATTGCCAGCGGGAAGACGAGCATGGAAAGGCATCAGTCATTGCCATCCTTTCTCCTGACGGATCACTCATTGGCCTTCTCATAGATGAACCAACTGGAGAAACACTATAAAACCTGGGTACCTTATGGCTTTTTGGCCCCCATTTTACCATATGCTGGTTTATCGCAATTAGCTAGGTTACCACAATTTCTGCGAACGTTATATGACGTTTCTATAAAACAATGGCTGTTTATTTCTTAAATGGATGTAGAGAGCTATTTTAACAAATATGGCTACCCTTTTAGCACATACGCATTTGAATTCAGGGGACTATAGTTGTAGGACATCAGGTTGCTAGGAAAATTTAAGACCAGGTTGTGTTTAGGTGTGTTTCATATATGTCTATTATATCTGAAAATGATCAAGCTTTAAAGGAGAAAAATAAAGGAGAACGTTACAGAAATGTCCCCTCAGTTTGCTGTAAGATGTCCAATTAAACCCCTCATTTCTACATGTCACACTTTGCCCTTTTGGTTTGTTCTGACCACACAAATTCAGTCCTTCTGATTTTCCTTATTTGACCAAAGTGTGAAGCATCTGCTGCATCTGCAGAACTCTCCATACCAAAAATGTTCTCTTTACATATGGCCCCATTAGAGGCTCTCAATTAACATTTGAGTTATTGGGTAATCAGATTCACACGGGCTGAAATCCTTACTTTACTGTATTTTAATAAATTGTAATATGTCAACTGCATGCTCAAGTGTCGCTAGACATTAATGCTGGCACATTATCTGTAGATTACTTGATGTATATGTGCTGCTTCTCAGTCTCCGTGACTTGCTACCTTCCTGGCTGATGATACTAAGAGACTCCAGCTTCGACAACACTCAATAACCTATCCAAGCAAAAGTAATAACCAATTTTCAATAACCAAAAATTCACTAAAACTATTCACAGAAGCTATTTAGTTATTCAGTATTAATTACAATATGAAACAAAAAAGTTCACACCTTGTGCACTTATCAGCCAGGTGCTAAAGTGAAAAATACTTGTTTAAAATTGTTTTTGTTTGGAAGGGACTATTCACTGTGCATGAAACTTGTGTTATGTACAAATATTGCCTACAGCTGATTAAATGAAAGTCTCACTTTTATAAAAAAAAAAAAAAAAGGAACATATGCATTAAAACAAACAAAACTTAAAACACGAAGTTGTTAACCGGTATGTGAAGGTAAAAGACATTACAGGGAGGATTTTATGGAGGTGGAACTTTCTTCGTCTGATAAATCTATGTGTTTCAGGCAGCACAGACTCCATTTTAAAGTGGTCTAAGGTTTTTTCTTGCATGTTGTGAAAAGCCTTATTTAGAGCGGTAAAGACCTGCCCTTGGTTGACACTTGACACAGAGTGTCACAAGACTTTTTTCCTAGTAATACTTACTACTGATATTATTGCTCTGATTTTTAATAATGCGCCACCCATGTGTCGTACCAGAATTGTGCTGATAGTTTTTGTTTGAGGATTTTTTTTTGTGCTGTATCTAGAATTTTTTTTTTTCATGCTGGAGCTGCGGAGGAAGCATTATAGAAATGTTATCAGGTCTTTTGATTGGTTTTGATGTGTAAACTTGCAAGAATGTTTATAGATTACAGAGCATGTGCATAAATAATGCTTACATAAAGGAATAAAGGAAATATCCTTCAGATCATGTCCTTAGATGGCTAGACTGTGCAAAAAAAATCATTCTATCTGCATAGAAGATGCAAGTTCTCTATTGTGTGGAGCTGAAGTACAGAAGATAAAACATTCTTAACATTCCCGGTGGGTTCAACACATCGATCTTGATCTTGAATGATCTTCACTTTCTGCTCCATTAAAGGTTTGAGTGATGTAGCCACAAAGGTTTTTAATCAGAACATGCTTTAGATCCAACAAAATTATATTCTGCACCTTAATAAAAAAATATGCCCTTTGTTGGCAAGGAATTCATTGTTCTCACCAAGGAAGGGAACTGTGTCAGGTGGCACAAGCAGAGAGTATTTTAAAGAGTTTTGCTTTATGAGCACAAAAAAACAAATTCATGTCCAGCCGACCATCAGCCACATCCCCCTGAATGTTCATCTGCTTAAAGGATAAAAAATCTAGCAAAACAGTATATAACAACATACAAATTAAAGCTCCCATGTGCAGTTTTTTTATGTTGTTATAGTGTCTTTCAAATTATTTTACCGACCTTAGTTTTCTTTGTAGAAAAGCAGTAGAATACCAGTTAATGCAAGGTGAAAAATCAATCAAAATGCTATTGAGTCTTCAGGACTCGCATGCCAGAATACTAAAACAAAAGCCTACAAATCATTCCTGTATGTAAGACATGTTGAACTGGTTTGATTGAAGCGGTTTCAGATGTCTTTAACCTCGACCTTGATTTTCTGTTTCCATCATCCAAATGGATGGAGGGAGCAAATGTAAACCCACTGGAGTGACCCATTCAACCCTGAAAGGCCTTTGATACTTATCAGCCAGGCTGAGGCCTTATCTTGGCTGTCTGGTGCTCTCAGAGGAACCTTGGCTCTAAACACACGCTGCCCTTATTGACCTCAGTATCCCAACACTGAAATCTCATCCTTCATATGTCAGAAAGAATTAAGTGAAATAAAAAAAAAAAGCAGGTTAAATTGACTTAGAACAGCTTTTGTATTTTTCTAGTAATTTCTAACACAAGTGAAACATTGAAGAGAATTTGATTTTGTCTTTTTTTTTTCTTCTATGTCTTTGCAGCAACAGGTATTAAATATATCAAGGACAGTTGCAGTCCCACAGACTCAAGTCCAAGCAGGCAACGCCTCTGTGCAATCGGTCCAGAGTGCACTCAAGCAGACCGCTGTTGGAGTAAAGGTGCCATCGGATCAGCCCAGAATCCTCTACCAGTGTGGGGACTGTGATGAACTATTCAAGAGCCTGGACCTCTGGCAGCAACACCGTAAAGAAGAGACATGTCAGCAGGCTGCTTCTGGGAGCAAGTCAAAACCTGATTCACAACCTGAGCCAGAGACCCCTTCAGTTCAGAGCTCAACTCCAACTTTAAATCCAGATGAGTGCTCTCTCTCAGAGAGTGATACGAGCAAAAATCTTAAGCCCGAACCAGAAGAGAAACCCGTTGTAGAGGAAGAGGAAGAGGAGCAGCAGGTTGCAGAGGCGTCTTCAGCTCAGAGTTCTGATCTTCCTGTTTCTGAGGTGGTCACTCCGACCTCTAATCGAGAAGATTTGTCTCCCAGGAGGAGAGGGGCCAACAAAAAACCTAAGCCTGAACCAGTGCTCCTGTGCGTGGACTGTGGTTCATGCTTCGGCCTCGTGTCTGAACTCGTTGCTCACCGCAAAACCCAACACGGCTTTGAGGAAGCCCTGCACCGATGCTCTGTGTGTGGGGAGAGCTTTTTAAACACTACCCTCTTCCTCTACCACCGCAAGCAACACAGGCAGAAAGGTGAAGAAAAAATGGTAGCAGTTCCTGAAGTGACAGAGGAAGTTTGCATTCAGAACAATGGGACTGATGAGCAGAGGCAGGACACCACTGCCTCCACCACCAGTGAAACCTCCACTTTTCCACAGCCTGAGTTGTTCATGTGCATCCAGTGTGGGGAGAGCTTCAGCAACGAGGAAGGGCTGGTCACGCATCGTACAGAGAAGCATGGTCTGCAGGAGCCCCTGCACAGTTGCTCTCATTGTGGCGAGAGCTTCATGAACACCACTCAGTACCTGTACCATCTCCGGCAGCACCGCTTCACATCAGAGTCGGAGGTGGTGGATGGAGGTGAAACCGGTGATGAAACAACCACCACGACAGCTCAGGATACCCCACAGAGCTCAAAGAGGCTGCTTTCTTCACCTGCTTCTGCTAGTGAATCAGGTTCACCTTTTCCTAAGAGGAGTAAACCCTCTTTCAGGATCCTGAGTGGTGGTGCACTCAAAGGTAAGTGTTTTAAAGTCCATATTGGAAAAATAAGGCATTTGTTGCAGGACATTTTGGTCCTTAATAAGCTGTTTGTTTGTTGTTTTTTTTTAATTTCAGGAAACAAGAGTTCAGGCACCAAAGAGGAGTCAGAGGGCAGCACTGCAGCAGACTCGGACACCACCAACCTCCCTCCGCCTACCAAGCTGCTGCAGGACTGGGCCCGCACACCACTACCCCATGTTTGCCCCTACTGTGGCAAAACCTTCACAAGACGCGTCTTCCTCCGCACCCACGTCTACAGCCACACTGGAGAAAAGCTTTTCACGTGCAAGGTGCCAATCAAAATTAAATAAAATATATCCTTTCCACAGGGGGAGGGATAATTTGCTTTGATGTAAATGTGATTTATGTCATGTAGCTGACATTGAAAGGATGATGTAATGCTTTGAAGTGGGTTAGGTGTGAGACAGACATAATTTGAACCTCCAACCTCATTATATTTGACAGGTTCTCTGGTGTTTCTGCACAGTGGAATTTGTTTTATTTCTCTTTTATAAGAGGTGCTTAAAACTGTTGTCAATTCAACTGTGGCACTAATCCATATTATTGTTATTGTGAAGGTGTGCACAAAGTCCTTCACTAACTCCCAGAGCCTGCTGCGCCACAGCATGAACCACACGAGCACCAGGCCCTTCAGCTGTGATGTTTGTGGCAAAAACTTCTCCCAGGCAGCCACCCTGAAGAGACACCAACGCATTCACACATCAACACACCCTCGGCGCAAGCGTGGACGCAAACCGGTACAGTTTCTGCCATTTGAAGGGTTCAATTCCAAAATCGCATATATAAAATTTAAGAAAAAAACATCTGCATGAAATTTACATTTTCAAATGATTCTGAGAGTTTTTGTTAATTTGTTAGCACACACACACTCTTGAAATAGTAGATATTGAGTATGGAATATGGAAGCTTATTTTTAAGTAAAAACCTTGAATTTTAGCTTTCCTAAAAAAAGAATTGCTTTTTTTTTGTAGAGAACTCACTGTGAAATTGTTTTTTTATTGTCCTTGACTGTGTCCCTTAATGCAGGTGTGTAGTCTGGACAACGAGGGAGCTGCTCATCTCTACCCTTGTCCTCTCTGCCCCTCACGGTTTAACACGGAGGATCAGCTTAACCATCACAAGTAAGAACATGATAACAATAACTCTTGAGTAGCATTAGTCATTCAGTATCCTTTATGGAAACAACACATCTACCAACAACCATTAAATGCTGTATTTCCATGTAGACTGGAGGATAGACTTTTATTCAATAAATTCCAACCCTGTTTTTTGTGTAAATACATTAGAATTACAGTTCCAAACCGAACGCAGGATGGGATTTAGATAACCTTCCTCTCCCTAGCCAGGAGCTGTAGTATCTGAGCCGTGTCCGACTACTGAGCAAGACCTTTAAGCTGTGTTATGAACACACTGACTGAGATGTCTGGGTGCCCTTGAGCTTCAGCCACATATGATTGACAGACAGAGGCCAAGTAAATTAAGATGATAACGATAACAATCCAAGACGAGGGAAGAGCCCGGTCCTGTCCTAGCTGATTGAGCAATGGGGAGAGGATTTACAGAGAGTCTGTCTGCATTTTGTTGGTTTTGGCTGCAATCTATTGGATGTCAAAGAAAACAGACTCTAAGGTTAAAGTGCGAGCTTTTAACTTTAACTGTGAACAGTGTAGAAAGTGTAGAAGTAAGTGTAGAAATCCCTTTTTATACAATTTGTACCAGCAGGACAGTGAGGTTGATGTGAACACTTGACTTAAATCTAAAAGTTGGCACTTTAATTTCATAGTAGAGCTGCAATGATAAGTTGAATGATTGATCAACAGAAAATTAATTTGCAACTATTTTGATAATCGAATAATTATTTTAGTAATTTTTTTAAGCAATAAAGCTAAACATTTGCTGGTTTCAGCCTCTCAAATGTGAAGATTTTGAAGCTTTTACATGTCATACATGATAGTAAACTGAATATCTTTAGAGTTTGAACTGTTAATCAGATAAAACAAGACATTTGATGACGTCACCCTAAGAAATTATAATGGGGTATTTTATAGACAAAACAATTAATTGATTAATCAAGAAAATAATCATCAGATTGATCGATAGTGAAAATAATCGTTAGTTACAGCCCCACTTCATAGTCATTGTTTCATTTTAAATCCTGTGTGCTGCAAAAGGAAAAAGTTGTGGGAAATTAAGAGGACAGTTTGATTTTGATCAAACAGTTCCAGGAACTATTGAACCAGAGGAACTAAACTGAGGGACTAAACTGGCAGAACCATGAAGATTAATCAAGCAAATTAAGACCATTTAGAAAAATGATGAATTAAAAAAGCAGCGGTGACATTTGAAATTAAATTTTCACACACAAAACACAAAGTCATCCTGTTGTTTATTGTACTAACTGTTACAGGACTCTGATGTTTGAGTTTGGTGAAAAGAATGAGAGTAAAGGAGACGTGCAGAGATAGAAAATGAGGCAGAAAACTCCAACAACGCCTGTCTCTAAAGAAGATGATCTGTTGAGTGTTTGATGGTTATGTGTTTCTGTTTTTAGAACGTAACTGCAGTGAAACTATCAGGAAATTAATTTTATTTCTCTCTTATTCCTTTGCTTGTGCTTTCAGCTATCACACAGTCACTCTTTTTTTTATCCCTCTTCTTTAATTAATTAGTTAAGCCTGCAACATAACCCCATGAGCAGTTTTTTACACCTGGAACTATGCTACAGGAACTAAATTTTGTTTCTAGTTCCTCAGGTACCTCAAAAGGTTCTGGGTCCCCTTGGAAAGTTCCTGTGATGGAAACACTTGAGAGAATAAAGCAAGACCCCCCAAAAAGTCACTGTTTAAATACAGACTACACTTTGATTGTCTTGTCATTGACTGCCAAAGCCAGTGGCATGTTTGGGAACCATTGTTTTTGGTTTACGAGTTGAAAAAAAGGATTCAGTGCATATCCACGTATGTGTACTTCCCTAATGCACTGTTTGTGGAGCGTCATTCCTACTCATTAAAGAACATCTGGCTCGGAGGAGAGGTGACCCTGACTGAAATTCTAATTTTCCCAGCTACCTCAGGGTCAGCTGTCCCTGAAATATTGATTTTTATTGTCTATTTAACAAGGAACAGACACAGCCAGGCCTGCTGCAGTATATGGGCCTTGAGAGGTCCTTGCAAATCACCTCTAGAATCGTGCTTTACTTTAGGTTATTTTGTGGTTAAGTATTGGGCTGCAACTAACTATTTATTGCTAATTATTGATTAATTATCTGCTGGGTTATTTTCTCGATTGTCTATCAGATGTCCTAGTGTCCCAGAGTCCAAGGTAATTCATTCAATTTTGACATTTTGACATCTTTGACATTTTTGCTTGAAAAATTACCGAAACAATGAATTGATTATCAAAATAGCTGTTGATTAATTTTCTTTAGATCAACCAATTGGCTAATTGTTGCAACTCTAGTCAAATACTTCTGCTGCTACATTACTGGTAGCAGTATAGATAATACATATACTGATATATGTTTAATATTAAGTGGAGCGTAATGGTTCCTAAATGTCAATGTCGGCTGTGTTTGTTCTGATTATGAGAAACCAGTGTTTTCTTTTTACTTTGCATTTTCATTTTGTACATGCTGTGAATGCAGACCTGATGCAGCATTAGGTGAATACATCCTAACACTTCTCTCCTCCCCTAAGGCTACATCCAGCGTAATGTTATGAAATGGATAAATATAGTCTTTCATGTCCTAACTCTGACTCCTCCCAGTTTACTGCTGTTCTTTTATCTCCAGCCGTTTATACACTCAGCTAATACCCCTTATTTAACCTGAAGCACAGCTAAGCACATACTTGGAGGTAATCCTCATATGAGTTGCATACAGGGTGCCTCTCTATTTATTATGTTTTTTATGTGTCTTTGAATTGGGGCATTTAAGTCTTCATACTGGTAGTAATGTATGATTATTTAATTTAATTGTATGTATGAATACAACCTGTAGTTTTTCCTTTTGCAAGCTAAAGCAAGTTTGAAACTTTAGATTATCACTGGTGCATACGATGTTTAAATCATCTTCCTTTGGTATGTACTTCTGTTAATATGTGTGTTTTTGTGTGTTTGAACAGACTGCTCCACACCAGCCACCCGTTCCCTTGCCCAGAATGTGGCGAGGCTTTCAAACGCAGGAAAGATCTCGACCTGCACTCGCTCACTCATCAAGGTCAGTTCAAGGGTCAGTCTACCACATATTATACTACATACAGGAACAATATACAGCGGCCATTGGGCTGGAGTGTTTTTCTTTGTCATTGAATCTCTTTTTTTTACTGCACTGTTTATGTCACATATCTTGCTGTAAAAGTCACATATCCCCACATCCTTTCTCTATGTGACCATTTCTCGCCTGTCATTCATCTGTGTGAGAATGCAATATCAAGAAATCCAATCCAACCTACTCTGCCTCATCGTAAAGGAAACCAATTAGATATGATGCTCTTATCAGTACAACATGCAGTGAATTACTATTGATTAATGCAAAGTCTGCGATAAATGCCCTGATCAGCTTGCCTGGGTGGCCTATCTTGTTTATTTACAAACATATCCATGTTATATGTGCATTGTTCCTCCGATGCATTAGGTCAATGACTTTCCATTGATTTGTGTCTTGTGGAATGGAAGAGGAGGGTGGAGGTAAATGAATAGGGTCAACATGTTGACACTTCATCTTAATCGAGGGGGGGCGTTGGCACGGCAACCTTATTAGTTAAGCTTGAAGAGTCAGCGTGCAGCAGGGGTCAGAGGTACGTGGCTCCTCTGAGAGAGATGATTGGAGAGATTGATCCATTGATCAGTCCAGGGCCATAGGCTGAGATTGTCCTTATTAAAGGTTTAATTAGAGGGTCCCAATGGGGAGCAGAGTGGATCGCCCCCACTGGGATAGACTGTACAGATGGTTAGCAGATTGCAAGATGTTGGCGTGACGACCTATGGTCATACTGATGAACCATCAGTGTCAGCAATTTCCCTGCCAGGTTTTCAAGAGCAACCCACTGAGAATGTGGTTTGCTTTGCCAGAATTCAGCTAGGGCAGCAGCTGACTTGATCTGAAACGATTAGGTGATTAATTGATTAGCTGATTGACGGAAAATTAATTTACAATTTTTAGAATCGAATCATTTTAAAATCAGTTTCCAAGTCAAAAATGCCAAATTTGTAGGTTGTAATTTTGCAGGTGTGAGGATATGCTGCTTTTCTTTGTTTTAAATTAAAAATGTTGCTTTTGGACTCTCGTTTGAGCAAAGCAAGAAGATGTCACAATGCACTCTGGGAAATTGTGACAGACAATTTTCTTTTGAAATTTTATGACATTTTATAGAACAAACAACTGGTATAAATCAGTGAATGGAGGAAATAATTGACAGATTAGTTGATTGATTGATTGATTTATAAAAATAAGTTTTAGTTGCAGCTATAAAACAAATGATAATTTTCATTTTGATAAATCTGCAAGTTAATTTCTAGATAAACTGATAACACCATAAATTGTCCAAAAAAAGTGAAAAATGTAATTTACAGGTTCCCAAAGACAAAGTATTCAGGTTGCTTGGTTTGTGCGACCAAGAGTCCAAAGCAAGTGTATTTAATGAAACTGATTACTGATCCGATATCAGTGCTCTCTTTATCAAATTTAAATCTGTATACCTCACTGCAGGGAACTGCTAGGGTCATTTTTATGTAAATTAACAGGGATTGCTGTGGCACTTGAAATTAGTCAACGGCCTACTTATGACTTAATGAATGTAACTGGTAACAGAAGCACCGAATTAAATGACATTAACCAAGTAACTGTATTTAACGTGGATCAATCATGTTTGGCCAATATTCAGTCCACTTAATAAGGTCAGTTTCTGCCCCGACACTGACTCGGTGTATTGGATGAGTGCATCCCTGGAGAAATTCAGTAAATCATCACATTTGAGAAGCGGAATCAAGCAAATGTTTGTTTTTGCTTTAATGATGAATAAACTAATCAAAACTGTTAATAAATAAATTTTCTGTTGACAGACTAGTCAATTAATCAACCAGTTTCTCTCATTACAACACATGTAAATGCCTTACTCCTTATGTCATTGTCCCTGTTTATCCACTTTATAAACAACCGCTGACCACAGTCACATTCTTCCCGTGTTTGACATTGAAAAACTGGCTGCATCTAAATGTTTGGGCGCCATCGCCAGCCATTTCTGTATGTACCACCTGTCACTGCAGGATCATTGGCACGACATCTACCAATCTACCGACAAGCCCAAATCAGCCATCAGATATTGGCAGAGTTGTAGTAGGACCACCTGTCTAAAACCTGATTTTGTTCCCTCACAGACAAGCAGCCAGCGATGTGCCCTCACTGTTCATCCCAGTTTGTGAATCAGTCAGTGCTGGATATCCACCTGCAGCGCTGCCCTACCACCGATGAGGAGAAGAATGCTGGTCGTGGACGGGGCCAAGGCCGAGGACGGTGCACTGGACAGGTTAGGAGCATAGAAAATTATTAAGAGCTTTTTTTTTTTTCCTTTAACTTTTCCACATCAAGATATTCAGAGAGTGAGAAACTGCTGAATCTTAAGTTTTTTTTGTCAAGGAAGAATGAAGCACTCAGATCATGCGTTGAACTATTATGAAATACTTAAGCAATTTCTCTTAATCTTTTTAAGTCTTTTTTGGACTTTATTATATATTATAGCTGACAGTCGAGACAGGCAGGAAATGTGGAGATCAAGTGAAAGGGTTGACCTGAACAAAGGTCCCCAGTCTGAATCAAACTGTGACGTTGTGTTTATGTCACTGTAAGACCATGAAGACACCAACCTTTTCTCTTCTCATTAATTGCCTCCTTCTTTCTGTTTTCCCATCTTCTTACTCCTTTCATCTTTTTCCTTCTTCCCATCACCCCTTCCTCAGATTGAGTGTGACCTATGTGGCCACCGTTGCATGACCCAGGAGGGCCTTGATCTCCATCGGTTATCCCACACGGGCCAGACACCTCTCAAATGCCCAGTGAGGCCTTGCCGCCGCCGATTTACCTCCAACAGTGCCCTGGAGGAGCACGTGCTGGCCCATTTCCAAGGCACGCTCAGCAAGTCCAAAAACCGACCCCGCTTCCGCTGTGAAGTTTGCCACAAGGAATTTGCCTACAATTCCACCTTCATTGTTCATATGAGGACACATACTGATGAGAGGCCCTTTGAGGTGAGAAGGGATGTGTGTGTGTGTGTGTGTGTGTGCTTACATAAAAAGGGAATTTCTTTTAGCCTTCTGAATCATATTTTGTCCTTATTTATACGAGGCTTTCAAGGCTTATAACACCTCTATTTCAAATTGAAATCCAGCGTTGCCTCAACCCCGTTCACACCCGTTCAGAGCTGTGGCCATCTCTCTGGTTCCGGACCATGGCCATTTGTGCAGTGTGTGTCCTGCGGGTGTTTCCTCCCTCCCTGTGTACCTGTGATTAATGGCAGGGCTGAGTTAGGGCCTGTCAGCTCCCCTCTGTGCCTGTTACTATTCTGGGACTCTTCCCCTCTCTCTCTCTGCTGCTCTGGTGACGAGGCAGGACATCAACTATAGACCCACCGAAGCCCATCACAGCACGCTGGACTGTAGAAATTGATTGAATGTTTGTGGCTTTGCTTTGAGCCCTATCTATCAGGCATGCTAAAGATTAAGGTTCAACCAGCATTGGTCCTTCAACACAGAGGCAGTTATGGGGATGAATTTTAATTTAAATCAAATATACCGTGTGCGTTCCTGAAGGAACACCTATATTTGCTGAGTATATGAAACCAAACTTAACAGGAAAGCTAATTTTGCTATATTTTTGAGAGAGACCGAAACTGAGAACAGGGATTATAGTTTAAATCTGAGTGTCCTCAGTGGGAATCAAAGCAAAGCACAACATAGCCTTTCTTTTGTTGTGCTTCAGGTTTAATCAAGTATCTTGTAGTTCATTGCACTCAGGTGGGAGGAAGTAGAGCACTAACATTAGTGGCAGGACAGGTTCTGCTGCTGAATTGTTAACGTGATTTCTTTATTTAGAAATAGTTTAATTTTAAACTGACTTAACATCTTTTTCTGTTGCCTACTGTGTAACTGTAAGCCTCCATTACACACTTGTGTGCTTTTTATTGCTTTGTATCTGTCTTTCCCCATACCCTGTTCTCTCTGCTCTTCTGTAACACAGCCAGAAGTGCTGCATCTGCAGAAAAATATAAAGAGTGGTCTCAGAAAATATTAATTGCAGTTGAGTTTGTGCACTGGCACTGTTGTTGCGAATTGAACTGTACTTTCTTGCCATCCTCTTACCTCATATTTTGTCCTCTTCCCCATTCCCCTCCATCCCTCCACCAGTGCAACACATGTGGCAAACGCTTCCGCCAGCTGCCCCATCTGCAGGACCATGAGCGCATCCACAGCGGCCTGCGGCCTTTCTGCTGCTGGATTTGCGGCAAGAGTTTCAGCGTGGCTGCCCGTCTCACCGAGCATGCCCGCACTCACAGCGGCGAGAAGCCCTACCCCTGTCCCCACTGCCCTGCTGCCTTCCGCTCTCGCTCCAACCTGGATAAACACATCCGGCTACACGGAGACCTGCCTCTCGAAAAGGCAGAGGAGGCTGCACATGCAGCCGAGGCGGCCCACGTCCAGAAGGTGCTGGAGGGGGCCAAGGTGCTGTCCTCTCTGCCCACCGCAGAGGAGGTTGAATCTGGCTCTGTGCAGACCATCTATGTCCTGCAGGGGGCCGAAGGAGGCACCGAAACGGTCATGATCCCATCTGATCAGCTCAGTGGCATAGAGGGAACCTCACAGGTTGTTATCCTGCCCTCCTCTGTTCTGGGAACTCAGGCCATTACTGTTCCGACTATCACCATGGATGGCAATGAAATCACTATGGTGGAGGCCAGCCAGTCACCGCAGCATGCCATTGAGTTCATCGTGGAGGAGACTGTATGAAGTCAGATACATACGGACAACACAGAAGAGAAAGACTGAGAGATTAGTTGAGAATGTAGACTGTTAATGGAGTGAAAAGTTTGATCATTTAAGGATATGCAGTTATTTCCTCATATGTACTGTATATAGTTTGATAGGTTTCTAAGCCAGTTTCAACACAAGTTCCAGTTTGTGTAGTTGTACAACTTGAGCATAAATTGAATTTAACATTGTTGTAACAGTGAACCTTGTGACTTAAACATTGATACAAACATGAAACATTCAGGGGAACAGATTAAATTAGTCGTTCAGTTGGATTGAAAAACATGTTGTAAAATTGGCCCGTGATTGTACAGAAGACGCTTGTTCACAGCCCCTATTTATTAGGGGAAGACTGGTGGTGGGCCATGAAATGTCTTCTGCTTTATAATAAAACACTTCAGCTTTCACGTTTGTGTGCGTCCGTCATTTTATAAGGTGGATGACATGAGGGCATTGCCCCATCCCATCAGATAGAATGGGCTTTATAGGTCCGGCTGTAAATAGCCACTTCTACCTTTTGACAAACAATATGAGGAGAGAAATATACAGACTCACTCAGCAGCAGTCAGTGTTCGTCTTTTCAAACCGCTCTGTTTCTATCTGTCACACAAACACTAATGTTAGTTGAAGGAAGAGTGAAAGAGAATTGTGTGTATAGATCAGCACTATAATTTGTTGGACATTATGTTATTGATTGGTTTTGTGCTGTAATTAAATACAATAATAGAGATATGGCAAGACTTATGATGATTTAGCTGAAGTACAGCATTATGCAGTGGCAAGTGGTGTAATGAAATTATCCAGCACTTGCTGCATAGTTATCAAAAATAATGATCCTATTTGTGTCTGAATGGGAAGAGGCATAATATGATATAAGTTTTGCTAGCGCTGCAGCAGCCCATTATAGGCTTCTAAAGTGCAGTTTATGGCTGTCTCCCACCCAGTGATTGCTGACAGGGGGTTTCAAACCACACACACGTGGAGGCACTCAGTCTTAGTTTGTTTTCATGTCATGGAAGGAGAAATGCTGATGATTGTGCGGGGAGCTGAAATGGGGAAATGGCACCATTTCTGCAGAGTGAGAAGCATATCTGGAAATAGAGGGCTCCTGAGGAGCGAAAAGAAAGCTAGTGCCAAGAATTCAGCTGCTCTTCATTGCTTTTCTGAGAGAGTCAACAGGCAACCAGTCGATAAATACATGTTTTTTTTCCCTTCCTAGCAAATCTTTAGAGCTAATATTCTGGTGGAGTGCCGTTTATCATACCTGCTGCCTAACACTGAAGCTGAAAACACACACAACCAACATATAGACATGTAAGGAAATTGTAGATGCTGGAGGTGAAATCATGAGACTCGAATGCTCCAGGGAAGCAGTCTGACTGCAGTATAATGGTCTTTTTGCTGTGCAGAAGACAGTATATTATTTGGCTGTGTTCAGTCCTTAGCTCAGACTTAACCTGGTGATGGTTTCTTTTTGTTTTTTTGTTCTGGGTTAGTGATGAACAAAAAGAGATTTTTCTAAACTCACAGAGTCTTGAAAAACATATTTTAATATAATTTAAATTCTGCTGAGTCTTTAATATAAACATGGTTTTTATGTTCTATTATGATGTTTAGCTGACAGATCTGATATTATCTGGTGTTCTCATCTTATTTGCAATATGTGTTTGTTATTAAAAGCCAAAAATGGTGTGTGGTGTAGGCTATTAATTAAAAATGCATATTCCAACTGTTAATTTTGGGTTGGAGAGTGTGATAGCTACGGACAACCTAATTTCTGCTACTTCATTTTAAAAGTGAACATACAATAACAGCATCGTGATCACGTCTTCACAAAGTAATTTACAATAGTCAAGGAAGCGGCAATGTGTTATAATAATAATAATGCTGATACATAAAAACAGCAGGCGCTTGATACATAGAAATGAAACTGAATAAATGCAGGAAGGTTAACCTGTATGATCATTTTTCAAAAACTCAATTGAATTGTCACCTCACTCCATTATGTGTGTGTGTGTGTGTGTGTGTGTGTGTGTGTGTGTGTGTGTGTGTGTGTGTGTGTGTGTGTGTGTGTGATTCACAATCAAAAAACTGAAAAACATGGTGAGATGTTTTACTCTTTACAGTAATGTCCTTTGGAGATGTTAAACACTTTCAAGGACCTTTTTAAAAAGCCTTCTGTACACGGGAATAATTGTTGTTTCAGTGAAAACACACATTGGACTACACTTGCATGGTCAGTATAAAATGAGCATTTTCTTTATTGCACCCCATTAATGAAAATACACATAAACCAATATACAGTACAGTAAATGATTTATAAACAGCATGTACACAGCTGAGAGGAATATAAACTACATGCTTTCATGTGCGAAGATTTTTGCAATTATGTCTTTAAATTATTCATGACAATTATAGTGTGTAGAAGCAGGCAGTGAAAAGGGGGCGGGGGCTTATCTTTGAATACAACCAAAGGCAATCATTCAGATGCGTGGGGCCCTAAAATAACAATCAGATTTAGGAATGTCCTTCACTACCAATGAAAACATGAGAAACAAGCACATGCAGTAGCTGCTCTCAACCTGGGCATCCCTTTGATTCTCACCTCTTTTTATATCATAAACACTAAAAATACCCAAGTGACCCTCAGGAGAGAATGTGCATATTCAGCTCTCTCAGCAGTAAACTCGCTGACATCACAATGTCCCGTGCAGGGGGGAGGACACCAGGAGCTCTGTTTTTGGCTAACACCTCCAGGTAAGGATAGTGGTGAGGTAGCTATCAAGTGAAAATACATGGTTTAAACACATACAAGCTGCTTTAAATTTTAATTGAATATTACAAGCAATATTTTGACTATCTTTACTGTGGCCAGTGTTTTTCCAACCTTTTTTTGTCAGACGTAAACACCTTGGGTATATTTGTTATAACAATATACAAATGGATATTGTTGTTACAGCATTTTTTCATATAATTTAACTATCAATGTTTGATGATTTAGTTAACTTTTCATTTGTACTACAACCACCTGCAGTGGCAGAAGATGGACGTTGCAACCGTTTGATGTTAGCTTATCATTCTCCATTAACGTTGCTCTCAACGTTTGGCTACCTTTTAACCGTTAGTCCATTACATTTATCCATTACTTTGTTCTCTTTCAACAATTTATGCATTTTTTTTTTTTTTTTTTTAGCATTTTCAACCATTTGTCCTTTATTGTAGCTAACTATTTCAACCACGTATCCATTACTTTCAGCCTTTTCAACTATTAGCTTACCCATTACTTTGAGTTAATGGTTAGCTAACTGCGGATAACCATCACCGTATATAAAGATTTTGTATTTTTTGTATTTTTATTTTATATATAACATAGATCTTTTCTTTATATACAGTCTACGGTTTCAACATTTTGGTTCCCTTGCTAACTAAGCTAACATTAGCTCTGTTTTCATGCACTCTTATTTGTAACATGGTGTTTTGGGTTTTTTTTATAGCTAACTATGTATGTGTGTATATATATATATAAATATATATAAATATATATATATACACACACACACACACACACACACACACACACACACACACATATGTGTATATATATATATATATATATATATATATATGTGTGTGTGTGTGTGTGTGTGTATGTGTATGTATATATATTTAAATCAAATTGTATTTTTTTCAAAGTTAGCTCAGCTAGGTTACTCTACACTCTACAACTGCAGAAGTACCCCTGGCAATGAATCCCTGGTGTGTAAACACTTACATTCAATTAGGAAAAAACAACAAATATGTATAATCAAACCAATAAATTCTATGAATGAATTCTACTGTACTACCAGTACTCCTACCTTCCTTTTAAATATAAACTGAAGCTTTTTCAATCTGCAGTGTGTGCTTCTAGTACAAGGTCCACAGTAATGCTATACTGACCTATGTGAAGGATACACTATAAATGTATCCTGGAGGTATATTATAGTAGCGTTGTATCATTGGAATTAAAAAAGGCCTTGAGTAAACTTCTATACAGTGACTATAAAACCCACTAATCACTGAGTCCCCATTGGAGCTTTCTTTGTTTGTTGTTGTTTGTTTGTTCATGCTTTGTTGATGGCATTTTTATTGACATCATAGCAGGTTGGAGATGCTGGGCAAAGCTTTGTTTCCAAGGTAACATGATGGAAATATTCATTTTGCTGACAGAGATTAGCATGATAAAAAAAAGACAGAATATTTAACCATGGAAACATTTTCTCTGTATATGATTATTGCCGTACTGTTTTATCTTTGATGTGACACATGCAACATTCAATGCAGTGGGCTTTATTGGCATGAACGTTTCAAAAACAATGTTGCCAAAGCATCAAAATACAGTTTGTCCAAATATTTGTACAGTAATATGAACATTAACACAACATTAAGATTGATATATATTAATTATATATATACAGTATATGCTATGCGTGTGTGTGTGTGTGTGTGTGTGTCCCTCAGGTTGTGGCATGTTGATACATACTGGGAAGCAAGATATGCTCTGTCTCCTCCTATGAGTATTTTTAATTTTGAGAGGTCATTAAGCTCTTTGAAATCTGAAATTACAGACTTGAACATGTTAAAGTAAATGTTTCTTGTTTCATTTAATGTTTTGCATTGTAATAGTGTTGTATGAGCATCCATAATGGATTAATTGCTATATATATATGTGCTGCAATAATAAATCCATGCAAATCATGTCGCATAGAATTAGATGTGGCAGAGAGGCAGCTGGTTTTATCAAATTGTAACAGCTCATAATAAACTAAGAAATAAAGGATATTGGAATATATGAAGGAGTCAACGTAAATATCACAGCAAAACTACATGTAGTCATTAAAGGTCAAAAAATTTTGCCAGTGAAAATCACATACAGTAGAAATGCTACAGGAGAAGGAAAATACAATAAATCATGTTAAGGTCAATGTACTGTATATGCAGCACTACACAGTGTGTCCCTGCAAGAAATATTATACTGTGTTTTATAGGGAAAAAGCCATGTTTTAATAACTTGAATTTATCCATATACCACAATATACTGTACATAACTACATAAATCTGGAATGACACTGGTGACCTCTGCTTGGGGTGTGTGCCAAAATAATGCATCCCTATTTACCTCAGCTGCTCTTCTATAATATTCCTTTCTCTTTCACACATGCAGCCTCGGAGATTTTAGGGTGATTAATATTATATAATCAAACCTGCAACATTATGAAGTTGTAGTAGCATTTTATACATCTTAAATATTGTTATAAGCAGAACTGTTTTTGGCTTTCTAAAATCAAAGCATCACTGTTAGATTTATCTGTTGTTAAAACCATAAAAAATTAATGTTACTCCTTTTACAGTAGACAGTGATTTTTGCTGTGCTCTACAAATGACATTAGAGTAATTTATATACAATACTGCAGATTTTCCATCTTCGTTGAAAAACATTTCGCTTCTCTTCTGATAATCCGTCTTAAAAAATAAAGTCTGAGTTAGATGGCGTGCAAAAACATGATGTAGTTCTTTGTATTTGACTAAGTGAGTGCACTTATGCAAACTTACTCAGTCGGCTACAGCTGACTTCCCAACTCTATTATCATATCGCAGTTATTAATGTATGATTGACCTATTTAAGTAATGGTACACATTTATCATTCTCTATGCCTTGTGATTACATATTTATTGCTTGCACATGCTCCACCCTCTGTCCTTCTCTTATTTTCTTTTTCTCCTTTCTCTCTTTTTTTTTGACCCCCCCACCTCGTTCTGTTCCTTCCCTCTCTTCCCCCCTGCGACATAGCCTCTGTCTCTCTTTGCTGAGGTGGCTGTACCTGCTGTGACTTTGACAAAGTAGTCTCCATGCGTGTAGTGGTGTATTTCTCTCTGTGTATGTGTGTGAGTGTGTGTGTGTGTGTGTGTGGACGCAAAGGAACAGAAGTTAAGAATGTTTGTGTGCATGCATTGCTTTGCACTGCCTTCAGTTTTAGCTTGCAAATTTGTGTGACTGTTACTTTTGTTTAATGTGTGTATTGAACACATGCAGCGAGCATCTGTGTGCGTGTGTGTGTGTGTGTGTGTGTGTGTGTGAGCATACTGCAGCATGCTAGCACCTACGTCTACTGCTCATGTCATACTACTCCTCTGTTTTGTCCTCCATTACCCCTCACTTTTTTCATCCCTTGCTCTCTTGTTCACCTTGTTTCTCCCTGTGTGCTCCTCTTCTCCTGCCTTCCCCCCTCCATACCCCCTCCCTTCGCTCCCCTCACCTCCCTCTGCTTGTCTCCTCCCTCTCTGTCCCCTCCCTCATGTTTCCTCCTTCCTTTCTCTCTCATTGATAGTGAAGCATATGTGACTAGAATACTGAGGAGCTAATCATTATTCCACGAGCGGAGCACAGTGCTCAGGCAGAATGTCAATTCCTGCACCCCCCCCCCCCACCCCAACCCCCCCACTCCCCCTCTGTCTTTCCCTCCATCTCCCTCCCCTCTTTTGCATGCTTTCCAAGCAATAGTTAACATGGAAGCAACATTTGCGTTCTGCAAAGAGAGAATTAAGGAAACACGCTTACAAATACACATTCACAATTGCAAACACCAGGCTTTTACCACCTGCAGCGCAGTGTATGTGTAATAGTTGAGTTAAGGTTTACATTTGTGCTGTGGATGTTATTTTGAGTGTGCGTGTGTGTGTGTGTGTGTGTGAGTGTGTGTGTGCGATACGTAGTTGTTATGTAAAAGTGCTCCACATCAATTTGTCAAGAGCAAAGAGGTGTGGGATGGAGATGAGAGAGAGAGACAGCTGTTGAATGCATATTTAGAGAGGAGGGAGACTGAAACAAAGAGAGACAGCAACAGCGGATACAGTTAGGCCTAAACCATCACTGATATTATGTTTAATTGCCTTATTGCATGTCTGCATGTGAGTTTGTCAAAGTACGAACATAAAACAACCAAGTTATCTATAGCGTGACATGTGATATGCGACAATCACTCTTGGAGTAGATTCAGTGTCACAAAGTTGTGCTGAAAACCAAGTGAGGGGTAAATTAGACCAGAGGTAAATTAAATAGACAATACACACTTAGACAATATACACACACACACACACACACACTCTGGGACTGCAGGGCGTATGTCAGTGTGTGTGATGGAATGGGAGAGACAGCACACGGAGACTCCTCCTGACTTCCTGAAAACTGCAGCTGTGGGTCACAGCCAGGGGTAACGCTGTGTACACGACCCCCCCAACCTGAGCACACACACACACACACACACACACACACCACATGAACAAAGCCGCACAGCCTAAATAAAGAATTTTAAATTTGCAAGTTGGACGGCTGCAGATACAGTCATATCCAAACGTCCACACAGACATGCACACACACACACATACACACACACACACACAGAAAAAAATGCCATGGCCTAAGGGAACCTCTGGCGTGACATGGCTGCAGTCTAATAGGCTCAAGCATGAGTGAGTAATAGGTGCTCCAGCACTGTCCGCCCACTGGACAAAGACATCTTGAGATGCGCATTATTTTATGAGATGCAAAGTGAATAGGTGAAAACATGATGAAGCATTGGGTAGGGGTGGGGCTGGGGGTTGGGGGGTGGGGTGTTTGAGACCAGAGCAGAGGAGACAGCTCAGCATTGTCACATACTATATTTGCTTCCCTATTTGATTAGGGGACAACTACCAGAGTTGAAGTATCCAAAGGCTCAGATCAGAGGGCATTAGTCAATATGGGAGACACAAATAGGCCCTAACTTTAAATTATGCCACTACGTATTCACATTATGAGCGGAGTAAGTAAATGCTGTGGTTGGACGGGAGCAATGTGGAATTCATTTGTAATACACAAATAATAAACACATAGCAGGTTTTTATCATTTTATCAATTTAATTACTAATAGCTATCTTGTAACCTAACCGCTCTTTTTAAATATGTTTAAGCATAATTTACAAATATCACAGTAAGCCAGCACAGTGTTGTCACTAGCAATTAAAGGGCCACCTCATGCACAGTGTGACAAAATCAATGGTTCAACACACTGTGGTGAGTTTAATAGCCTTGGAGGACATGAAATGCTAAGGGAGCATTGGGGCTGCATGGTTGAGAAAAAGATCTATACTGAAAAGGCTACTCGGACCAACCAGTGCACCAGAGAGGAACAAAGGCATCATAAGGCCAATGTCCCAGCCTCGTTAGGGGGGATGAGACAGCGTAGCGTGATACAAGTTAGGCTTGTGACATCATATAGTGTGAGTTGCCTCTCTGGAGACTGCTGTCTGCTTGCGGTGGGCTCATGCTGTTGTGGAGTTGTGCCTTATATGAGTGAACATTATAAATAGTGAGGAGGATGTCAGCTCCATTCAAGGAAGTCCCACGTGAAGTGTCAGTGTGCTCCGGTGAGAGGAGAGATGATTTTCAGAAATGCGTGTGTGCAGCATGTGTGCATTGCGTACGCCTGCATACATGTTTGATCTCACCTCATGCTCTGATAGGATTTATACTCATGTGTGTGTTTACCTCTTCTTCCCCCGCTTGTGTTTGTGCATATCAGTGACATTATGTCAATATGTGCCGCTGTTTGTCGGCCCAATAGTGTGTTTACATATGATTCTGCTGTGTGTGTTCACATGTATATGTTGGCGTGTGTATGTCATAGGGTATGGGGCGAGTTGCGTGGTGGTGTGATAGTGTTTGTCACCCTGAGCATGTAGCCATGTCAAACTCTGTCAGGGTAGTTTACTCTGGCAAGGGATGTAACACATCCCTATGATTACTCTCTCTCTCTCTCTCTTTCTATCTATCTATCTGTTGGTGTGCGTGTAAGTGTGTGTCTGTTTCTGATTGTGTGGCCAGTTTTTTGCCTTTCCTCTTATTTCAAATGCTTATCGCAGAGACTGACAGAGAGAAGAGAGAGGGTGGGGAAGGGGGGGGGGGGGGTGAGTTGATATTCATCTTTGAGAAAAATACCTTGGAGGGAGAGAGAAAGAGAGAGAGAGAGAGTGAAGAAGTGGGTGTTGGGAAAGAGGAGGGAGGGAGGGGAGAGAGTGGGAGGGTGCAGAGAGAGAGAGAGAGAGAGAGAGAGAGCTGATTAGATTGGAGAAAGCCAAGGAGGTATGGGTATACTATTGAGCAAGGGGAGAGACAGAGAGGAGAGAGGCAGAGGGGAGGGTGACTAAGTGAATGCAGTTTGCCATCGCATGTCGCCGAATCACAGCGAAGTCCACAGGCAGGCGGATGGATTGGACCTGAATCAACAAATGGATACAGAAAAACTGGATATACACTGCATATGAGGCGAAAATACGGGAGGACGAAGAGTCTGCCTTCATATCCTTTTATCTCTGCATCAGATACTGCTGTGAGGTACCCACAGGGAGGGAAAGGAAAAAAGCGGACAACTCATTTCTCTCTAACACCCTTGGAAGCTGAGGAGCTGTGAGCCAGAATAGAGTCGACTGTGGGACTTGCTGGGATTGAATATATGCTCAGTAAGTATTTGTATAGGCTGTAAATGCCAGTGTATGAGTGTGTCTATGTGTGTGTGGATTAATGCCTCTGGCTTGTGCACTGCCTCTGATGCTTTTTTCATGAAGAAAGAGAAAAGGGAGAAAATAAGAGAGGAAAGAAGGGAATGCAAATGCAGTTATGCTGCAATGTCTCTTCTATTGTGATATGCTGTTTGCATCACTGAACAGCTTTTTAAAAAAACAAAAATTTAAACAACTACCCCAGACTTGACTCTGTGTGTTTGTGCCTTTTCCTCCACAGTGCCGGTGTGTGTGTATGTGAGTGTGTGTGTTAGCTGATAATAGCAGCCCCATTGGTATTCAGCGGAGGGAGCTCCAGGATCTCGCTGCGCCTTTCCCCAGGATGGGATCACAGAGCAGGGATTGTGCTTGCCTGTGGAGAGCCCGCTGAAATGGGTGAGTGTCCGTCCTTCTCTTCCTTCTTTTTTCCCTTTCTCCGTACTCTTTCTCCCCTCTTTTTTGTTTCTTATTATCTCTCTGTCTGCCTCCTCTTCTTCAGTCTGCAGTTATGTTCAGAGCATTTTCACCCCTGATGGGTTTTCCCTTGGTTTCCTCATGTCTCTCCTTTTACCTCACCCACTCAGCCTGTCCAACCCACCTCTCTACCTCTCCCCAACCTGTTTCCCTCCATCCCTCCTTCTGTCCTCTTTTCATCCAGTATCCATCTCTCCTCATCTCCTTCCCCCCCCTGTCGAGACATAAACAGGCCTTTCCTGTTTGATGGATTTTGATGAAATCTGAATGGCTCACTTCAATTTGTCCCCCCCCCCCCCCCACCACCACCACCACCCCCTCTCTCTTTGCCTCTCTCTCTCCTCCCCTCCTCGGCTGTGTCACCCCTCCCCCCTGCTCGCCTCCATCCCCTCTCTCGGTCTCTTCAAGCTCCTCTCTACATTCACTTTGAATTCAGACATGCCGCCGATGTTTGAGTCTCTCTCCTGACATAGGCAATGAATGGAGATGCTGTGGATCTGTGTGTGTGTGTGTGTGTGTGTGTATGTGTGTGGAAGGATTGCTATTTCAGTGTCTGTGTCAATCATTTCAATAGTGTTTCATGTGTATGCATCTGTGACACAATGCAGAGAGGGCAGAGGTCTGTGTTCAGCCTCAGTGTGTGGGATTGGTGGAACATAAGGTTATGAAGTAGATCAATGTGTTTAATTGCTTCAGGCATGTCAGCTGTGACACATATGCAGGTGCAGACACACACACACCCACACACACACACACACACACAGACTGTAACTCTTTTTACACGCACCTCTGTCTTTTTGCACTCCATGCTGACATACCTTCTGCACACCAATTCACACCCACCTACATCTTTTCGCACCTGCGACACAATAGCATGCTAATGGCAACAAAGGCTGTGTGCGCACACTCACATACACACGCAAAAACAAATACAGACACTACCTAACCACTGTGCCAACACACACATGTGGTCTCATCCTAAATGGTCCTATGAGGATATGAGTGTCACAGGAGGGTCATATCTAGCCTCACAGCAGTATTGATTGGAGCTGATACACTGAATGGCCTCTAATGTTTCATTTTAAATGGACCATCACCTCACTGGACTCTGTAAAAAGGAAGCAGTCACTAAACCTATTTAATGATTTTGTTGTGTTCTGTTAAAAGAAATGATTTTGTGACTGCATGGCTCTGAACTCTGGACATCTACTTTTAAAAAGGTGTGTGCTTTCTCCATACTGTTCTGAATTAAGACAGTATTCATTAATTTATATGTGAGCTGTTTTATTAGAAAAAACAGCTTATAGTCAACAGGTGCAAACTGTTGCATAGTAACAGAGAGGCCACTACCTGTTGGGTAGCTAAGATTTGACATCCTGCTGCTATTTTTAGATTTAGGTGATCTATTTGACAAAACGCTGTATGATTTATTAGGAAATAAAAAAAAAATCTGCAGGCAGCCAAGTCTGTCTAAGCTCAGGCCAACATTAGTTTTGCCATCTGTCATCGACATGCATACCTGTCAGCCTGGAACATTGTTGGTCTGAAAGGATGTAAGAATATGTCTTGGCACAATAGAAAGTCATACATAAATGTGACAATATGCATCGGAGTCAAAATAATGATCAAAGTAAGAGCAAAGTCTGATTAGTCATGGCTGTATTTTGTTTGTATAAATTAAATGCCAAAGGACAGAGTCAAATGCCAACACTTTACCCTGTCAGTTATCTCAAATGCTGCCTGAAAGCTGTGACACACTTAAAGTCGTAGTGTTTGACTGTAGAAATATAAAATTAGTTTGTGTGAAGACATGAAACCTAGAATTTGTGGCAAAATGAAATTGTTACTCCAGTCAAGTTCAAAATTTCTTTTAGTGGAAGGTCTCATCTATACATTTTTCTTCTTCTGTTTATTATTTTTTTCTTTAATTTCTTGAACAAAGCTGCTCAGTGACTTAATTAAGAGATTACTTTTTTATTGCATTTGCACAAAAACCTCAGTTTTACACCTAAGAGGGAATTTTCAACTGTAAGTTTGTTATGATTCCAACTTTGTTAAAATATGAAATAAGTGTGTCAAACCGTGATCCTTGTAAGGTGTTTTGTACTGAACTGTGAGCTGAATAGTGTCACACTCCACCACTCCTAGAATCCAAACCTGTCTATACTAGGTCACTTTTTCAAGAAAGAAAGTTCTAATGAATTTTAATCCAAACCAAATAGCCAAATCTAAAAATATATTAGAATGAACTTTGTTACACTCATTCATGGTGCCTCTGCTGCTTAAGTGACAAGCTCATGTTACTGTAAGACAGTTGCATTTACCTTCATCCATGATTTGACTATGGTTTGGTGTCAAGTTCTGCATGACTCACTAGTTTTCTCCTTTTTGTATTAGCAAAGAGAGCAACAATAGTCTAAGGCAGCGGGGCATGCAGTATTTCAGACGGACAGTGTGTTTTAGGAAGACCCCCGCTGGAGTACAAGGCACACCCTGTTGCTCTTCTACACAGAGAATTTTGAATTTCAGCAGATCATTACAGATCAAATAATAGTTTAAATTTTGTATAAAAAGTGACAGGCCTAGTCTATACCAGTCAAGTATGACTGCTTGTACCTGACCAATGCTATGTGCCCGGACTGCAGTCCTCCACCTGCCTCAGGCACATTCACCAGTCAGAGGTCTCTCTCTGTCCTTCATTGTGCTCCCTCAAATGCATCTTGTCTTGGATACTGTGTGACATGATGGACAGCTAACTTGGAATTGAAGAAAAAGACAGGAGAAATGATTGGATGAAAGTAGTAGAGGTGTAGATATAAAATTGGATAGAAGGAATAGAAGAGAGATGTGACGGGGGAGAGTGTTTGAAGGTGAGCTTGTTGGAAGAGAGTGAAAGGATCAAATCATAGAGTGAGTGGAGAGGAGGAAGGAGCAAACAAGCAGCAAAGTCGGAGGAAAAGTGACAAGGACGGAATAGACAGCAGGACGACAGACAGGGTGGAGTGTGATGAGGAGGAGAATGACGTACGCGATAAGGCAGAGTGACACAAATGTCAACATGCTAACCTTTCATGCACTCTCACTCTCTCCACTTTACTTTGCCTCTCTTCTTCCTCTCCTCCAGATCTGAAGCCTTGCAGAGATGGACACCAAATGGGCAACATGGAAGCCAACATACACCCTCCAGCGACTAGCTTTCCACACCTAACTGCCTCCACCTTCTCCAGCCATCAGCTTGAACCATCCCAGCGAGGGTTGCAACTGCAGAGTTGAGGACAAGCCAGACTGTGATACCAGAACTACAGGAAGTAGAGAAAAGCAGAGGGGGACAAGCCTCAGAGGAGTTGACGTACAACAAAGCAATCAACCTGTTGAGCATACGATTGAGCTTGTCGGACTTCATCAGAAATGAAATAGGTTGCAGTGATGCTTGAGCAATGGTATGGAGCCTTCGGACATATCCGGATTTATCGACCGGATATCCTATCGAGATTACGACACTTTTGTGCACACCTCAGAGCAGGGCCGCTCTTCCAGATTGGCTTGTGGGCAAAAGCGAGTAATTGAAAATCCCCCCTCGAGAGGCTCTCTGTTCTGATTTGTTGTGGGGGGAGGAGGGCTTATTTTTTATAAAGAACAATTTTGAAGAAAAAACCCCCCCCTCTTTATCCCACATTTTTTCTTTTTTCTTTTCCACCATCTTCTCACACATTGCGGAGAAATACATTATGAAGCAGCACCATTCTTCTTCATCCTCCCTTGGTGACGGAGAGAGAGGAGGGACAGACTGTCCAGAATAGATAACGAGCAAGGAGACTGGCACTGAGGAGAGGAGAGGGAGAAAAAAAGGAGCAGAAAATAGAGGGAAACAGGTAGAGAAGGAAGAATACAGAGAGTAAGAGAAGGAGGTAGAGAAGGCAAGAAAAGAAAAATAGAGAATTAACTAAGATTGTTCAAAATCCTCTTCAAGACCTCAAGTCTCTCTTTCTAATTCGTCTGTGCTGTGTTGGAGGCTAGTTAGCGCAATGGGCAGGGGAGGGGTCAAGATTTACACCAGGGGGGGCACTTGAGCAGGAGAGTAGGGTTATGTCCCCCCTGCACCTGCCTGGTCTGTATCATAGTGTTTGGCAGGAAGACAGATTGAGAGATGGCTTGGTAAACAGACAGCTATACTGAATGACAGACAAGCTCTGAGGCTGGTAAGACAGACCGATAGGAAGACAGAAAGAGAGGAAGACTGGAAGACAGGTACACAGCCTATTCCAAGTGTCAGGCAGAGAGCCAGGCAGACAGTCAGCGCCGGCACAGTAGACAGCATGCAATTCATTGTCATTCTATGCAGTGTGTGAGGAAAAGACAGAGAGAAGGAAAGAAAGCATAGACAGAAAGAAAGGAGAGGAGTATCCCTGTGTTTGTAGCTTCTAGAGAATCTCACTTTGTCTGCATCCACCTCAGTCAGTACTGTGGCAAAGCTCATGCACTAAAAAAACAGGTGGGGAGGGAGGGGGCTTTTACTAGAAAGAAAATACAGGTTGGAGCGAGAGAGAGAGAGAGAAAGAGAAGGAGGGAGGCAGGCAGAGAAACAGAGGGAGAGAGCAGGTGTCTGAAATCCTCCCCTTCATCTGCTTGTCATTTACTCCTTTATGTTCTCTCGTCATCTGGTGAGGTGATTGGTTTTCTGATGCCGGTGTTCCTCTGCTCATAGGCCCTCCGCAATCCCGAGGAAAACAAGAGGTGGGCAGACAGAGGAAAGCAGAAAAAGACAGCATAAAAGAAAAGGTGGAGCCCCATTTTGATTGACTAATCTTCACCCCTACCTTTTCTTATTTGTCAAGACGGGCTATTGTTATTTTTTTGCCTTTTTTTCTTAAAGTAAGAGATAGAGGGAAGAAAAACAGCTTCCCGATCAATCCCTCATTCTCTTTGTACACAGAATTGAACCTCTTCTCTCATCAATTGTAGATTTTTTCCTTACCTTGTTCTAAAGGGATTATTTTCTCCATCAGAATATAAACACTGGGATCCTCTAGATTCTATCCATATGTCCTCCCCCCGATGAAACAGTGTGAACCCCTCTGACTCCCCCTAAGGCCTCCCCCCTTGGCTGAAGTGCTAAAACCCTGTGGTCCCAGATCTCAATGCCTGTGTTGACTCACTACAACAGCGATAATATGGCACAGCGCTTCTGATACTGTCTGATTCATTCTGTAAGTAGGACTCTCTCTCTTTTTCTATGTGTTTGTGCGTGTGTTTCTGTTCACATGTACACTGCATGTCATTAGCGTGTATTCAGCTCATGTATGCAGAAACACAGACGTGGTCTGTCTTTCTGCAGTGTTGGTTTTATGGTGTCTTCACAGCGGATTTGCTTTCCTGTGCTTCCTCTGCTTCAGGCAATTTGAGCATGTGTGTGTGTGTGAGAGTGTGTGTGAGTGTGTGTCTGCCAAAGCAGGAGATTTTGATCTTACAGCCAAGCTTACAACAGCATCAGAGTGGTGTCAGAAAGAGGCGAAGGAGGGGCTTTTCTCTGGGTGTGGGTTTGTGTGGGTGTGTGTGTTTGTGCAGGCCCACATATTGGTCCTGAGGTTAATTTGAACTAATTAGTGGTGAGTATTTTTGCTTCTCAGAGCAGTTTTTTGGTTCTGTGTCAGTGTACTTGCATTCATTAGGGTGAGATGGAAAGGGGATGGGGGGCTAAAACTGAAGAGGGTGAACCAGCTAATGAGAATGACTCTGATTCCCTGACTAGTTCTTTGTTGCCTCCATTTCACGTCTAATGCCCTGAGCATTACACCCCGGCTGCATATCATTTCAGCCTCCTTTTATCTCCCTATGTGTTGCTTTGGATGAAACCCTGTACTGAGACCCAGCCTCTGCAATGTCCTGCATATTACTAAGCCCATCTATCTCTGCAGACACATCCACATCTTTATACACT